>NC_091343.1:17041867-17141867 GCF_038502225.1 Cherax quadricarinatus | reverse complement strand
CGATACCAATACAATTAAAATTAGCCGATACCAATACAATCAAAATTAGCTGACACCAATACAATCAAAATCGTTATCAATAAGACGAGAATTAGCCGATACCCGACCCCTATACTCTAACACACCCCTAGATAATACCCTCGGGGGAATAAAAAAAAATATCCTGATTACTTTCAGAAGGAATTCCAATGTCTAGGCTTGATAATGGCGTCTGTTTACATTTTTGATAATGGCGTCTGTTAACATTTTGGATAATGGCGCCTATTAATTAACATTTTGGATAACGGCATGTTAATATTTTTTGATAATGGCGTATACCTGGAAAGGGTTTCGGGGGTCAACGCCCCCACGGCCCGGTCTGAGACCAGGCCTCGTGGTGGATCAGGGTCTGATCAACCAGGCTGTTACTGCTGGCCGGATGCAAACTGACGTACGAAGCACAGCCCGGCTGGTCAGGTACTGACTTTAGTTGCCTGTCCAGTGCCTTCTTGAAGACAGCCAGGGGTCTACTGGTAATCCCCCTTATGTATGCTGGGAGGCAGTTGAACAGTCTTGGGCCCCTGACACTTATTGTGTTGTCCCTCAGTGTACTCGTGGCACCCCTGCTTTTCATTGGGGAAATGCTGCATCTCCTACCGAGTCATTTGCTTTCATAGGGAGTGATTTTCGTGTGAAAATTTGATACTAATCCCTCTACGATTTTCCAAGTGTATATTAACATGTATCTCTCTCGCCTGCATTCCAGGGAATACAAATCAAGGGATTTCAACCGTGTGCCGTGAAAGTTCTTTGTACACTCTCCAGGTCACCAATTTCGCCTGCCTTGAAGGTGGCAGTTAGTGTACAGCAGTATTCCAGCCTAGAGAGAACAAGCGATTTGAAGAAAATCATCATGGGCTTGGCGTCCCTAGTTTTGAAGGTTCTCATTATCCATCCTATTATTTTTCTAGCAGATGCGGTAGATACATTGTTGTGGTCTTTGAAGTTAAGATCCTCTAACATTATCACTCCCAAGTCATTCACATTACTTTTTCGCTCTATTGTATTATACCCTGATACAGTTTTAATGTCCTCAAGTTTTCCATATCTGAGTAGTTGAAATTTCTCTTCATTGAACTTCATATTGTTCTGAGTGGCCCATTTGAAGATCTGATCTGTTTACATTTTTTTATAATGGTGTCTGTTTACATCTGTTTAAACCCACAACTTTTTCTATCTCAAATGTTATTTGAATGCACCAATATTGAGTGCCCGTTGACTATTCACTTGGTAAAGGAACCTGGAATGACAAAACCATGGTACCAACAATCTACACTGACAAAAACCATGGTACCAACAATCTACATTGACAAAAACCATGGTACCAACAATCAACACTGACAAATACCATGGTACCAACAATCTACAATGAGAAAACCATGGTACCAACAATCTACACTGACAAAAACCATGGTACCAACAATCTACACTGACAAAAACCATGGTATCAACAATCTACGCTGACAAAAACCATGGTACCAACAATCTACACTGACAAAAACCATGGTACCAACGATCTACACTGACAAAAACCATGGTACCAACGATCTACACTGACAAAAACCATGGTACCAACAATCTACACTGACAAAAACCATGGTACCAACGATCTACACTGACAAAAACCATGGTACCAACAATCTACAATGAGAAAACCATGGTACCAACAATCTACAATGAGAAAACCATGGTACCAACAATCAACAATGAGAAAACCATGGTACCAATAATCAACAATGAGAAAACCATGGTACCAACAATCAACAATGAGAAAACCATGGTACCAACGATCTACACTGAAAAAAACCATGGTACCAACAATCTACACTGACAAAAACCATGGTACCAACGATCTACACTGACAAAAACCATGGTACCAACAATCTACAATGAGAAAACCATGGTACCAACAATCTACAATGAGAAAACCATGGTACCAACAATCAACAATGAGAAAACCATGGTACCAACAATCAACAATGAGAAAACCATGGTACCAACAATCAACACTGACAAATACCATGGTACCAACAATCTCCAATGAGAAAACCGTGGTACCAACAATCTACACTGACAAAAACCATGGTACCACCACTCTGACAAAAACCATGGTACCACCACTCTACACTGACAAAAACCATGGTACCACCACTCTACACTGATAAAAATCATGGTACCACCACTCTACACTGATAAAAATCATGGCACCACCACTCTACACTGACAAAAACCATGGTACCACCACTCTACACTGACAAAAACCATGGTACCACCACTCTACACTGACAAAGCCATGGTACCACCGCTCTACACTGACAAAGCCATGGTACCACCGCTCTACACTGACAAAAACCATGGTACCACCACTCTACACTGATAAAAATCATGGTACCACCACTCTACACTGATAAAAATCATGGCACCACCACTCTAAACTGACAAAAACCATGGCACCACCACTCTACACTGACAAAAACCATGGTACCACCACTCTACACTGACAAAAACCATGGTACCACCACTCTACACTGACAAAAACCATGGTACCACCACTCTACACTGACAAAAACCATGGTACCACCACTCTACAATGACAAAAATCATGGCACCAACAGTCTACAGTGAAAAAAACATGGCACAAGCATCATACACTAACAGGCAAAACATTTCCGTTCACTGCTCAATAATGTTTACTAAGCGGACAAAACGCAGGATAACCCGACCCATTTACCTGATTGATGCCAGAATTTACACTAATACCCCTTTGTTTTACATTTACTTACAGATGTGCGTATACGCACTCATGTATGATTAACGTGGGTGTACACATGGACTCATGTATGATTTATGTAGATATATACATGTACTTGTACATGATTAACGTGGTGTACATGTGCACTTGTGCATAATTTACATGGGTGTACACATACACGCATGCACCATGTGTGTGTGTGTGTGTGTCGATTAATGTGAGTATACACATGAACGCGTCCTGTGGATGCATACATTCAAGTGTTCCGTGGATGCATACATGAACGTGTCCCGTGGGTGTACACATGAACGTGTCCCGTGTGTGTTTTGATGTAGGTAAATTGACACTAGTCTCACATTTACACGGGGGTGTGTAAATAAGAATGGTAAACAATTCCCATGTCAATATTCCTCCGTCGAGCTGACTAAATTAAAATATTTTAAACTGCATTCAATATACCTTATATAATATAAGGAGGGAGGGGGTAAAGGAGGTTTTGTGTGCGAGGGGCTTGGACTTCCAGCAGGCATGCGTGAGCGTGTTTGATAGGAGTGAATGGAGACAAATGGTTTTAAATACTTGACGTACTGTTGGAGTGTGAGCAAAGTAACATTTATGAAGGGATTCAGGGAAACCGGCAGGCCGGACTTGAGTCCTGGAGATGGGAAGTACAGTGCCTGCACTCTGAAGGAGGGGTGTTAATGTTGCAGTTTTATAACTGTAGTGTAAGCGCGCCTCTGGTAAGACAGTGATGGAGTGAATGATGGTGAAAGTTTTTTCTTTTTCGGGCCACCCTGCCTTGGTGGGAATCGGCAGTGTGCTAATAATAATAATAATAATAATAATAATAATAATAATAATTATAATATATATATATATATATATATATATATATATATATATATATATATATATATATATATATATATATATATATATTTTATTATCACACTGGCCGATTCCCACCAAGGCAGGGTGGCCCGAAAAAGAAAAACTTTCACCATCATTCACTCCATCACTGTCTTGCCAGAAGGGTGCTTTACACTACAGTTTTTAAACTGCAACATTAACACCCCTCCTTCAGAGTGCAGGCACTGTACTTCCCATCTCCAGGACTCAAGTCCGGCCTGCCGGTTTCCCTGAATCCCTTCATAAATGTTACTTTGCTCACACTCCAACAGCACGTCAAGTATTAAAAACCATTTGTCTCCATTCACTCCTATCAAACACGCTCACGCATGCCTGCTGGAAGTCCAAGCCCCTCGCACACAAAACCTCCTTTACCCCCTCCCTCCAACCCTTCCTAGGCCGACCCCTACCCCGCCTTCCTTCCACTACAGACTGATACACTCTTGAAGTCATTCTGTTTCGCTCCATTCTCTCTACATGTCCGAACCACCTCAACAACCCTTCCTCAGCCCTCTGGATAACAGTTTTGGTAATCCCGCACCTCCTCCCAACTTCCAAACTACGAATTTTCTGCATTATATTCACACCACACATTGCCCTCAGACATGACATCTCCACTGCCTCCAGCCTTCTCCTCGCTGCAACATTCATCACCCACGCTTCACACCCATATAAGAGCGTTGGTAAAACTATACTCTCATACATTCCCCTCTTTGCCTCTAAGGACAAAGTTCTTTGTCTCCACAGACTCCTAAGTGCACCACTCACTCTTTTTCCCTCATCAATTCTATGATTCACCTCATCTTTCATAGACCCATCCGCTGACACGTCCACTCCCAAATATCTGAATACGTTCACCTCCTCCATACTCTCTCCCTCCAATCTGATATTCAATCTTTCATCACCTAATCTTTTTGTTATCCTCATAACCTTACTCTTTCCTGTATTCACCTTTAATTTTCTTCTTTTGCACACCCTACCAAATTCATCCACCAATCTCTGCAGCTTCTCTTCAGAATCTCCCAAAAGCACAGTGTCATCAGCAAAGAGCAGCTGTGACAACTCCCACTTTGTGTGTGATTCTTTATCTTTTAACTCCACGCCTCTTGCCAAGACCCTCGCATTTACTTCTCTTACAACCCCATCTATAAATATATTAAACAACCACGGTGACATCACACATCCTTGTCTAAGGCCTACTTTTACTGGGAAAAAATTTCCCTCTTTCCTACATACTCTAACTTGAGCCTCACTATCCTCGTAAAAACTCTTCACTGCTTTCAGTAACCTACCTCCTACACCATACACTTGCAACATCTGCCACATTGCCCCCCTATCCACCCTGTCATACGCCTTTTCCAAATCCATAAATGCCACAAAGACCTCTTTAGCCTTATCTAAATACTGTTCACTTATATGTTTCACTGTAAACACCTGGTCCACACACCCCCTACCTTTCCTAAAGCCTCCTTGTTCATCTGCTATCCTATTCTCCGTCTTACTCTTAATTCTTTCAATTATAACTCTACCATACACTTTACCAGGTACACTCAACAGACTTATCCCCCTATAATTTTTGCACTCTCTTTTATCCCCTTTGCCTTTATACAAAGGAACTATGCATGCTCTCTGCCAATCACTAGGTACCTTACCCTCTTCCATACATTTATTAAATAATTGCACCAACCACTCCAAAACTATATCCCCACCTGCTTTTAACATTTCTATCTTTATCCCATCAATCCCGGCTGCCTTACCCCCTTTCATTTTACCTACTGCCTCACGAACTTCCCCCACACTCACAACTGGCTCTTCCTCACTCCTACAAGATGTTATTCCTCCTTGCCCTATACACGAAATCACAGCTTCCCTATCTTCATCAACATTTAACAATTCCTCAAAATATTCCCTCCATCGTCCCAATACCTCTAACTCTCCATTTAATAACTCTCCTCTCCTATTTTTAACTGACAAATCCATTTGTTCTCTAGGCTTTCTTAACTTGTTAATCTCACTCCAAAACTTTTTCTTATTTTCAACAAAATTTGTTGATAACATCTCACCCACTCTCTCATTTGCTCTCTTTTTACATTGCTTCACCACTCTCTTAACCTCTCTCTTTTTCTCCATATACTCTTCCCTCCTTGCATCACTTCTACTTTGTAAAAACTTCTCATATGCTAACTTTTTCTCCCTTACTACTCTCTTTACATCATCATTCCACCAATCGCTCCTCTTCCCTCCTGCACCCACTTTCCTGTAACCACAAACTTCTGCTGAACACTCTAACACTACATTTTTAAACCTACCCCATACCTCTTCGACCCCATTGCCTATGCTCTCATTAGCCCATCTATCCTCCAATAGCTGTTTATATCTTACCCTAACTGCCTCCTCTTTTAGTTTATAAACCTTCACCTCTCTCTTCCCTGATGCTTCTATTCTCCTTGTATCCCATCTACCTTTTACTCTCAGTGTAGCTACAACTAGAAAGTGATCTGATATATCTGTGGCCCCTCTATAAACATGTACATCCTGAAGTCTACTCAACAGTCTTTTATCTACCAATACATAATCCAACAAACTACTGTCATTTCGCCCTACATCATATCGTGTATACTTATTTATCCTCTTTTTCTTAAAATATGTATTACCTATAACTAAACCCCTTTCTATACAAAGTTCAATCAAAGGGCTCCCATTATCATTTACACCTGGCACCCCAAACTTACCTACCACACCCTCTCTAAAAGTTTCTCCTACTTTAGCATTCAGGTCCCCTACCACAATTACTCTCTCACTTGGTTCAAAGGCTCCTATACATTCACTTAACATCTCCCAAAATCTCTCTCTCTCCTCTGCATTCCTCTCTTCTCCAGGTGCATACACGCTTATTATGACCCACTTCTCGCATCCAACCTTTACTTTAATCCACATAATTCTTGAATTTACACATTCATATTCTCTTTTCTCCTTCCATAACTGATCATTTAACATTACTGCTACCCCTTCCTTTGCTCTAACTCTCTCAGATACTCCAGATTTAATCCCATTTATTTCCCCCCACTGAAACTCTCCTACCCCCTTCAGCTTTGTTTCGCTTAGAGCCAGGACATCCAACTTCTTTTCATTCATAACATCAGCAATCATCTGTTTCTTGTCATCCGCACTACATCCACGCACATTTAAGCATCCCAGTTTTATAAAGTTTTTCTTCTTCTCTTTTTTAGTAAATGTATACAGGAGAAGGGGTTACTAGCCCATTGCTCCCGGCATTTTAGTCGCCTCATACGACACGCATGGCTTACGGAGGAAAGATTCTTTTCCACTTCCCTATGGACAATAGAAGAAATAAAAAAGAACAAGAGCTATTTAGAAAAAGGAGAAAAACCTAGATGTATGTATATATATATATGCATGTGCGTGTCTGTGAAGTGTGACCAAAGTATAAGTAGGAGTAGCAAGATATCCCTGTTATCTAGCGTGTTTATGAGACAGAAAAAGAAACCAGCAATCCTACCATCATGCAAAACAGTTACAGGTTTTTGTTTCACAGTCATCTGGCAGGACGGTAGTACTTCCCTGGGTGGTTGCTGTCTACCAACCTACTACTCTTTATATATATATATATATATATATATATATATATATATATATATATATATATATATATATATAAAATTGTAACAATTTATTCATTTCTTTATTTCGCTGATTTATATACAAATATTATTATATTTAACTTCGTGAAGTGTTTAGTAAGGAAATATACATCAAGAGGTGTGTATGATTGTGTATAGAGAGGTATGTGTGTGTATACACAGATGCTTGCCTCTGTGTTTATATGCAATGAGAGTTTGATGCCCATCTTGGGTATTAAAGTATTCTTGACTGTTAGTGAACAGATGATATGTGTAGCCTTATGGTCCTCGTGCAGTGGAAAGCCTTCAAACCCAGCCACCGTTATGAGTCGCAACGGTAAGATGCTCCAAGTCATAATTATTATATTAAAATACAATCACTAAACGCATATGGGCAGCGCCGTGCTATGCCAATCAGGCTATTGACCTCTGCTTAATGTGACAAGGCTATGCTAGGATGGACTAGGCTAGTCGTCTACTCTAGCTAGGTTAATCGTCTACTCTAGGCTAAGTTAGAACAGTCTAGGCTAGTCTACTCTAGGCTAATCAATGCCTGGCTAGACTAGGCTAGGGTAGTAAAGGCTAGGATAGTAAAGGCTAGGCTAGGTTAGATTAGCCTAAGAAAAGTTTCCTCACAAGAAACATCAACTACAATTATTACTATAATCAAAAAAGAAGCGCTAAGCCACAAGGGCTATACAGCACATCAACTACAAGAAACTGCATTCAAGAACATCTTTTTTAACCGCCTTCAAAACACTTTTCACAAGTGCCTTCAAAACTGCTTTCTTAGCTGTCTTCATAACTGCCTTATTAACATTTTCTCAACTGCCTTCAAATATGCTCTCGCTACTTTCACCGCCCCTCTTCAGATGGAAAGGGAGCTGACTCAAGAAATCGTAATGACACGATTGCAAACAAACCATACCCCCGGCCGGGGGTATGGAGTTTTGAGACTATGACCGCGGGTTCAATCCCGGCCGGGGGTATGGTTTGAAAGGGAGCTCCCAGTGAATTATTAAACCATTTCAGCTTGAAAAGTGAGGGAGTAAAGGAGATGTATTTGTGAAGCTCAGTAATGCAGGGGGCAAGGTGAAGGGTCGGGGTGGGTGGTGGTAATGACAGTGGTGGTGGTAGTGGCTGGTAGTTGGTCGTGGTGACAGACCCCGCACAACCACCATAAACACAAATACAAACACATAAGACTGGTGTTGGTGTCAGTCTCACAGGTATGTTAAGGAGCATTAACAAAATCCCCATTGTTATGGCCAGTCCAACTTGAATCCACTCTACCCTGGGCGCGGCGGTGCTGCCGCCTCTAACATCGACCACCCACAGGTAAGAGCCAATTTGGGTCAAAATGCTGCGGGAAAGGTGGGAGATATCGCCCGCACCGCAACCACAAGTTCACCCGTGAAAGCAACCCACAGGGAGATGGCTAGGTGGGAGGGAGGAAAGAAAGCAGGGTGGGAGGAGGGTGGGAGGAGGGTGGGAGGAGGGAGGAAGAAGGGAGGGAGGAAGAAGGTAGGAAGTAGGGAGGGAAAAAGAAGGTAGGGAGGAAGTAGGGAGGAAGGAGGTAGGGAGGAAATGAGGAGGGAGAAAGTAGGGAGGAAGGAAACAAGAAGGAAGGGAGGGAGGGAGGGAGGAAGCAGAGAAGGAGGTAAGGAAACAGAGAAGAAAATATAAAATGAAGGAAGAAAGGGAGATGCAGGCTACGATTCCTGTATGTTAAGAGGGACGAATGTGAAGCAGGTGGAGTATAAGGCAGCTAGAAAACATTATATCACATGACGGGCAGTCATAAATGTCTCCCCCCTCACTGGCTGCACTGTTCAACCACATCAATCACCAATCATTCATTCCTTGGATTATTTCCAACAGATTCTAACAAAACAGGAACAAAAACACCGTTTAAATACGTTTCTCGTTATTTATACCTGCCTGTTCTTCCATGCTGTGAGAGTACAATATCAGATGCCTTCCTAAAGTCAAGAAATATGCAATCCACCCATCCATCTTTTATTGTAATTCATCTATTATTACCTCGTCCTCAAACATTTCCATATATGAAGATGAACATCAAGGGTAGTGGTCAAATGAGAGCCCTGACCTCCAGAAAGCCTAAACTTGTAGAATAAAAGAAAACCTTATGACGACGTTTCGGTCCACTGTCAAGTCTCAACTGTGATTTGACAGTGATCCAGGATGGACCGAAACCCTCCTTAGTGAGGAATTTTTACTGAAAAGGCTCACTTCCTACTCAATAAAAGCATTTTGCTAAATATAAATTATAACTGTAAATTATTTATAAATATAAATGATTTATACTAAAAATTTATAAATATAAATTATTTTTAATTAAAATTATATATAAATATAATTAATAATAAAAAATATTTATAAATATAAATTATTTATAATAAACATGGTTGAGGCTGAATAATTCTTCTAAAATACGAGTAAAAAATTTCTTTGCTTAGCCCACAGAGAGAGAGAGAGATAAAGTCAGTTGATCAAATGAAAATGCTGGCCCATAGATGGCTCCAACTTCATCCTGTTCCCTATTTGTATGTCTCATAATAAAAATGCTTTCAAATTAGCTGATGTAGGTAACAGCTCTTAGCTTGCCAATAAAGTTAGGAATCCTTAACCTGTAAATAGCTTGTCAATAAAGCTAGAGATCCTTAACCTTGTCAAACCCTGTGTAAAGAGAGAGAGAGAGAGAGAGAGAGAGAGAGAGAGAGAGAGAGAGAGAGAGAGAGAGAGAGAGAGAGAGAGAGAGAGAGAGAGAGAGAGAGAGAGAGAGAGAGCCAGACGCCTTGATTCTGTCTGCAACATTTGTAAGGGAGAAAGAGAGTCTGAGTGCCACTTGCTGTCTCCTCATGAAATTTTAAGCAACGGAGAGACAACATTCGTCTGTTTCAGTGCGGATGTCAACGACAGTTCAGAAATGCAGTTATCAGTGTAGAAATGCAGTTATCAATTTAGAAATGCAATTATTAGTTTAGAAATGCAGTTATTTGTTCAAAAATGTTGAAATCGACGTACTGTAATGCGTGCGAAAATGAACGCTCTTTTTGAACAGCAGATTTATTCGTAGCGATGGAAATGAGACAGACTGCTCTCTAGAGCATCCGTTCCTGCCAGGTCTTAACTTTTACGGAACTTACAACATTCCAGTTTCCCCATGAGCACGGGCTCCAGGAGCCGAGAACATAAGAAAGGAGGAACACTGTAGCAGACCTACCGGCCCATACTAATTTAGTACAGGACGACTATGGCAGACGGCTGGAAAGCCAATCTTCACTCCTAAAACAACGTAATATCTTTTTCTATACAGTTCCTCAGATGTAATTTGTATTTGCCATCTTCCACTTATCGGAGCCTTTCTGTGGTATGATTGCTTAACCGACTCATCTGGTCCCGAAATTACTAGTGCTAGGAAATACTAGATGGGGCGCTACGTATGGATTTAAAAAATATATATATGAACCCCCATGAAGCTAAAACTCTAACGTCAGCAGTCACATTCTGTGAGTATAAACACACACACACACACACACACACACACACACACTCTTGGGGTGAGTATAACACCGAGCATGTCTCCGGAAGCACACATCAATCAGATAACTGCTGCAGCATATGGGCGCCTGGCAAACCTGAGAACAGCATTCCGACACCTTAGTAAGGAATCATTCAAGACACTGTACACCGTGTATGTCAGGCCCATACTGGAGTATGCAGCACCTGTTTGGAACCCGCACTTGATAAAGCACGTCAAGAAACTAGAGAAAGTACAAAGGTTTGCAACAAGGTTAGTTCCAGAGCTAAGGGGAATGTCCTATGAAGAAAGATTAAGGGAAATCGGCCTGACGACACTGGAGGACAGGAGGGTCAGGGGAGACATGATAACGACATATAAAATACTGCGTGGAATAGACAAGGTGGACAAGGACAGGATGTTCCAGGGAGGGGACACAGAAACAAGAGGCCACAATTGGAAGTTGAAGACACAAATGAGTCAGAGAGATAGTAGGAAGTATTTCTTCAGTCATAGAGTTGTAAGGCAGTGGAATAGCCTAGAAAATGACGTAGTGGAGGCAGGAACCATACACAGTTTTAAGACGAGGTTTGATAAAGCTCATGGAGCGGGGAGAGAGAGGGTCTAGTAGCAACCGGTGAAGAGGCGGGGCCAGGAGCTAGGACTCGACCCCTGCAACCACAAATAGGTGAGTACAAATAGGTGAGTACACACACACGCACGCACACACACACACACACACACACACACACACACACATACTACAGGCCTAGTGTCTAATCGACATGTGCCTAGGACAAAATGGTAACTAACACACACACACACACACACACACACACACACACACACACACAGTGGGCGCCTGTTACGAGCGGGGTCCCACAGGGGTCAATTCTAGGACCAGTGCTATTTTTGATATATGTGAACGACATGATGGAAGGAATAGACTCTGAAGTGTCCCTGTTCGCAGATGACGTGAAGTTGATGAGAAGAATTAAATCGGACGAGGATGAGGCAGGACTGCAAAGAGACCTGGACAGGCTGGACATGTGGTCCAGTACCTGGCTTCTCGAATTCAATCCAGCCAAATGCAAAGTCATGAAGATTGGGGAGGGGCAAAGAAGACCGCAGACAGAGTATAGGCTAGGTGGACAAAGACTACAGACCTCACTCAGGGAGAAAGACATTGGGGTGACCATAACACCGAGCACATCACCGGAGACACACATCAACCAAATAACTGCTGCAGCATACGGGTGCCTGGCAAACCTGAGAATAGCGTTCCGATACCTTAATAAGGAATCGTTCAAGACACTGTACACTGTGTATGTTAGGCTCATACTGGAGTATGCAGCACCAGTCTGGAACCCACACCTGGTCAAGCACGTCAAGAAGTTAGAGAAAGTACAAAGGTTTGCAACAAGGCTAGTCTCAGAGCTCAAGGGAATGTCGTACGAGGAAAGGTTAAGGGAAATCGGACTGACGACACTGGAGGACAGAAGGGTCAGGGGAGACATGACAACGACATACAAGATACTGCGGGAAATAGACAAGGTGGACAGAGATAGGATGTTCCAGAGAGGGGACACAGGGACAAGGGGTCACAACTGGAAGCTGAAGACTCAGACGAGTCACAGGGACGTTAGGAAGTATTTCTTCAGTCATAGAGTTGTCAGCAAGTGGAATAGCCTAGCAAGTGAAGTAGTTAGTGGAGGCAGGAACCATACATAGTTTTAAGAAGAGAGAGAGGACCCAGTAGCGATCAGTGAAGAGGCGGGGCCAGGAGCTGAGTCTCGACCCCTACAACCACAATTAGGTGAGTACAATTAGGTGAGTACAATTAGGTGAGTACACACACACACACACACACACACACACACACACACACACACACACACACACACACACACAAACACACACACACACACACAAGAGCTGCGAATCGACCCCTTCAACCACAATTAGGTGAGTACACACACACACACACACACACACACACACATTGGGAGCAGCAGTTTACACACACAAGAGGAATACATATCTCAGTATATTTTAATTCTTATAGTAAGTTTTAAAGAATATTTGACTGGTGCTTAAAGGTGACATACGGCTTTAATGACTCTAGTGTAGTTGATAGGCTTTAAACCTAATAAACCAAACGCGGAAAGGTAAAACAAAAGAGCTTTTTAAAAAAAGAAAATGGGTTGTGTATAAAGTGTTCCTTGAGACGATGATGAATGGTGGGTTATATCTGGTCTGACTGCTTCTGCCCCTGTCAACATTATCTCTCTCAGTCCATATTTCTCCTCTCTCTGTCTCCAGATACGCCACGGAGGCTCTTCAGTTTACAAGTCTATTAAGGGTGAAAAATGACTCTCAGGGAAAAACCACAAGGGTATTACTGGAGAGAATTTGTCTCAAATAGACAGGTTACAGAACCAGCTTTTACTGGGACAACGTTATAACTGTCTAGAGCTTTATCAGGACTTGACAAAGCTCTAAACAGAGGGAAACGTTGACTCAATAAAAAAACTTTTTCCACAACCTTTCTTTACCCCTGTCGGCAGTAAGCCATCTGGATCCAACTTGTCCCAAATAAGTGGAGTGTGCTGGTGGCAGTGCCACACTCACGCCAGCTGCAGTGATTGATCACTGTACTGGGGAACCCGGCACAGGAACTCAGTCTGGCGATGCAGGATTGTTTTGCTTTAAGGAAGTTCTGCTATCTTGTGTCAGAACGAAGTAATTAAATTGAAATTATATATATATATATATATATATATATATATATATATATATATATATATATATATATATATATGTCGTGCCGAATAGGCAGAACTTGCGATCTTGGCTTAAATAGCAACGCTCATCTTGCCATATAGGTCAAGTGAAAATTTGTGTATGCAATAACTTCGCCAAAATCATTCTGAATCTAACGAAAAAAATATATTTCACTGTGTTTGTTTAGTATTAAATTATTGTAAACAAATCTAAAATATATTTAGTTGGGTTAGGCTAAAATAAATTGTGCTTGTTATAATAAGGTTAGGTAAGTTTTCAAAGATTCTTTTGGAGCAAAATTAATTTTTTTTACATTAACATTAATGAAAAAAATATATCTTTAAATGTATATGAGAAAATTTTATAAAGGACTTAATTTTAAATGAGTTCTTGCTAATTGACCAGTTTTACCTATTAGGCACGACATATATATATATATATATATATATATATATATATATATATATATATATATATATATATATATATATATATATATTACTATCATTAATATTATATAATGTGTAGCTATGACAATTACGGATTACCTTACGACTGCAGCATCTCCACCCCTCCATCAGAGTGCAGGTACTGTTCTTTCTACCTACGTTTTCCCATGAATCTCTTCATCAACGTTACATTGCTCACATTCCAACAACAGGTCCATTAGAAACTATTCGTCTCCATTCACTCCTAACACGTTCACTAGCTCAGGAACAACCTTTACCCTCCTCACTCTAACAGTTCCAGGAACGACAACAAATCCAGGGACGACCCCTACCCTACCTACCCTTTACCCCAGATATGTACACCCTCTTCGTCATCCTATGCTCCCTCCATCCTATGTACGTGCCCAAACCAAAAATCAGAGGGCCCACCTAGGCCCCCTGAATTATACTCTAGGTTACCCCACATCATCTTTTAACATAAGAACATAAAGACGACTTAAAACGGAGAAAATGCATAAAAGCTGCACTAATGGCTGTCAATAACACTATAAAGCAAAAGTCCGGTAGTTACAGTATCTCAAAATTGCTAATCAACAGGATATTACCCATTCTGGAAACTGCTGTTACATGATGTTAACAGGTCCCTCAATAGCCATCCGTCTCACCTCCTTAGTTCCACTACTACTACTACTACTACTACCATCTCTACCCACACGACACTTCACCTGACTCCTGGAGTTTACCTGGAGAGGGTTTCGGGGGTCAACGACCCCGCGGCCCGATCTGAGACCAGGCTTCATGGTGGATCAGGGTCTAATCAACAAGGCTGTTACTGCTGGACGCACGCAAGCTGACGAACGAACCACAGCCCGATTGGTCAGGTACTGACTTTAGGTGTCTGTCCAGTGCCTTCTTGAAGACAGCCAGGGGTCTATTGGTAATCCCCCTTATGTATGCTGGTAGGCAATTGAATAGTCTTGGGTCCAGGACACTTACTGTGTTGTCTCTCAGTGTACTCGTGGCGCCCCTGCTTTTCATCGGGGAAATGTTGCATCTCCCGCCGAGTCTTTTGCTTTCATATGGAGTGATTTTCGTGTGCAAGTTTGGTACCAATCTCTCCAGGACCTTCCAAGTGTGAACACTGTTGTCTCAGACTATAGAACAATACTCATCTCCAGACTGAGGGACTGACCACCTCAAAACTTCAAGGGTGGACTGATTACATCGTCTTCAAGTCTCTTCTGCTTCTATCAACTTTTCTGTACTCGACTGAAGAAGTTTCAGACAACGGAACAATGCTCGACTGAAGAAGCCTACTGTGTAGGCGAAACGTTTCGAAATAAAGATACCTAACTGTTGCACATGTGTCTTACCTAACAACCTTCCAAGTGTATATTATCATGTATCTCTCTTGCCTGTGTTCGAGGGAATACAGATCAAGGACCTTCAACCGCTCCCAGTAGTTAAGGTGCCTTATCGCACTTATGTGTGCCGTGAAAGTTCTTTGTACACTCTCCAGGTCTACAATGTCGCAATGTTGCAATACGCGTTGTCTTAGTTTTCTCTGCATTAGAACTGAAGAAGCCACTCCTGGCGAAACGTTTCCTTTAATAAATGTCCTGAACTGTACACAAGTGTATTTTTCCACATAAGAACATAATGCAGAAACACTGCAACAGGCCTACTGGCCCATACAAGTCAGCTCCTTATCAAAACCACCTAGGTATTCGTCCAACCTTTTCCCAGAGCTACCCTCCGAATTCTCTGCACGATATCCATACCACACATGGCTCTCAGACATATCTCCACTGCCTCCACCAGTACAATTTGTTACTGTTCCCCACCACGTCCCTACAACCTCCCCCACCTAGCCTCGGGAGTGCTAGCCTCTACCTCCACCTCAGTAGCTGGCCCTGCACGCTCACAGTAAATTAGCATAATTATAAAGGTGTGTAACTTCAATTTAGCGCTGCGACATGACCCCAAGGGACGTAACCCCGCCAAAGACTGTATTTAATGAAAGTGGCGTAGGAGCGCTGTGTACAGGACTACCCTCAGTAATTTTACTGTGAATACCAGTGACGGTGAATACCAGTGACGATGAATACCAGTGATGGTGAATACCAGTGACGGTGAATACCAGTGACGGTGAATACCACTGACGGTGAATACCAGTGACGGTGAATACCAGTGATGGTGAATACCAGTGACGGTGAATACCAGTGACGGTGAATACTAGTGACGGTGAATACCAATGACGGTGAATGCCAAAGACGGTGAATACGAAAGACTGTGAATACCAGTGACGGTGAATACCAGTGACGATGAATACCAGTGACGGTGAATACAAGTGACGATGAATACCAGTGACGGTGAATACCAGTGGTTTTTCAAAACCATTCATCACAACTGTCAGACACTGCATCATCATGGGATCTTCAACACTTGTCCAACCTTTGGACGAAGACCTACTTCGACTAGTGGATGGTACCACTATGACCTCACCTCCTCCTGCTGCGCCTCACCTGACTACAGTATATAAGCCACGTCTACGGCCCTATGCTATACTTTCTACAAGATTGCTGGACTGAACATCGACTCCAGGCTGAGGGACTGATTACCTCAAACTCCTCATCTCCTTACACCTTTCTGCTTTGTATTGGACTGATGAAGTCACTGTGTGGCGAAACGTTTCCTAAATAAAGATTCCCACATGCTGCATAAGTGTCTCAATCTTCAACCAGTGACGGTGAATACAAGTGACGGTGAATACTAGTGACGGTGAATACCAGTGACGATGAATACTAGTGACGGTGAATACCAGTGACGGTGAATACTAGTGACGGTGAATACCAGTGACGGTGAATACCAGTGATGGTGAATACTAGTGACGGTGAATACCAGTGACGGTGAATACCAGTGACGGTTAATACCAGTGACGGTGAATACCAGTGACGGTGAATACCAGTGACGGTGAATACTATTAAAGGATAACACAAATAACTGTTGATGAATGAGACACTTGTGCAACATTTGGGAATCTTCATTCTAGAAATGTTTCAACAGGCAGTGGCTTCTTCAGTCCTATGCAGAAAAAGATAGAGATGAGGAAGAGTTGGAGGTAATCAGTCTCTCAGCCAAGAGTCGATGTGTTCAGTCCAGCTGGTGACTCCGCCTACCACTGCTCCACCTCCTCCGCCCTCAACCACGGATATGCTGTACCTTTGTCAAGATTGATGAAGTGTACACATCGACTCCATGCTAAGGGACTGATTACCTCAAACTCCTCCTCATCTTCTACCTTTCTCTTCATCGAACTGAAGAAGCCACTGCCTGACGAAACGTTTCCAGAATAAAGATTCCCAAATGTTGATAAGACACATATGCAACAATTAGGTATCTTTATTCCGAAACGTTTCGCCTACACAGTAGGCTTCTTCAGTCGAGTACAGAAGAGTTAGCAGAAGCAGTATTGTCGGTACTACATACCATTTACGTACACCGAGATATTACACAAGTATCTCATTTATCAACTTGCCAGTTTTCTAAATCATTTATATACACGAATAACTGTAAATATGAATCTCTCAATGGCATGTAAGATTTAATTTACGATAATTACGACTATGTTAAAAATGGTATAATATACCAACAAACTGCGATTATGTTCACTGTAATTACTGTATCTACATTAAATACAAACCTCTGTAGTGAAGACACAGGAGGAGAGTTCGTTAAAGGCTCATTAAACCTTTGCGTAAACTACGTAGAGGAAGGGCTGGGGTTATACAAGACAAGGATACCTATGACGGAGTCAAACAGCGACTGGAATACTTGAGATTCTTGATTAAATCTCCATACTGTTGCTTCAGCCTCACACTGTTCCAGACTATGGAGCAAAATTCTTCTCCAGGCTGAGGGACTGACCACCTCAAAACTAAGTCCTTAAGGGTGATGGACTGATTACATCGTCTTCACATCTCTACTGCTAACTCTTCTGTACCCGACTGAAGAAGCCTACTGTGTAGGCGAAACATTTCGGAATAAAGATACCTGGCTGTTGCTTGTGCCTTACTTATCGACATGTCGGATTGTATACCATTTTTATATTTACTGTTCAAGAACCTGGCCTTATAAAGTTACTGGTCAAGGACCTGGCCTTACAAAGTTACTGGTCAAGGACCTGGCCTTATAAAGTTACTGGTCAAGAACCTGGCCTTATAAAGTTACTGGTCAAGGACCTGTCCTTATAAAGTTACTGGTCAAGGACCTGGCTTCCTAAATGTTCCTTTACTGCCATTTGAGGCCGACGAGAGGGGAGGGATGGGCCGTGAATTTTTGAAAGTGCCCCATTAATATGACAGCACACTATAATGAGAGAGAGAGAGAGAGAGAGAGAGAGAGAGAGAGAGAGAGAGAGAGAGAGAGAGAGAGAGAGAGAGAGAGAGAGAGAGATGAGAGAGAGAGAGAGAGAAGAGGAAAGCACGTCTCTAGGTGACACCGATAGTATCTTGATCAACACACCCTTCACGGCATATATTCCTCTTGAAGACCTTTATCCCTGGCTGTCTTGACCTACGTGTACGAGTCTTTATCTACAGTGTTTCTAAGGCCTGTTGGTCCCTGGTCAAAGACCGACAGATATACCTCACCCTAAGGAGAGAGATTTGTTTCTCTTACCCGGCAAGCTGCGAACTGCCACAACCGCCAGTTAAGATAGCGCTGATAAACTGCCGGCCAATTTCTCTTCCAAGCTTAAGTCTGCAGAGACAACCACTATAGTCACGTAACGAAGGAAGTGCCGGGAAGTGGCTAGCTGATGAAGAAAGTACCGGGAAGTGGTTATCTGAAGAAGACAGTACCGGGAAGTGGCTATCTGAAGAAGACACTACCGGGAAGTGGTTATCTGAAGAAGACAGTACCGGGAAGTGGCTATCTGAAGAAGACACTACCGGGAAGTGGTTATCTGAAGTACACAGTACCGGGAAGTGGTTATCTGAAGAAGAGAGTACCGGAAAGTGGTTATCTGAAGAACACAGTACCGGGAAGTGGTTATCTGAAGAAGAAAGTACCGGGAAGTGGTTATCTTAAGAAGACAGTACCGGGAAGTGGTTATCTTAAGAAGACAGTACCGGGAAGTGGTTATCTTAAGAAGACAGTACCGGGAAGTGGTTATCTTAAGAAGACAGTACCGGGAAGTGGTTATCTTAAGAAGACAGTACCGGGAAGTGGTTATCTTAAGAAGACAGTACCAGGAAGTGGTTATCTTAAGAAGAAAGTACCGGGAACTACATAGCTAAGAGCGAGTATAAAGACCCATTACGGAGCAAAGACGATTAATATAAGGATACAGATTCCCTTGTTGAATAATAATAATGCCATACAACCAATCTAAAAGTTTTACGCCCCGTGTACTGCTGGACAATAATGGCTGAAATCCTGTCTCTACAAGACAGGGATTTGCTATTATAATTAATACGCACTACTCTCTTGGATGGTCTGTTCCCATCCCATCTACAGTATTTACCACTTTCTTGGATGGTCTGTTCCCGTCCCATCTACAGTATTTACCACTTTCTTGGATGGTCTGTTCCCGTCCCATCTACAGTATTTACCACTTTCTTGGATGGTCTGTTCCCGTCCCATCTACAGTATTTACCACTTTCTTGGATGGTCTGTTCCCGTCCCATCTACAGTATTTACCACTTTCTTGGATGGTCTGTTCCCGTCCCATCTACAGTATTTACCACTTTCTTGGATGGTCTGTTCCCATCCCATCTACAGTATTTACCACTTTCTTGGATGGTCTGTTCCCATCCCATCTACAGTATTTACTACTCTTGGATGGTCTGTTCCCATCCCATCTACAGTATTTACCACTCTCTTGGATGGTCTTCTTCTCACTCCATCCCTGATTCACGAACCAAATAAGCACCACAAAGCTCCCTCTTTGTAGCTAGCAACAGCTTCCCTCCAACAAGCGACACAGAAACACACTCAAAGAGAAAAAACAACAACACTACGCTCAACCCCGGCATTCCATTACACATCGTTCAGCCTCAGAATATATGATTTAATCACATTTCTAACCTTAACGCGCATTAAGTCAATTCTATTCATCTGCGTTTAATTACGCCCGTGATACGCATGGTCAAACACCTGTGTCTAATTATGTAACTCATTAACGAACTTATAGATGTATGCCCCAATAACTCTCACTGAACTATCTAGGGAATGGTAGGAAGACAGCGGATAGCCCCTAGTAGATGATATTAGTAGTAGGCAGATTGTAGGTAGTTTACAGCAGATAGAATAAGTAGGTAACTGTGGATAGTCCTTAGCATATATAATAAATAGGTAGACTGTAGATAGTCCTCAGCACATAGTAAGGTCTCCCACTATCTACCTTCTACCATGTACTTCCACATAATGCCAAGATCGATTGTATACTCCCAAGTATTACTTTATCCACTGCTCTACGTTTGAAATATATTACTTGAAATTCCACACCGAAACTATCTGCTGAGAACTATTTTTATACAGATTATGGACTATTGTGTATTATCCAGATGTATGAGTGAAGGACAGAAAAACAGAAGGCTCTCTACTCCTCTTATCACGTGTTGCTGGGTAGCCCACAGCCATGATTCTTTCTCTGATTCAGTCTGTTCTTTTCGTAGTGTTTCATATCATAATCGTGGACTTCAACCTCTCTCATCATTCCTCTTCTTCGTCTTCATTATCAATATCTTCCTCATAATTCACATCACAATTATCAACCATTTACTTATCATTACTAGCATCCTTCTCTCTCATCCACCTCATTATCATAAACATCCTCTTCCTCAATATCATCAATATTCTCAGTCCTACATATCCTCCTCATCTCTCTCTTCTTCCTCCTCCTAATGCAACTCTATTTATTCTCCTCCTTCCCTCCCTCCTCCTTTTCCCATTCTCCTCTCTATACTCCTTTTCCCATCCTCCTCTCCACACTGCTCCTTCAACCTTCTTCCTGCTTCTTCCTTCATCTTCCTCCTCTTCGTATTCAAGGCGTTAGTAATCTCCAGCAAAAATATTTTTAACACCCTCCCAGGTGTTAGAACAGCAGAAGTTGAAGTTAATGATAGCGGCTTTAAGTGCTTTCCTCAGGGCCTAAGCGGTGCAAGGAAAAAAACACAAGCACAGGCAAGGAAACTCCAAGAGAGAAAACACTAAGACTAGAGAAATAAAGCCAAGGCAAGAGAGAAAAAAATCAACACAAGAGAAAACGCTGAGACAAGAAGAAATGCCAGGGCAAGACAGAGCCTGATATAACTAAGAAACTGCAAATGAAGAAGATTAACTAAGAAAGCTTAATATTAACCAAGAAGGCTTAATATTAACTAAGAAGGCTTAATATTAACTAAGAAAGCTTAATATTAACCAAGAAGGCTTAATATTAACTAAGAAGGCTTAATATTAACTAAGAAAGCTTAATATTAACCAAGAAGGCTTAATATTAACTAAGAAGGCTTAATATTAACTAAGAAAGCTTAATATTAACTAAGAAGGCTTAACATTAACTAAGAAGGCTTAACATTAACTAAGAAAGCTTAATATTAACTAAGAAAGCTTAATATTAACTAAGAAGGCTTAATATTAACTAAGAAAGCTTAATATTAACTAAGAAAACTTAATATTAACTAAGAAGGCTTAATATTAACCAAGAAGGCTTAATATTAACTAAGAAAGCTTAATATTAACTAAGAAAGCGTAATATTAACAAAGAAGGCGTTAACATTAGTACAGCTATCGTAGACGATCAAGCAGTCACTCACTTCTCTATTACAACAAGCAATCATCCACTCTTACAAGCAGTATCCATCCACGCCTCTCTTACAAGCAGTATCCATCCACGCCTCTCTTACAAGCAGTATCCATCCACGCCTCTCTTACAAGCAGTATCCATCCACGCCTATCTTACAAGCAGTATCCATCCACGCCTCTCTTACAAGCAGTATCCATCCACGCCTCTCTTACAAGCAGTAGCCATCCACGCCTCTCTCACAAGCAGTAGTCATCCACGCCTATCTTACAAGCAGTAGCCATCCACGCCTCTCTTACAAGCAGTAGTCATCCACGCCTATCTTACAAGCAGTAGTAATCCACGCCTCTCTTACAAGCAGTAGCTATCAACGCCCATCTTACAAGCAGTAGTCATCCACGCCTATCTTACAAGCAGTAGCCATCAACGCCTATCTTACAAGCAGTAGTCATCCACGCCTATCTTACAAGCAGTAGTCATTCACGCCTCTCTTACAAGCAGTATCCATCCACGCCTCTCTTACAAGCAGTAGCCATCCACGCCTCTCTCACAAGCAGTAGTCATCCACGCCTATCTTACAAGCAGTAGTCATCCACGCCTCTCTTACAAGTAGTCATCCACGCCTATCTTACAAGCAGTAGTCATCCACGCCTCTTACAAGCAGTAGTCATCCACGCCTATCTTTCAAGCAGTAGTCAACCACGCCTCTAACAAGCAGTAGCCATCAACGCCTATCTTACAAGCAGTAGTCATCCACGCCTATCTTACAAGCAGTAGTCATCCACGCCTCTCTTACAAGTAGTCATCCACGCCTCTCTTACAAGCAGTAGTCATCCACGCCTCTCTTACAAGCAGTAGCCTTCAACGCCTCTCTTACAAGCAGTAGTCATCCACGCCTCTCTTACAAGCAGCAGTCATCCACGCCTCTCTTACAAGCAATAATCATCCACGCCTCTAACAAGCAGTAGTCATCCACGCCTCTCTAACAAGCAGTAGTCATCCACGCCTCTAACAAGCAGTAGCCATCAATGCCTCTAACAAGCAGTAGTCATCCACGCCTATCTTACAAGCAGCAGTCATCCACGCCTCTCTTACAAACAGTAGTCATCCACGCCTCTCTTACAAGCAGTAGTCATCTACGCCTCTCTTACAAGCAGTAGTCATCCACCCCTCTCTAACAGGCAGTATTCATCCACGCCTCTCTTACAAGCAGTAGCCATCCACTCCTCTCTTACAAGCAGTAGTCATCCACGCCTCTCTTACAAGCAGTAGTCATCCACGCTTCTCTTACAAGCAGCAGTCATCCACGCCTCTTGCTAGCAGTAGTCATCCACGCCTCTCTTACAAGCAGTAGTCATCCACGCCTCTCTTACAAGCAGTAGTCATCCGCGCCTCTCTTACAAGCAGTAGTCATCCGCGCCTCTCTTACAAGCAGTCATCCACGTCTCTCTTACAAGCAGTAGTCATCAACGCCTCTTAAAAGCAGTAGTCATCCACGCCTCTCTTACAAACAGTAGTCATCCACGCCTCTCTTACAAGAAGCAGTCATCAACGCCTCTCTTACAAGCAGTAGTCATCCAAGCCTCTCTTACAAGCAGTAGCCGTCAACGCCCATCTTACAAGCAGTAGTCATCCACGCCTCTCTTACAAGCAGTAGTCATCCACGCCTCTCTAACAAGCAGTAGTCAACCACGCCTCTAACAAGCAGCAGCCATCAACGCCCATCTTACAAGCAGTAGTCATCCACGCCTCTCTTACAAGCAGTAGTTATCCACGCCTCTCCTCCAAGCAGCAGTCATCCACTCCTCTCTTACAAGCATTAGTCATCCACACCTCTCTTACAAGCAGTAGTCATCCACGCCTCTCTTACAAGCAGTAGTCTTCCACGCCTCTCTTACAAGCATTAGTCATCCACGCCTCTCTTACAAGTAGTAGTCATCCACGCCTCTCTTACAAGCACTAGTCATCCACGCCTCTCTTACAAGAAGTAGTCATCCGCGCCTCTCTTACAAGCAGTAGTCATCCACGCCTCTCTTACAAGCAGCAGTCATCCACGCCTCTTACAAGCAGTAGTCATCCACGCCTCTCTTACAAGCAGCAGTCATCCACGCCTCTCTTACAAGCAGTAGTCATCCACGCCTCTCTTACAAGAAGTAGTCATCCGCGCCTCTACAAGCAGTAGTCATCCACGCCTCTCTTACAAGCAGTAGTCATCCACGCCTTTTACAAGCAGTAGTCATCGGCGCCTCTCACAAGCAGCAGTCATCCATGCCTCTCTTACAAGCAGTAGTCATCCATGCCTCTCTAACAAGCAGTATTCATCCACGCCTCTCTTACAAGCAGTAGCCATCCACGCCTCTCTTACAAGCAGTAGTCATCCACGCCTCTTACAAGCAGCAGTCATCTACGCCTCTCTTGCAAGCAGTAGTCATCCACGCCTCTCTTACAAGCAGTAGTTATCCACGCCTCTCCTACAAGCAGCAGTCATCCACGCCTCTCTTACAAGCATTAGTCATCCACACGTCTCTTACAAGCAGTAGTCATCCACGCCTCTCTTACAAGCCGTAGTCATCCACGCCTCTCTTACAAGCAGTAGTCATCCACGCCTCTCTTACAAGCAGTAGTCATCCACGCCTCTCTTACAAGCAGTAGTCATCCACGCCTCTCTTACAAGCAGTAGTCATCCACGTCTCTCTTACAAGCAGCAGTTATCTACGCCTCTCTAACAAGCAGTATTCATCCACGCCTCTCTTACAAGCAGTAGCCATCCAAGCCTCTCTTACAAGCATTAGTCATCCACTCCTCTCTTACAAGCAGTAGTCATCCACGCCTCTCTTACAAGCAGTAGTCATCCACGCCTCTCACAAGCAGTAGTCATCCACGCCTCTCTAACAAGCAGTATTCATCCACGCCTCTCTTACAAGCAGTATCCATCCACGCCTCTCTTACAAGCAGTATCCATCCACGCCTATCTTACAAGCAGTATCCATCCACGCCTCTCTTACAAGCAGTATCCATCCACGCCTCTCTTACAAGCAGTAGCCATCCACGCCTCTCTCACAAGCAGTAGTCATCCACGCCTATCTTACAAGCAGTAGCCATCCACGCCTCTCTTACAAGCAGTAGTCATCCACGCCTATCTTACAAGCAGTAGTAATCCACGCCTCTCTTACAAGCAGTAGCTATCAACGCCCATCTTACAAGCAGTAGTCATCCACGCCTATCTTACAAGCAGTAGCCATCAACGCCTATCTTACAAGCAGTAGTCATCCACGCCTATCTTACAAGCAGTAGTCATTCACGCCTCTCTTACAAGCAGTATCCATCCACGCCTCTCTTACAAGCAGTAGCCATCCACGCCTCTCTCACAAGCAGTAGTCATCCACGCCTATCTTACAAGCAGTAGCCATCCACGCCTCTCTTACAAGCAGTAGTCATCCACGCCTATCTTACAAGCAGTAGTAATCCACGCCTCTCTTACAAGCAGTAGCTATCAACGCCCATCTTACAAGCAGTAGTCATCCACGCCTATCTTACAAGCAGTAGCCATCAACGCCTATCTTACAAGCAGTAGTCATCCACGCCTATCTTACAAGCAGTAGTCATCCACGCCTCTCTTACAAGTAGTCATCCACGCCTCTCTTACAAGCATTAGTCATCCACGCCTCTCTTACAAGCAGTAGCCTTCAACGCCTCTCTTACAAGCAGTAGTCATCCACGCCTCTCTTACAAGCAGCAGTCATCCACGCCTCTCTTACAAGCAATAATCATCCACGCCTCTAACAAGCAGTAGTCATCCACGCCTCTCTAACAAGCAGTAGTCATCCACGCCTCTAACAAGCAGTAGCCATCAATGCCTCTAACAAGCAGTAGTCATCCACGCCTATCTTACAAGCAGCAGTCATCCACGCCTCTCTTACAAACAGTAGTCATCCACGCCTCTCTTACAAGCAGTAGTCATCTACGCCTCTCTTACAAGCAGTAGTCATCCACCCCTCTCTAACAGGCAGTATTCATCCACGCCTCTCTTACAAGCAGTAGCCATCCACTCCTCTCTTACAAGCAGTAGTCATCCACGCCTCTCTTACAAGCAGTAGTCATCCACGCTTCTCTTACAAGCAGCAGTCATCCACGCCTCTTGCTAGCAGTAGTCATCCACGCCTCTCTTACAAGCAGTAGTCATCCACGCCTCTCTTACAAGCAGTAGTCATCCGCGCCTCTCTTACAAGCAGTAGTCATCCGCGCCTCTCTTACAAGCAGTCATCCACGTCTCTCTTACAAGCAGTAGTCATCAACGCCTCTTAAAAGCAGTAGTCATCCACGCCTCTCTTACAAACAGTAGTCATCCACGCCTCTCTTACAAGAAGCAGTCATCCACGCCTCTCTTACAAGAAGCAGTCATCCAAGCCTCTCTTACAAGCAGTAGCCGTCAACGCCCATCTTACAAGCAGTAGTCATCCACGCCTCTCTTACAAGCAGTAGTCATCCACGCCTCTCTAACAAGCAGTAGTCAACCACGCCTCTAACAAGCAGCAGCCATCAACGCCTATCTTACAAGCAGTAGTCATCCACGCCTCTCTTACAAGCAGTAGTTATCCACGCCTCTCCTACAAGCAGCAGTCATCCACTCCTCTCTTACAAGCATTAGTCATCCACACCTCTCTTACAAGCAGTAGTCATCCACGCCTCTCTTACAAGCAGTAGTCTTCCACGCCTCTCTTACAAGCATTAGTCATCCACGCCTCTCTTACAAGTAGCAGTCATCCACGCCTCTCTTACAAGCAGTAGTCATCCACACCTCTCTTACAAGAAGTAGTCATCCGCGCCTCTCTTACAAGCAGTAGTCATCCACGCCTCTCTTACAAGCAGCAGTCATCCACGCCTCTTACAAGCAGTAGTCATCCACGCCTCTCTTACAAGCAGCAGTCATCCACGCCTCTCTTACAAGCAGTAGTCATCCACGCCTCTCTTACAAGAAGTAGTCATCCGTGCCTCTACAAGCAGTAGTCATCCACGCCTCTCTTACAAGCAGTAGTCATCCACGCCTTTTACAAGAAGTAGTCATCCGCGCCTCTACAAGCAGTAGTCATCCACGCCTCTCTTACAAGCAGTAGTCATCGGCGCCTCTCACAAGCAGCAGTCATCCATGCCTCTCTTACAAGCAGTAGCCATCCACGCCTCTCTTACAAGCAGTAGTCATCCACGCCTCTTACAAGCAGCAGTCATCTACGCCTCTCTTGCAAGCAGTAGTCATCCACGCCTCTCTTACAAGCAGTAGTTATCCACGCCTCTCCTACAAGCAGCAGTCATCCACGCCTCTCTTACAAGCATTAGTCATCCACACGTCTCTTACAAGCAGTAGTCATCCACGCCTCTCTTACAAGCCGTAGTCATCCACGCCTCTCTTACAAGCAGTAGTCATCCACGCCTCTCTTACAAGCAGTAGTCATCCACGCCTCTCTTACAAGCAGTAGTCATCCACGCCTCTCTTACAAGCAGTAGTCATCCACGTCTCTCTTACAAGCAGCAGTTATCTACGCCTCTCTAACAAGCAGTATTCATCCACGCCTCTCTTACAAGCAGTAGCCATCCAAGCCTCTCTTACAAGCATTAGTCATCCACTCCTCTCTTACAAGCAGTAGTCATCCACGCCTCTCTTACAAGCAGTAGTCATCCACGCCTCTCACAAGCAGTAGTCATCCACGCCTCTCTAACAAGCAGTATTCATCCACGCCTCTCTTACAAGCAGTAGCCATCCACGCCTCTCTTACAAGCAGTAGACATCCACTCCTCTCTTACAAGCAGTAGTCATCCACGCCTCTCTTACAAGCAGTAGTCATCCACGCCTCTTACAAGTAGTAGTCATCCACGCCTCTCTTACAAGCAGTAGTCATCCACGCCTCTCTTATAAGCAGTAGTCATCCACGCCTCTCTTACAAGCAGTAGTCACCCACGCCTCTTACAAGCAGTAGTCATCCACGCCTCTCTTACAAGCAGTAGTCACCCACGCCTCTCACAAGCAGTAGCCACCCACCCCTCTCTTACAAGCAGTAGTCATCCACGCCTCTCTTACAAGCAGTAGTAATCCACGCCTGTCTTACAAGCAGTAGCCATCCACGCCTCTCTTACAAGCAGTAGTCATCCACGCCTCTCTTACAAGCAGTAGTCATCCACGCCTCAGAAGCGGTAGTCATCCACGCCTCTCTAACAAGCAGTATTCATCCACGCCTCTCTTACAAGCAGTAGCCATCCACGCCTCTCTTACAAGCAGTAGTCATCCACTCCTCTCTTACAAGCAGTAGTCATCCACGCCTCTCTTACAAGCAGTAGTCATCCACGCCTCTCTTACAAGCAGTAGTCATCCACGCCTGTCTTACAAGCAGTAGCCATCCACGCCTCTCTTACAAGCAGTAGTCATCCACGCCTCTCTTACAAGCAGTAGTCATCCACGCCTCTCAGAAGCGGTAGTCATCCACGCCTCTCTAACAAGCAGTATTCATCCACGCCTCTCTTACAAGCAGTAGCCATCCACGCCTCTCTTACAAGCAGTAGTCATCCACTCCTCTCTTACAAGCAGTAGTCATCCACGCCTCTCTTACAAGCAGGAGTCATCCACGCCTCTTACAAGTAGTAGTCATCCACGCCTCTCTTACAAGCAGTAGTCATCCACGTCTCTCTTATAAGCAGTAGTCATCCACGCCTCTCTTACAAGCAGTAGTCACCCACGTCTCTTACAAGCAGTAGTCACCCACGCCTCTCACAAGCAGTAGCCACCCACGCCTTTCTTACAAGCAGTAGTCATCCATGCCTCTCTTACAAGCAGTAGTCATCCACGCCTATCTTATAAGCAGTAGTCATCCACGCCTCTCTTACAAGCAGTAGCCATCCACGCCTCTCTTACAAGCAGTAGTCATCCACGCCTCTCTTACAAGCAGTAGTCATCCACGCCTCTCTTACAAGCAGTAGTCATCCACGCCTCTCTTACAAGCAGTAGTCACCCACGCCTCTCTTACAAGCAGTAGTGATCAACGCCTCTCTTACAAGCAGTAATCATCCACGCCTCTCTTACAAGCAGTAGTCATCCACGCCTCTCTTACAAGCAGTAGTCATCCACGCCTCTCTTACAAGCAGTAGTCATCCACGCCTCTCTTACAAGCAGTAGTCATCCACGCCTCTCTTACAAGCAGTAGTCATCCACGCCTCTCTTACAAGCAGTAGTCATCCACGCCTCTCTTACAAGCAGTAGTCATCCACGCCTCTTACAAGCAGTAGTCATCCACACCTCTCTTACAAGCAGTAGTCATCCACGCCTCTCTTACAAGCAGTAGTCATCCACGCCTCTCTTACAAGCAGTAGTCATCCACGCCTCTCTTACAAGCAGTAGTCATCCACGCCACTCTTACAAGCAGTAGTCATCCACGCCTCTCTTACAAGCAGTAGTCATCCACGCCTCTCTTACAAGCAGTAGTCATCCACGCCTCTCTTACAAGCAGTAGCCATCCACACCTCTCTTACAAGCAGTAGTCATCCACGCCTATCTTACAAGCAGTAGTCATCCACGCCTCTCTTACAAGCAGTAGTCATCCACGCCTATCTTACAAGCAGTAGTCATCCACGCCTCTCTTACAAGCAGTAGCCATCCACGCCTCTCTTACAAGCAGTAGTCATCCACGCCTATCTTACAAGCAGTAGTCATCCACGCCTATCTTACAAGCAGCAGTCATCCACGCCTCTCTTACAAGCAGTAGTCATCCACGCCCATCTTACAAGCAGTAGTCATCCACGCCTATCTTACAAGCAGCAGTCATCCACGCCTCTCTTACAAGCAGCAGTCATCCACGCCTATCTTACAAGCAGTAGTCATCCACGCCTATCTTACAAGCAGCAGTCATGCACGCCTCTCTTACAAGCAGTAGTCATCCACGCCTATCTTACAAGCAGCAGTCATCCACGCCTATCTTACAAGCAGCAGTCATCCACGCCTCTCTTACAAGAAGCAGTCATCCACGCCTCTCTTACAAGCAGTAGTCATCCACGCCTCTCTTACAAGCAGCAGTCATCCACGCCTCTCTTACAAGCAGCAGTCATCCACGCCTCTCTTACAAGCAGCAGTCATCCACGCCTCTCTTACAAGCAGCAGTCATCCACGCCTCTCTTACAAGCAGTAGTCATCCACGCCTCTCTTACAAGCAGCAGTCATCCACGCCTCTCTTACAAGCAGCAGTCATCCACGCCTCTCTTACAAGCAGCAGTCATCCACGCCTCTCTTACAAGCAGCAGTCATCCACGCCTCTCTTACAAGCAGTAGTCATCCACGCCTCTCTTACAAGCAGCAGTCATCCACGCCTCTCTTACAAGCAGCAGTCATCCACGCAGCAGCAGTCATCCACGCCTCTCTTACAAGCAGCAGTCATCCACGCCTCTCTTACAACAGCAGCACGCCTCTCTTACAAGCAGCAGTCATCCACGCCTCTTACAAGCAGCAGTCATCCACGCCTCTCTTACAAGCAGCAGTCATCCACGCCTCTCTTACAAGCAGCAGTCATCCACGCCTCTCTTACAAGCAGCAGTCATCCACGCCTCTCTTACAAGCAGCAGTCATCCACGCCTCTCTTACAAGCAGCAGTCATCCATCTTACAAGCAGCAGTCATCCACGCCTCTCTTACAAGCAGCAGTCATCCACGCCTATCTTACAAGCAGCAGTCATCCACGCCTCTCTTACAAGCAGCAGTCATCCACGCCTCTCTTACAAGCAGCAGTCATCCACGCCTCTCTTACAAGCAGCAGTCATCCACGCCTCTCTTACAAGCAGCAGTCATCCACGCCTCTCTTACAAGCAGCAGTCATCCACGCCTCTCTTACAAGCAGCAGTCATCCACGCCTCTCTTACAAGCAGCAGTCATCCACGCCTCTCTTACAAGCAGCAGTCATCCACGCCTCTCTTACAAGCAGCAGTCATCCACGCCTATCTTACAAGCAGCAGTCATCCACGCCTCTCTTACAAGCAGCAGTCATCCACGCCTATCTTACAAGCAGCAGTCATCCACGCCTCTCTTACAAGCAGCAGTCATCCACGCCTCTCTTACAAGCAGCAGTCATCCACGCCTCTCTTACAAGCAGCAGCCATCCACGCCTCTCTTACAAGCAGCAGTCATCCACGCCTGTCTTACAAGCAGCAGTCATCCACGCCTATCTTATAAGCAGCAGTCATCCACGCCTATCTTACAAGCAGCAGTCATCCACGCCTCTCTTACAAGCAGCAGTCATCCACGCCTATCTTACAAGCAGCAGTCATCCACGCCTCTCTTACAAGCAGCAGTCATCCACGCCTCTCTTACAAGCAGCAGTCATCCACGCCTCTCTTACAAGCAGCAGTCATCCACGCCTCTCTTACAAGCAGCAGTCATCCACGCCTCTCTTACAAGCAGCAGTCATCCACGCCTCTCTTACAAGCAGCAGTCATCCACGCCTCTCTTACAAGCAGCAGTCATCCACGCCTCTCTTACAAGCAGCAGTCATCCACGCCTCTCTTACAAGCAGCAGTCATCCACGCCTCTCTTACAAGCAGCAGTCATCCACGCCTCTCTTACAAGCAGCAGTCATCCACGCCTCTCTTACAAGCAGCAGTCATCCACGCCTCTCTTACAAGCAGCTTATACGCACAGGAAAACAAACTCAACTATCATTAATGTAAAGATATTTTTCGTTGCTCTTCTTTATTAAACTTACCAATAATTACAGTGAAAGTCCAGCTTTGAGCAGTGTAGAAGCTATGACGTCATTAATGCTTAAACCCTTCCTTCTTTTCTCAGCTTACATAGTTACATCGCTAAGACTGAAAGTCGTACCTCTTTGTTCAGTTTATGAAGCTTCGCTGTCAGTAATCACCAAAATTTTCCTTCTTTCTTTGCCCAGCTTAACTGATATGTAATTAATATCTAGTATTTAATATAATTTTCCTACTATTCATTTTGAACCAGCATAGACTACTAACACCATTACCAATATGCATAAAAATTTCAAATTGAACCGAAAATATTAAAGACCTATCGATTAAATGAGGATCATTAAGGCTGCACGCAACCTCTTCACTACAAGTGAAAAAATACTTTAATACCAAAAATAACGATTAAAGAAAACTCTCAGTGTATATAATGCACCTCTGAATGTATATAATGCACCTCTCAGTGTATATAATGCACCTCTGAATGTATACAAAGCACCTCTCAAGTGTATATAATGCACCTCTGAATGTATATAAAGCACCTCTCAGTGTATATAATGCACCTCTGAATGTATATGAAGCACCTCTCAGTGTATATAATGCACCTCTGAATGTATATAAAGCACCTCTCAGTGTATATAATGCACCTCTGAATGTATACAAAGCACCTCTCAGTGTATATAATGCACCTCTGAATGTATACAAAGCACCTCTCAGTGTATATAATGCACCTCTGAATGTATATGAAGCACCTCTCAGTGTATATAATGCACCTCTGAATGTATATAAAGCACCTCTCAGTGTATATAATGCACCTCTGAATGTATACAAAGCACCTCTCAAGTGTATATAATGCACCTCTGAATGTATATAAAGCACCTCTCAGTGTATATAATGCACCTCTGAATGTATATAATGCACCTCTCAGTGTATATAATGCACCTCTGAATGTATACAAAGCACCTCTCAGTGTATATAATGCACCTCTGAATGTATATAAAGCACCTCTCAGTGTATATAATGCACCTCTGAATGTATATAAAGCACCTCTCAGTGTATATAATGCACCTCTGAATGTATATAAAGCACCTCTCAGTGTATATAATGCACCTCTGAATGTATACAAAGCACCTCTCAGTGTATATAATGCACCTCTGAATGTATATAATGCACCTCTCAGTGTATATAATGCACCTCTGAATGTATACAAAGCACCTCTCAGTGTATATAATGCACCTCTGAATGTATATAAAGTACCTCTCAGTGTATATAACACTGTTCAACTGCCTCCCAGCATATATAAGGGAGATTACTAATAGACCCCTGGCTGTCTTCAAGAGGGAGCTGAACAAGCACCTAAATTCAGTACCTGACTAGCCGAGCTGTGGTTCGTAGGCTGGATTGCGTGCTGCCAGCAGCAACAACCTGGTTGATATATCCTGTCAGTTACGCCTATTAGAAATATATCAACCCTGGTAAAGGAATCAGGGCTCTAAATGAGTCAAGCTTCACCGCTCAAGGCATTTCCTTTGAGCTCAAACTGCTGTAAAATATTATAGTTACCGCACAGCTGGTCACATACTTTATAGTCCTTTTGTTTACTGACACGTAAGGCGGAATAAAAGTCTCCCGTGATATACCTGTGACCAGTTTCAAGAGTTGGTTTACTCCCGCGGCCAGCCCCAAGGCTGACTAACCTGATCAACCAGGCTGTTGATTACCTGGTTGATATTTTAAACATTAAATGTAACCGCTAACGCTTGTGGCATTGGTAATTTATGTTTGGTCGAGTGTGAGGGGAAAGGTTGAGGGAATATGAAGTAAAGAATGGTAAGTGATGAAAGGGTAGGGAGAGAAGAACGAGAGCAGAAGAATAAGAGGGAAAGAACGAGAGGAGGGAAGAACGAAAGGAAGAACGATATGGAAGAACGAGATTGAAGAACGAAAGGAGAGAAGAACGATAAGAGGAAAGAGAGAATGGAAGAACGAGAGAAGGGAGGAGGAGATGGGGGAAAGAACGAGGTGTAACAACGATTAAGAATGAATGGAAGAATGAGAACGAAGAAGCAGAAGAATGAGAAAGAACGACTGAAAAAATGAGAGACTAAGGGAGGAGGAGAAGGAGAAAGAGAAAGTAAGGGATAAGAAACAAACTAGATAAAGTGCATCAGGCGTTCAAAGTGTACATCACTTACAAAAGTGACGTTGTACACTTGGAACACTTTCTAATACTTTATGCTTTCTTTTTAGAGAAAAAACCTCGCTTTCCTCGTTGAAAGTTTCTCCCAAACCCTTTCCTGGGTTCTGTATAACCATGTATAATATATAAATAACCCGCACATGTATAACTAGTCTCAGGCTATACATCCTCCAAAATTAGGATTAATCAATATAGCAGAAACAGCCTTTTATTAAAAAATAACAGACGTTTCGTTCAAGGTGGAACGAAATGTCGTGCTGCCTACATGAGTAAAGACAAGTTGTGGAACAAGCTTGAAAGGAGGGCAGGATTTCGCTGTTTGTATAATTTGAATCAAGTTTTCTGCAGAGCGAAACGTTGTCCAAAATATAACCTCGCTTCACAACGTGCGTTTTCACTCTTTTGTTCAAACATGAGCTTAAAAAGATCGATCAGTCACCATTTTTACCTTCCAATCATCAACTACAACCGTAATTAACCTTGCAATCAACTACAACGGCAAATTAACCTTCCAATCACCAACTACAACGGCAAATTAACGTTCCAATTATCAAATACAACGACAATTAACCTTCCATTTATGAGCCACAACTGTTATAGGGTTGATATTTACTGTCAGTCGTCAATTAATCTTATTAGGTTTAAAGCCTATCGACTATGCCAAGGGCTACATAAAGCTGTATTTCACATGTACACCAGCAGCGTACAATTACCGAGATATACACTACCCCCCAAAGTGCACACGCACTTTTCCTGAGTGAATACACACGATTGATATATAGAGAGTATGGACAACTAAGGTGTAATGAATACTTGTCAACATTCAGTAATAACCCACATGGAAACAGACACACAAGAGATTAATTGATGTGTATATTTCGACCCCCTTCTGAGATCCTCTTCAGCGAGTACAGGCGGGCCCCGCTTATACAGAAGGTTAGGTTCTGGGTTACTGCTGTAAAGTGACAATCGCTTTAAAGTGAAACAGAGCCTTTTTCCACTTTCAAATGCATATAAAAACCTGATAACATGTTTATACTATCACATATTAAGTGAGCAAAAGAGCTAGGCCTTAAAAAATGCATGTACAGTACAAGAATTACTTACCTTAAAATATTTTACTCCTTAGCTTATAGAGTGTGATGTATGTATTGTTACGCTTTACAGAGAACAGCTGTAAAGCGGGGCACTCCTATATCTATATACAAAGTGCCATCAGATAAGCCACTAACTTGACACTATCGGTTACACGACCCGGATCCTGTACTCGTACGCTATAAAAACGCCTCACACACATGAGGGAAAATGTATGTTAATAAATGTTTTGATTTTTTGATGGAATTCGTGTTTTCTGCAATCTTTCTCGCTGCACCTAAGGACAAAATTGTCCTAATATTAAGGACACATCTGTACTAAACACACACCCTTCCTAAAAACACACATTCTCTAAGGACACACATGAACTAAGGACACATGTTTGGAATTATTGACACACCTGCACTAAACACACGTCCTTCCTAAAAAATACATTTTCTAAGGAACACATGTACTAAGGACATATTTAAAACTATGGACACACATGTACATATGTACTAATGACACATGTTGAAAGCTAAGGACACACCTGTACCAAGATCTCACGTACCAGAAGTACACTTGCTCTACGATCAAATACACAACTGGAACAACAGGAGACAAGTGTGAATTGCTAATGAACAAATGAACGAAATTATTCACATTAATTCACGAACGAACGTAGTTCGCTTGCAATTACGTAGCGCGTGCGGTGGAGGCGGCCCAACAAGCGCCCGAACAAGCCATTTGTATGCAAATACCGATGCATGCTAAGTGATAGCGTCAAGCGCGAGCAAAATCGGCTGGTGGGTTGCTGTATCCGGCACCTGATGCGTTATTAGGTATAGCAGTCATGCCCGTGACATACCTGTGATCGATTTCTAGGGGTGTTTTACCCCCGCATCACGACACTAGGCCCCTTCCCCTTCCCTTCTCGCCTACGCTGTCTTCCACATTTCTCAATATACATTAACCTTTACTTTAATCCTTCTTACGTGGATTACTTTTGGTTGGTGATGTGCAGGAGAAACATAGTCTTAATGGCCTTCGTGCAGCCGATAGGCTTTAAACCGAACCAGTCAAATCGTGTGTTTAACAATATCTTGAAGACAGCTCCAGCAATTTATCTTACAATGTATTTAAACGTATTTAAACGTTGTGTTTTATTTTATCTACTTAAGCACGTATATGTACTCTCCTATTTGTGGTTGCAGGGGTCGGGTCACGGCTCCTGGTCTCGCCTCTTCGCTGGTCGCTACTAGGTCCATTCTCTCCCTGATCTACAAGCTTTATCGTACCTCTTCTTAAAGCTATGTATGGATCCTGCCTCCAGTATATCATTCTCCAGATTGTTCCGCTTCTTGAAAACTCTATGCCTAAAGAAATACTTCCTAACATCCTTGTGTGTGTGTGTGTGTGTGTGTGTATGTGTGTGTGTGTGTGTGTGTGTGTGTGTGTGTGTGTGTGTGTGTGTGTGTGTGTGTGTGTGTGTGTGTGTCTGTCGGTCAAATCACAGCACGGGTGGGACTCGAACCCCCATTAATCATCATAAGACAGTCGAATGTCCTTCCGTTTTGACTGACAGATCGTAAAGGCTATAAACTACCGTTTGGGCTTAACTGTCGTTTTCTCCTTTTCCTAAAATGTTTTCCTAGGCTTCGGCGCTTAGGGTCGTCTGTTGGCTGATCCCGGGGCTGGCTGGCACCTGTCTTTCCTGGATGCACCGTGGCGACACACACACACACACACACACACACACACACACACACACACACACACACACACACACACACACACACACACACACACACACACACACTTGCTTGGGCCTCTCCAGCGTTTCAATTTCCTTAATGCGTTGCTCCTGAATAAGTTTTGCTTATGCAACACGAAAGGCCTAAAGCAACGTCATTCTTTCCTTGTTATTTCCTTTATAAATAGAGTATGTAACTGAGTGTATATATATATATATATGTATATATATATATATATATATATATATATATATATATATATATATAGAGGGTTGGAATAGTTTTAAAAATGCAGTATTAGAATGTGGGGCAGAAGTTTGTGGTTATAGGAGGGTGGGGGCAGGAGGAAAGAGGAGTGATTGGTGGAATGATGAAGTAAAGGGTGTGATAAAAGAGAAAAAGGTAGCTTATGAGAGGTTTTTACAAAGCAGAAGTGTTATAAGAAGAGCAGAGTATATGGAGAGTAAAAGAAAGGTAAAGAGAGTGGTGAGAGAGTGCAAAAGGAGAGCAGATGATAGAGTGGGAGAGGCACTGTCAAGAAATTTTAATGAAAATAAGAAAAAATTTTGGAGTGAGTTAAACAAGTTAAGAAAGCCTAGGGAAAATATGGATTTGTCAGTTAAAAACAGAGTAGGGGAGTTAGTAGATGGGGAGATGGAGGTATTGGGTAGATGGCGAGAATATTTTGAGGAACTTTTAAATGTTAAGGAAGAAACAGAGGCAGTAATTTCATGCACTGGTCAGGGAGGTATACCATCTTTTAGGAGTGAAGAAGAGCAGAATGTAAGTGTGGGGGAGGTACGTGAGGCATTACGTAAAATGAAAGGGGGTAAAGCAGCTGGAACTGATGGGATCATGACAGAAATGTTAAAAGCAGGGGGGGATATAGTGTTGGAGTGGTTGGTACTTTTGTTTAATAAATGTATGAAAGAGGGGAAGGTACCTAGGGATTGGCAGAGAGCATGTATAGTCCCTTTATATAAAGGGAAAGGGGACAAAAGAGACTGTAAAAATTATAGAGGAATAAGCTTACTGAGTATACCAGGAAAAGTGTACGGTAGGGTTATAATTGAAAGAATTAGAGGTAAGACAGAATGTAGGATTGCGGATGAGCAAGGAGGTTTTAGAGTGGGTAGGGGATGTGTAGATCAGGTGTTTACATTGAAGCATATATGTGAACAGTATTTAGATAAAGATAGGGAAGTTTTTATTGCATTTATGGATTTAGAAAAGGCATATGATAGAGTGGATAGAGGAGCAATGTGGCAGATGTTGCAAGTATATGGAATAGGTGGTAAGTTATTAAATGCTGTAAAGAGTTTTTATGAGGATAGTGAGGCTCAGGTTAGGGTGTGTAGAAGAGAGGGAGACTACTTCCCGGTAAAAGTAGGTCTTAGACAGGGATGTGTAATGTCACCATGGTTGTTTAATATATTTATAGATGGGGTTGTAAAGGAAGTAAATGCTAGGGTGTTTGGGAGAGGGGTGGGATTAAATTATGGGGAATCAAATTCAAAATGGGAATTGACACAGTTACTTTTTGCTGATGATACTGTGCTTATGGGAGATTCTAAAGAAAAATTGCAAAGGTTAGTGGATGAGTTTGGGAATGTGTGTAAAGGTAGAAAGTTGAAAGTGAACATAGAAAAGAGTAAGGTGATGAGGGTGTCAAATGATTTAGATAAAGAAAAATTGGATATCAAATTGGGGAGGAGGAGTATGGAAGAAGTGAATGTTTTCAGATACTTGGGAGTTGACGTGTCGGCGGATGGATTTATGAAGGATGAGGTTAATCATAGAATTGATGAGGGAAAAAAGGTGAGTGGTGCGTTGAGGTATATGTGGAGTCAAAAAACGTTATCTATGGAGGCAAAGAAGGGAATGTATGAAAGTATAGTAGTACCAACACTCTTATATGGGTGTGAAGCTTGGGTGGTAAATGCAGCAGCGAGGAGACGGTTGGAGGCAGCGGAGATGTCCTGTTTAAGGGCAATGTGTGGTGTAAATATTATGCAGAAAATTCGGAGTGTGGAAATTAGGAGAAGGTGTGGAGTTAATAAAAGTATTAGTCAGAGGGCAGAAGAGGGGTTGTTGAGGTGGTTTGGTCATTTAGAGAGAATGGATCACAGTAGAATGACATGGAAAGCATATAAATCTATAGGGGAAGGAAGGCGGGGTAGGGGTCGTCCTCGAAAGGGTTGGAGAGAGGGGGTAAAGGAGGTTTTGTGGGTAAGGGGCTTGGACTTCCAGCAAGCGTGCGTGAGCGTGTTAGATAGGAGTGAATGGAGACGAATGGTACTTGGGATCTGACGATCTGTTGGAGTGTGAGCAGGGTAATATTTAGTGAAGGGATTCAGGGAAACCGGTTATTTTCATATAGTCGGACTTGAGTCCTGGAAATGGGAAGTACAATGCCTGCACTTTAAAGGAGGGGTTTGGGATATTGGCAGTTTGGAGGGATATGTTGTGTATCTTTATATGTTTATGCTTCTAGACTGTTGTATTCTGAGCACCTCTGCAAAAACAGTGATAATGTGCGAGTGTGGTGAAAGTGTTGAATGATGATGAAAGTATTTTCTTTTTGGGGATTTTCTTTCTTTTTTGGGTCACCCTGCCTCGGTGGGAGACGGCCGACTTGTTGAAAAAAAAAAAAAAAAAAAAATATAAATATATATATATATATATATATATATATATATATATATATATATATATATATATATATATATATATGCAATAAGATCACAGTAAACAGGTGATTTCAGAATATGCAAAACAACCACTCTGAAAGAATAGAGAAATTCCAAGCGCTTTCGTGACTACTCACATTACTTCCACTAATCCATCTTTGCCTTACATGTATGGACTAATAAAAACACACAAACCAGGGAATCCAGTCAGACCAATTATTAGCTCCATAGGGTCAGTTTCATATAAATTATCCAAATGGCTTGTTGATATTTTGAGCCCTATTGTTGGCAAAATTTCTAACTTTAATGTTAAAAACAACATAGACTTGGTTGATAAATTAAGCTCCTTGACTGACTTAAATGATTTTAACATGGTTAGTTTTGATGTTACTTCCTTGTTTACGAAAGTTCCTGTTGATGATTTATTAAGTTTCTTATCTGAAGAACTCGTTAACTATGATTTACCATTGCCAGTTCCTACTATCATTAAACTTATTAAACTTTGCATTGTTGATGCAAAATTTGTATTTAATGATAAGTTTTACACTCAGAAGTTTGGTATGGCAATGGGAAACCCTCTTTCACCTGTTCTTAGTAACCTATACATGGAATTTTTTGAAACAAGGTTACTTAACACAATCCTCCCTAATAGAGCTAAATGGTTCAGATATGTTGATGATATTTTGTGTCTTATGCCCAAAAATGTAGATATACACCATTTCCTAGGAAAATTAAATAGCTTAGCCCATTCTATAAACTTTACTGTTGAGTTTGAAGAAAATAACTCATTGCCTTTTCTAGATGTTTTAATTATTAAGGGTAATAATGAATTCAAATTTAAAATTTACAGAAAACCTACAAATAACTGCTCCTATGTCCACTATTATTCCTCGCATCAAGATAGAGTCAAACTGTCTGTTTTCTCATCAATGTTTCTGAGAGCTTTACGAATTTGTAGTCCTGAGTTCATAGATGAGGAAATATCCAAAATTTATGAAATAGGTAATGATTTAAAATACCCAAGAAATGTAATTGATAAATCTTTTAAAGTTGCTGGAAATACTTTTTACAATCAAAAAAGGGACAACCAGCCTTATTCAACTAAAAATATGTTGGTTCTCCCTTACCATGAAAACTTGGTTGATATGCCTTCTCTTCTTAAGACTTTTAATATTAAAGTTGTATTCAAAAATCTTGATACAGTAAAAAAACTTTTGATAAAGAATTCCCCCCAAAATGCTGATGGATGTGTCTATAAGATTCCTTGTAAAATTTGCGATAAAGTTTATTACGGTCAAACTGGTAAAAATCTCGAACTAAGATTAAAACAACATAAATATAGCATTAGAACTGGACAAGATTCCAATGCTCTATTTATTTATGTAAGAGATTTTAACCATACAATTGATTTTCAAAAAGTTGAGAAAGTAGTATCAAGCAAGTCCATGGTCGACAGGAATATAATTGAATCTTGTTTCATAAAAAGCAGTTTTGACAATAATATGAATATTTCGTTTGGTTTATATATATTAGATCCATTTATAATTAATAGAATTTGGGAAGAATTTAATAATAATACACTGGACAAATAATTTTTAAATTTTCTTGGGTAGAATAGTTTGTGGGGTGAGTTGTGCAAAGGACCTATCCAAGTTGGGTCGGCGCGCGTCAGGTGTTTAACCGTTGTGGAATCTGATAGTGAGGTGCTGGCCAGACCCCTTATATAGCTTCCTTGGATGCTTTACTTTCATCCATCCACCACCTCCCTGGCGCCCAGATCCAGCCGATGTTTTCATCATGCAGCTGCCCATCTCTAAGTGTCTCTGCAGTCGAGACACCCTCAGCAATCATGCTGAGACAAGCATGGCACTGGCAGAGGGAGGCACATGTGCAGTGTATTTCACAGATGGTTCTGTCGACCCTGATAGGAAGAGAGCAGCAGCTGGACTGTACCACAATGGTCACACACAAGGCTGGCGACTCCCTGACCACTGCACGATCCTTCAAGCTGAGCTGGTGGCGATTCAGCAGGCATTGTCACATGCCCTACGACATCGACTCCGACCTGTCATACATGTTGATTCCACCTCTGCAATCAATGCCCTCTCCCATCCTCAACCACAGGATAATGTTCACCTCATCACATCGATCCTGAGCATAATGACAGCCTTAGAAGTTCAGGGTAATAGATCGACATTGAACTGGATCCCCAGCCATGCTGGCATCCGGGGAAATGAGGCGGCAGATGATGCAGCCAAGGCAGCAACAGACTATCCACATGTTGGGATTACTGTCCCAATCAGCCTACGACAGACCAAACTGGTGGCTGCCAGAGGCACGAAACTTATGGGGGAGGTCTTAGGTGATACCCCATCTCAACAGTGGTACCGAGCAGCGACTCAGGGAGAACCCCCTCCATATGATAGAAGCTGGTCCAGAGCGCAGTGTACCGCCATCCATCGGCTTCGTTTGGGCTTTCCCACAGCCAAGATGATGGTAGACAAGGCTGAGGAGGTGATGTGCCAGTACTGTCAGCACGTTGTCCAGCGGCCCCTAACACACTATCTTCTAGAGTGCGAAGCTACTGAGACACTCCGCAGGCAACTAGGGGTGATATTCCCTCCTGAAGAGGACCCAGAGATGACTGCGGCCATGCTAGTGTACCATGGGGTCAACGAACCAGACAAGCTGTTACCTGTAATAATGACATATCCTCCTCCTCGCTAGTGTCCATAGTTACATATGGTGTCGCTTATGAGATGCACCAGTTGAACTGACCAGAGGGGCGCTTGAGCGGCATGCGTCGCATCATTGTGGAAACCTTTCTCCATCGGGAGCCAGAGACGGGTCATCGCAAGATTGGGACCCGTGCCAGGACTATGGTCTTGGCGAACATTATACATACACATACTTTACTTTCATAGTTCCTTGATAATGTGAGTAGTCACGAAAGCGCTTGGAATTTTTCTATTCTTTCAGAGTGGTTGTTTTGCATATATATATATATATATATATTTATATATATATATATATATATATATTATATATATATATGTATATATATATTATATATATATGTAGATATATATATACACATATATATTTATTATTTTTTTTTATTATCACACCGGCCGATTCCCACCAAGGCAGGGTGGCCCGAAAAAGAAAAACTTTCACCATCATTCACTCCATCACTGTCTTGCCAGAAGGGTGCTTTACACTACAGTTTTTAAACTGCAACATTAACACCCCTCCTTCAGAGTGCAGGCACTGTACTTCCCATCTCCAGTTACATACTCTATTTATAAAGGAAATAAAACCAAAAATGCTAATCTGAGTGACATCTACAACTACCAAACCAAAACTACCATTACAACCCCTAACTACCACCCCTCTACAACTACAACTTCTGCACCACTATAACCACAACACCACTACAGCCATAACTACCACAACAATAGTAAACATCGGCAACCACAACGTTAAATTAGTAGGAGTTACACAAGACCTGGAGAATTGGAGGTAATCAGACGTAGTCCAGAAAGAGGATGGTAGCACCAATTCCTTGGATCAAGAGCACTTTAACTTCTTTAAGGCTCCACCTTTGAAGGGCAGGGTCGACCAGGAGACACAGAGGAGTGCCTGGCACTGAAGCCACGAGGCACAACATGAAAGACAATTAAACATGTTCAAAAATCTCGAGGTAAAAACTGAGAAAAATTATGAAAAAAGTTTTTTTTTCTCTCTCTCTCTCTCTTTCTCTCTCTTATACTTGCCTCTTCTCTGGTCTCCTCTCATACACTTGTTTCTCACTCTCTTTTTCCTCTCATATACTTATCACACTCTCTTCTCATACACTTATCACACTCTCCTATCATACACTTATCACACACTCTTCTCATACACTTATCACACTCTCTTCTCATACACTTATCACACTCTCCTCTCATACACTTATCACACACTCTTCTCATACACCTATCACACTCTCTTCTCATACACTTATCACACTCTCCTCTCATACACTTATCACACTCTCCTCTCATACACTTATCACACTCTCCTCTCATACACTTATCACACTCTCCTCTTATACACTTATCACACTCTTTTCCTCCTCTTATACACTTGTCATCATTTCTAAAATCTCTTCTACTTTCCTTGTCTCCTGGAGGGACTCCATTCTTGTCTCCTGGAGGGACTCCATTCTTGTCTCCTGGAGGGACTCCATTCTTGTCTCCTGGAGGGACTCCATTCTTGTCTCCTGGAGGGACTCCATTCTTGTCTCCTGGAGGGACTCCATTCTTGTCTCCTGGAGGGACTCCATTCTTGTCTCCTGGAGGGACTCCATTCTTTTCTCGCTTTCATTTTCCTCTTTTATTTCTGCCAACTTTGCACTTTTTTTTGTTTACTGTCCCTTCCTTCTCTTATCTTTCTCTATCATTTTCTTAACTTTATCCTTTTCTCAACTTTCTCTATCCTTTTCTGTTCCTCTGGTCTCTACAAACTCTCGCTTATTCTTGTCACTCACCTGGCATATTTTCCTGTTTCCTTTCTTGCAACTTGAATTTCCTTCCCCACCCCCCTTGTCCTCTGATTCGTATTATCTTTAATTTACTAACACTTTCCTCCTCTTCCTTTCCTTTATTCCTTCCTTTCATCAGTTCTTTTTTTTCAGAAAAATTGTCAATGTCTCTCGTTCCCCAATTTAACAGTTTTCTTTTTTGTTTGTTCCATTTTTGTTGATTTTTTCCTCTGTTTTTCTTTTCATCTTGTGTGTTTATGCAACTGTTGTAACGGTGAGGGGAATGCCGTTTCCCTGTTGTCTTCTGCTGAACTTTCTTCTTCACTTTCTATTCTACTTACATCTTCATTAACTTTTCTATTACTTTCACCTCCTACTTCATCACTTTCACATCATCCTCCATTACACTCTCCTCCATCGCCTTCACCTCTCTATCACCTTCACCTCCACCAGCACCTCCTCCTCAATCACCTTCACCTCTTCAATCACCATCTCCTCAATCACCTTCACCTCGTCCCCAATCACCTTCACCTCCTCTTCAATCACCAACACCTCATCAATCAACAACACCTCTTCAATCATCTTCACCTCCTCAGTCACCTTCACCTCTTCAATCACCAACATCTCCTCAATCACCTTCACCACCTCCTCAATCACCTTCACCTCCTCCTCCTCCATCACCTCTCTTCCCTTATCCCCAAATCCTCTTACGCTTTCCCCTCGCTTCATTCGTTTACTTTGAGGGCGTTGGCTGAGCTTGTTAGGCTGAGGCATTGTGGGGAGAGAGAGAGAGAGAGAGAGAGAGAGAGAGAGAGAGAGAGAGAGAGAGAGAGAGAGAGAGAGAGAGAGAGAGAGAGAGAGAGAGAGAGAGAGAGAGAGAGAGAGAGACCATGAGTTTCAGGGCATGGTAAAAATAGAGAAAGCGAAGATCGAAAGAAAACGATAGTGAGCAGGAGAGATGAAAAGACATGGGAAATTGGGAAGAGAAACTAAGACACAGTTTGAGAATAACATAGTAAAATCACATGTGAACCGAAACCGACAGTAAAAGACCAGGTAATAAGACTGAAGAAGGAGAACTAACGAGAAACGACAATGACGTCTGTGAGGAACTGAATAAATAATGGAATGAGGTGTTCTTAGTGCAAACAGGGGCAACATCAGTGTCAGAGAGAAAGGGTTCACCAGTGAGTACTGAGTACTGAGAGGTGAAAAAAGGAACTTTTTACCCAGCTGGATACATCAAAGGCAATGGAACCCGACGAAGTGGCGCAATGGTTCCTGCGGGAGGGAGCTGAACCACTAGCTAAAATATACAAGTCAATGGATACAGGACAACTGCCAGAAACCTGGAAGACGGTAATTGTAATTCCAGTACTTAAGAAAGGAGACAGATAGGAAGCGTTAAACTACAGACCAGCATCATTAATGTGTATGCTATACAAGGTAGTGGAGAAGATAATCAGAAGGAAAGTGATGTTCTGAAGTGGTTTCACAAACAATAATCTGCATGGGTTAGATAAGTAAATCTTGCATCACAAACCTGCTGGAGTTCTGTGACTATATGACAGAAATGAGGCAGGAAAGAAAGGAATGGGTGGACTGCAAGAAGGCATCTTTAAATTATGTAGCTCCCAAGAGACGGGACAAAAACCTAAGGAGTGGGAAGGAATAATAAGGGAGGTGCTAGAGTGAATCAAAAAGTACATTATAGGAAGGAGACAAAGAGGGATTTCTCAAGATTTCAGAATGTGAAATTGCAGTCAGCGGAATTCTACAAGTATCTTCTGGTATATGTCATATGGGAAGAGAGAATCAGACGAATCCCTGCTTGAAGATCATGCAAAATTAATAAAGAGAATAAAAACCGAGAACAAGGAAGGGCTACAAATAAACCTATACAAACTCCAGGATTAGGCAGACTAGTGGCTACAGGAATTCATCCTCAGTGAAGGCAAATTTATGCAAATTGAAGCAGAATTAAAACAGGAAACTGAGTTAGACTCGAGGGCAGAGGCTGTTAACCTCACTCAGGAAAACAGACCTAGGGGTGAGCATAATGTTGAGCATATCGCCAGAGGCACATGACTGAGAGGGTGGACAAGAACAGACAGTCCGAGAGTCAGATTACAGACAGACAAGGGCACAGGATGAAGTTAAAGCTACAGATGAATCATAGGCATGTCAGAAAATATTTTGTTTTAGCCTGAGGGAAGACAAAGTGGTATGACTGGACAAAAAAAAGGCAAGCTCTACATAGTTTTAAGAATAGGTATAACAGGGCCCACGAGTTTAAGAATAAACGTAGCCAATGGAAAGAGGCAGAAGCAGGAGCTGAGACTCGACCCCTGCAACACCAAATACGCGAGTACACACACACACAAGCTCCCATCACCCTACCTTCACCCTTGCCTACACCCCTAACCATCCCCAGGGGAGAGTGAAGAATGGGGAGGGGGGTGTATAATTTACAGAGCACAGGGGCAAAATAAATACAAAACTCTGTGCAATAAAACACATTCAATGACACACACACACACACACACACACACACACACACACACACACACACACACTCGGGGCCAGGAGCTGAGAATCGAACTCTGTAACCACATACAGATGAGTACACACAATAAAACAATACAAATCAAATAACGCTGTAATTACTTAAAGCAACATGGGAAAATCATATGGGAACAAAGAGCACTATTGTTTGAGAATTATCATAAGATCTGCACTAACACTTTCACCAACTATGTCACCGAAGTCTCTTCAGGTTACCTGGTCATTACACGTGACACTCACATCTAAACTGTTAAAGCCAGATTTAGATTTTTTCCACTGTAGCAGCTAGTTTATTGTTCACCAAATATCCATACTATGAACCGTAATGCAGGAGTTAAGGATGCACACAAAAAGCCTAGCAGTAAGGTCCCATAAAAGGTTAACAGAAACACATCTGGATATATATCTTTAATTTGTGTTAAGGGCAGAGCCAGAGATGTGTTATAAAAAATGTTGGTCATAGTGAATAGCATGCTACAAGCTGCACAGAGAGTAGCAGGAGTCCCTGCAAGCTGAGTGCATGAGTGAGGTGTCTGTGCCATAGCCCCATCTACAAGGAATCGTTTCAATGGCGAGTGCTGTAGAAAAAGTTCCAAACTTCCAGGTCCTTCCAGTCGTCTGTACGACCCGCTGGGACCACCACATTAATTTTATAGTTTCGTATTCGATCCAGAAAGTCTGAGGCACAGGTCGGATGTAGAGATCACTCGCCACTGAATCTACCAAGTTAGCAAGCTTTGCATCTGACTCTTTGGTAGGCACTGTTTCAGCATCCTCCCGGATACAGGAAAGCCACACTAAGACACCTTTTTTCTTTTTTCCCCAAAAATCCGTTTTTTTGCACTGACTGTTATTACTCATTAAAATAGTAATATTTTTCTTGATATTTAAAACAACTGAACTCATAAAAAAATCGCCCCTCCGTCAGGCTATCATTCCCTCTTCCTCGGTACAAGCAAGGAAGGCCGCCTCCCTCCTGGACAATTCTGGATCCGCCCCTGAAGACCATCCCAGCATATCCATAATGATACCATAGCCTTTGCCTACTGATCCGCCTCTACACTATCTGAAACTTGGCTTATACCATGACCCTAGCATATTCCGGGGCACCGGGCATATACAAGGGCACCTGGCATACACAGGGGCACCAACAAGATTCCAGTCCTCCTGCCAGTAGTGTAACACTCCAGCCACTCATAAGTTTCTGAGGCACAGGATGCACCAGCCGTATTGTACCAGAAGCAGGGAAGAGAGGGCCAGGAAAGAGAGGCATGGAGAGGGGGCAAAGGGGCAAGAGGAGCCATGTGGGAAAGTGAGAGGAGAGAGAACACCAAACATGAATAATAATGATGGGGAAATTTGTTGGAAAAAGGTAATGGGATTCTGCTGGTTATCGAAGTATGGAATAGTGGAGTGTCAGTGGCTCGTGGAGGGAAGTGAGATGAAGTGAAGTGCAGGGAGGTGAGAGGAAGTGGGAAAATGAGGAGGGGGAGAAGTGTAGGCAATCGAGAAGCAGCGAAGGGAAAGCAGGAGCACTGTTGTGAAATGTAACTGGAGGGAAGGAAGGAATGCTAGAAGCAAGGAAGTTGTTGCTTAGTACAGGTAGAATTACATTCAGTAAGTGCTGTTGCTTAGTACAAGTAGAACTACATTCAGTGAATGTTGTTGCTTAGTACAGGTAGAATTACATTCAGTGAATGTTGTTGCTTAGTACAGGTAGAATTATTCAGTGAATGCTTGTTGCTTAGTACAGGTAGAATTACATTCAGTGAATGTTGTTATTGTTAGTACAGGCAGAATTACATTCAGTGAATGTTGTTGCTTAGTACAGGTAGAATTACATTCAGTGAATGTTGTTGCTTAGTACAGGTATAGAATTATATTCAGTGAGTGTTGTTGCTTAGTACAGGTAGAATTACATTCTTGGTGAATGTTGTTGCTTAGTACAGGTAGAATTACATTCAGTGAATGTTGTTGCTTAGTACAGGCAGAATTACATTCAGTGAATGTTGTTGCTTAGTACAGGTAGAATTACATTCAGTGAATGTTGTTGCTTAGTACAGGCAGAATTACATTCAGTGAATGTTGTTGCTTAGTACAGGTAGAATTACATTCAGTGAATGTTGTTGCTTAGTACAGGTAGAATTACATTCAGTGAGTGTTGTTGCTTAGTACAGGTAGAATTACATTCAGTGAATGTTGTTGCTTAGTAGTAGAATTACATTCAGTGAATGTTGTTGCTTAGTACAGGTAGAATTACATTTAGTGAGTGTTGTTGCTTAGTACAGGTAGAATTACATTCAGTGAATGTTGTTGCTTAGTACAGGTAGAATTACATTCAGTGAGTGTTGTTGCTTAGTACAGGGAGAATTACATTCAGTGAATGTTGTTGCTTAGTACAGGTAGAATTGCATTCAGCGAATGTTGTTGCTTAGTACAGGTAGAATTACATTTAGTGAGTGTTGTTGCTTAGTACAGGTAGAATTACATTCAGTGAATGTTGTTGCTTAGTACAGGTAGAATTACATTCAGTGAGTGTTGTTGCTTAGTACAGGTAGAATTACATTCAGTGAATGTTGTTGCTTAGTACAGGTAGAATTACATTCAGTGAATGTTGTTGCTTAGTACAGGTAGAATTACATTCAGTGAGTGTTGTTGCTTAGTACAGGTAGAATTACATTCAGTGAATGTTGTTGCTTAGTACAGGTAGAATTACATTCAGTGAATGTTGTTGCTTAGTACAGGTAGAATTACATTCAGTGAATGTTGTTGCTTAGTACAGGTAGAATTACATTCAGTGAGTGTTGTTGCTTAGTACAGGTAGAATTACATTCAGTGAGTGTTGTTGCTTAGTACAGGTAGAATTACATTCAGTGAATGTTGTTGCTTAGTACAGGTAGAATTACATTCAGTGAATGTTGTTGCTTAGTACAGGTAGAATTACATTCAGTAAGTGCTGTTGCTTAGTACAAGTAGAACTACATTCAGTGAATGTTGTTGCTTAGTACAGGTAGAATTACATTCAGTGTTGTTGCTTAGTACAGGTAGAATTACATTCAGTAAGTGCTGTTGCTTAGTACAAGTAGAACTACATTCAGTGAATGTTGTTGCTTAGTACAGGTAGAATTACATTCAGTGAATGTTGTTGCTTAGTACAGGTAGAACTACATTCAGTGAATGTTGTTGCTTAGTACAGGTAGAATTACATTCAGTGAATGTTGTTGCTTAGTACAGGTAGAATTACATTCATTGAATGTTGTTGCTTAGTACAGGTAGAATTACATTCAGTGAATGTTGTTGCTTAGTACAGGTAGAATTACATTCAGTGAATGTTGTTGCTTAGTACAGGTAGAATTACATTCATTGAATGTTGTTGCTTAGTACAGGTAGAATTACATTCAGTGAATGTTGTTGCTTAGTACAGGTAGAATTACATTCAGTGAGTGTTGTTGCTTAGTACAGGTAGAATTACATTCAGTGAGTGTTGTTGCTTAGTACAGGTAGAATTACATTCAGTGAATGTTGTTGCTTAGTACAGGTAGAATTACATTCAGTGAATGTTGTTGCTTAGTACAGGTAGAATTACATTCAGTGAATGTTGTTGCTTAGTACAGGTAGAATTACATTCAGTGAGTGTTGTTGCTTAGTACAGGTAGAATTACATTCAGTGAGTGTTGTTGCTTAGTACAGGTAGAATTACATTCAGTGAGTGTTGTTGCTTAGTACAGGTAGAATTACATTCAGTGAATGTTGTTGCTTAGTACAGGTAGAATTTACTTCATGATGTTTAGGATGGTTGTCGCCAGGCTGGTGCATATATTCATGGACATACAATAATTTAAAATGTAGAAAGGCTATTGTAGCAATAAATCTGCATTATTTACATAATGAAAAACGTTATGTTTATATTACTGAAGTCTACACACCGAATCACGTATTACGAGATACATAATGTAGCCCAAATAATCCCTCTTCTTCCCTAACCCTTTCTTTTCTCTATATATTTTTTCTTGCCCCGCTCTGTGATGGAAATATGTTCACACAATTTCCATTTATCATGTGTATGAAATAGGTCATGCTGATTTTTTATTTTGCTGCCGAATTGGTTATTTTATTGTGTACAATATATCCATTCTGAGAGATTGTAATTCCCAAGTAATATATATATATATATATATATATATATATTTATTTTTTTATTATCACACCGGCCGATTCCCACCAAGGCAGGGTGGCCCGAAAAAGAAAAACTTTCACCATCATTCACTCCATCACTGTCTTGCCAGAAGGGTGCTTTACACTACAGTTTTTAAACTGCAACATTAACACCCCTCCTTCAGAGTGCAGGCACTGTACTTCCCATCTCCAGGACTCAAGTCCGGCCTGCCGGTTTCCCTGAATCCCTTCATAAATGTTACTTTGCTCACACTCCAACAGCACGTCAAGTATTAAAAACCATTTGTCTCCATTCACTCCTATCAAACACGCTCACGCATGCCTGCTGGAAGTCCAAGCCCCTCGCACACAAAACCTCCTTTACCCCCTCCCTCCAACCCTTCCTAGGCCGACCCCTACCCCGCCTTCCTTCCACTACAGACTGATACACTCTTGAAGTCATTCTGTTTCGCTCCATTCTCTCTACATGTCCGAACCACCTCAACAACCCTTCCTCAGCCCTCTGGACAACAGTTTTGGTAATCCCGCACCTCCTCCTAACTTCCAAACTACGAATTCTCTGCATTATATTCACACCACACATTGCCCTCAGACATGACATCTCCACTGCCTCCAGCCTTCTCCTCGCTGCAACATTCATCACCCACGCTTCACACCCATATAAGAGCGTTGGTAAAACTATACTCTCATACATTCCCCTCTTTGCCTCCAAGGACAAAGTTCTTTGTTTCCACAGACTCCTAAGTGCACCACTCACTCTTTTTCCCTCATCAATTCTATGATTCACCTCATCTTTCATAGACCCATCCGCTGACACGTCCACTCCCAAATATCTGAATACGTTCACCTCCTCCATACTCTCTCCCTCCAATCTGATATTCAATCTTTCATCACCTAATCTTTTTGTTATCCTCATAACCTTACTCTTTCCTGTATTCCAAGCGCTTTAGTGACTTCTCACATTATCAAGGGACTATATATATATATATATATATATATATATATATATATATATATATATATATATATATATATATATATATATATATATATATATATATATATATATAGTCCCTTGATAATGTGAGAAGTCACTAAAGCGCTTGGAATTTTACTATTCTTTGACAGTGGTTGTTTTGCATACACACACACACCAGGAGCTAAGACTCGACCCCTGAAAGCACATACAGAAGAATGTGGGCTCATACAACCTTCGTAAGGATAACTCTGGTAATAGTTGAATAACTCGACACATGATAAACTGCATAATATTCTACTGTTCCGCCTCCCTCTTGATCCACAACTACCAGTCTTATCAGTTTACTAGAGCAACTTTATCATTTATTTATGTGAAAGGGGAAGAGTGGTTAACTAAGTGGTTCATAGTGGTGAACCAGTGCAGTGATTAACCCGTGAACCCAGTGAAGGTAATTACTCTGGTCTATTATATGAATTATAATGAAGCTGCCGGTGGATTTAGGGTGATACCTAGCTTCCGGTCTGACGAGTGGTGGATCAGCGGTGGTGATCCTTACGTGGATCAGCGATGGTGATCCTTACGTGGATCAGCAGTGGTGATCCTTACGTGGATCAGCGGCGGTGATTATTGAGTGGATCATCGGTGGTGATCCTTAAGTAGACCAGCGGTGGTGATCCTTAAATAGACCAGCGGTGGTGATCCTCAAGTTGATCCAGCTCATGGGTCTAATTTAAATTGCTCGTGTTTTAATATTAAAATTGCTGGAAATGTTTATTCTTAGTGGCAGTGATATATTTATGTTACAGTGACAGTGATAAATATGCTATAGCGACAGTAACAAATTCTTGAAAATCACTGTAAAGCAATCATTTGGGAAGACACTTAAATACCTCACCAAATTACGAGAGTTTCTGGGAAACGATCGAAGGAGAGTGACAGTGTCACAGATCACTCAGATGACAGAGTGCAGAGTGCTAGGACCCGTTATGATACAACAGTGGCACTCTACAGGACGTGAGACCCGTTATGATACAACAGTGGCACTCTACAGGACATGAGACCCGTGTATGATACAACTGTGGCACTCTACAGGACATGAGACCCGTGTATGATACAACAGTGGCACTCTACAGGACATGAGACCCGTGTATGATACAGCAGTGACACTCTACAGGACATGAGACCCGTGTATGATACAACAGTGGCACTCTACAGGACATGAGACCCGTGTATGATACAACAGTGGCACTCTACAGGACATGAGACCCGTGTATGATACAACAGTGGCACTCTACAGGACATGAAACCCGTGTATGATACAACAGTGGCACTCTACAGGACATGAGACCCGTGTATGATACAACAGTGGCACTCAACAGGAAATGAGACCCGTTTATCATACAACAGTGGCACTCTACAGGACATGAGACCCGTGTATGATACAACAGTGGCACTCTACAGGAAATGAGACCCGTTTATGATACAACAGTGGCACTCTACAGGACGTGAGACCCGTTTATGATACAACAGTGGCACTCTACAGGACGTGAGACCCGTTTATGATACAACAGTGGCACTCTACAGGACGTGAGACCCGTTTATGATACAACAGTGGCACTCTACAGGATATGAGACCCGTGTAAGATACAATAGTGGCACTCTACAGGACATGAGACCCGTGTATGATACAACAGTGGCACTCTACAGGACATGAGACCCGTGTATGATACAACAGTGGCACTCTACAGGACATGAGACCCGTGTATGATACAACAGTGGCACTCTACAGGACATGAGACCCGTGTATGATACAACAGTGGCACTCTACAGGACATGAGACCCGTGTATGATACAACAGTGGCACTCTACAGGACATGAGACCCGTTTATGATACAACAGTGGCACTCTACAGGACATGAGACCCGTGTATGATACAACAGTGGCACTCAACAGGAAATGAGACCCGTTTATCATACAACAGTGGCACTCTACAGGACATGAGACCCGTGTATGATACAACAGTGGCACTCTACACGAAATGAGACCCGTTTATGATACAACAGTGGCACTCTACAGGACGTGAGACCCGTTTATGATACAACAGTGGCACTCTACAGGACGTGAGACCCGTTTATGATACAACAGTGGCACTCTACAGGATATGAGACCCGTGTATGATACAATAGTGGCACTCTACAGGACATGAGACCCGTGTATGATACAACAGTGGCACTCTACAGGACATGAGACCCGTGTATGATACAACAGTGGCACTCTACAGGACATAAGACCCGTGTATGATACAACAGTGGCACTCTACAGGACATGAGACCCGTGTATGATACAACAGTGGCACTCTACAGGACATGAGACCCGTGTATGATACAACAGTGGCACTCTACAGGACATGAGACCCGTGTATGATACAACAGTGGCACTCTACAGGACATGAGACCCGTTCATGATACAACAGTGGCACTCTACAGGACATGAGACCCATGTATGATACAACAGTGGCACTCTACAGGACATGAGACCCGTGTATGATACAACAGTAGCACTCTACAGGACATGAGACCCGTGTATGATACAACAGTCGCACTCTACAGGACATGAGACCCGTGTATGATACAACAGTGGCACTCTACAGGACATGAGACCCGTGTATGTTACAACAGTGGCACTCTACAGGACATGAGACCCGTGTATGTTACAACAGTGGCACTCTACAGGACATGAGACCCGTGTATGATACAACAGTGGCACTCAACAGGAAATGAGACCCGTTTATCATACAACAGTGGCACTCTACAGGACGTGAGACCCTTTTATGATACAACAGTGGCACTCTACAGGATATGAGACCCGTGTATGATACAATAGTGGCTCTCTACAGGACATGAGACCCGTTTATGATACAACAGTGGCACTCTACAGGACGTGAGACCCGTTTATGATACAACAGTGGCACTCTACAGGACGTGAGACCCGTTTATGATACAACAGTGGCACTCTACAGGACGTGAGACCCGTTTATGATACAACAGTGGCACTCTACAGGATATGAGACCCGTGTAAGATACAATAGTGGCACTCTACAGGACATGAGACCCGTGTATGATACAACAGTGGCACTCTACAGGACATGAGACCCGTGTATGATACAACAGTGGCACTCTACAGGACATGAGACCCGTGTATGATACAACAGTGGCACTCTACAGGACATGAGACCCGTGTATGATACAACAGTGGCACTCTACAGGACATGAGACCCGTGTATGATACAACAGTGGCACTCTACAGGACATGAGACCCGTTTATGATACAACAGTGGCACTCTACAGGACATGAGACCCGTGTATGATACAACAGTGGCACTCAACAGGAAATGAGACCCGTTTATCATACAACAGTGGCACTCTACAGGACATGAGACCCGTGTATGATACAACAGTGGCACTCTACACGAAATGAGACCCGTTTATGATACAACAGTGGCACTCTACAGGACGTGAGACCCGTTTATGATACAACAGTGGCACTCTACAGGACGTGAGACCCGTTTATGATACAACAGTGGCACTCTACAGGATATGAGACCCGTGTATGATACAATAGTGGCACTCTACAGGACATGAGACCCGTGTATGATACAACAGTGGCACTCTACAGGACATGAGACCCGTGTATGATACAACAGTGGCACTCTACAGGACATAAGACCCGTGTATGATACAACAGTGGCACTCTACAGGACATGAGACCCGTGTATGATACAACAGTGGCACTCTACAGGACATGAGACCCGTGTATGATACAACAGTGGCACTCTACAGGACATGAGACCCGTGTATGATACAACAGTGGCACTCTACAGGACATGAGACCCGTTCATGATACAACAGTGGCACTCTACAGGACATGAGACCCATGTATGATACAACAGTGGCACTCTACAGGACAAGAGACCCGTGTATGATACAACAGTAGCACTCTACAGGACATGAGACCCGTGTATGATACAACAGTCGCACTCTACAGGACATGAGACCCGTGTATGATACAACAGTGGCACTCTACAGGACATGAGACCCGTGTATGTTACAACAGTGGCACTCTACAGGACATGAGACCCGTGTATGATACAACAGTGGCACTCTACAGGACATGAGACCCGTGTATGATACAACAGTGGCACTCTACAGGACATGAGACCCGTTCATGATACAACAGTGGCACTCTACAGGACATGAGACCCATGTATGATACAACAGTGGCACTCTACAGGACATGAGACCCGTGTATGATACAACAGTAGCACTCTACAGGACATGAGACCCGTGTATGATACAACAGTCGCACTCTACAGGACATGAGACCCGTGTATGATACAACAGTGGCACTCTACAGGACATGAGACCCGTGTATGTTACAACAGTGGCACTCTACAGGACATGAGACCCGTGTATGTTACAACAGTGGCACTCTACAGGACATGAGACCCGTGTATGATACAACAGTGGCACTCAACAGGAAATGAGACCCGTTTATCATACAACAGTGGCACTCTACAGGACGTGAGACCCTTTTATGATACAACAGTGGCACTCTACAGGATATGAGACCCGTGTATGATACAATAGTGGCTCTCTACAGGACATGAGACCCGTTTATGATACAACAGTGGCACTCTACAGGACACGAGACCCGTTTATGATAAAACAGTAGCACTCTACAGGACACGAGACCCGTTTATGATACAATAGTGGCACTCTACAGGAAATGAGACCCGTTTATGATACAACAATGGCACTCTACAGGACGTGAGACCCGTTTATGATACAACAGTGGCACTCTACATGATATGAAACCCGTGTATGATACAATAGTGGCTCTCAACAGGACATGAGACTCGTTTATGATACAACAGTGGCACTCTACAGGACACGAGACCCGTTTATGATAAAACAGTAGCACTCTACAGGACACGAGACCCGTTTATGATACAATAGTGGCACTCTACAGGAAATGAGACCCGTTTATGATACAACAATGGCACTTTACAGGACGTGAGACCCGTGTATGATGCAACAATGGCACTCTACAGGAAATGAGACCCATTTATGATGCAACAGTGGCACTCTACAGGATATGAGACCCGTTTATGATACAACAGTGGCACTCTACAGGATATGAGACCCGTGTATGATACAACAGTGGCACTCTACAGGAAATGAGACCCGTTTATGATGCAACAGTGGCACTCTACAGGATATGAGACCCGTTTATGATACAACAGTGGCACTCTACAGGAAATGAGACCCATTTATGATGCAACAGTGGCACTCTACAGGACGTGAGACCCGTGTATGATGCAACAATAGCACTCTATATGACACGAGACCCGTTTATGATACAACAGTAGCACTCTACAGGACACGAGATCCGTTTATGATACAACAGTGGCACTCTACAGGAAATAAGACCCGTTTATGATACAACAGTGGCACTCTACAGGACGTGAGACCCGTGTATGATGCAACAATGGCACTCTACAGGACATGAGACCCGTTTATGATACAACAGTAGCACTCTACAGGACACGAGACCCGTTTATGATACAACAGTGGCACTCTACAGGACGTGAGACCCGTGTATGATGCAACAATGGCACTCTACAGGAAATGAGACCCGTTTATGATACGACAGCGGCACTCTACAGGCCATAAACCGTTTATGATACAACAGTGGCACTTCAGTATTGCCACAACAGTGGCACTCTCCACAGTACATGAGCCATGTACGACACAACAGTGCCACTCTCAATAGCTGCAACGGTGCCGGTAAGTGGCTTCTCTATCAAACCTGATCATCTCCCATTTTCCAAGCGCTGGATAACCCCTACGGGTTTACAACCTCCACTGAACATTCATACATATAAGAGGCCATGAATCACTAGTGCCATAACAGAGGCACTGGGTGGCTCTGAGCTAACAAATGCTTGACCCTCTGGTCGTAATGGCACCATATCATGTCCCCTTCTGGTGGGGCTATTTATTCGCTGCAGACCTCTTTGTGAAAGGGATGGAGTGAAGGGTGTGGGTGAGGGGAGTGGGTGAGGGGAATGGGTGAGGGGCGTGGGTGAGGGACGTGGGTGAGGGGTGAGGGACGTGGGTGAGGGACGTGGGTGAGGGACGTGGGTGGGGGACGTGGGTGGGGGACGTGGGTGAGGGACGTGAGTATGGGGCGTGGGTGAGGTACAGGGGAGGATGCTCGGGTGAGAGAGGTGGACAAATCTGGATAAATGAGCGGTGTGCTGCTACCCTCTCTTATATGATAGTTACACACTGGGAACAAAAGCTAGCTTTATTTCCCTGTCATATTCCATCACACAGGCTGAGGCTCATACATAATGTTAAAATCTGTCAGCCTGAGCTGGGGGACTAAAGTAGGGCAATGAGGATGTCGTAAAACATTGCATCAAGCAAGTATCCATCAGCTACAAGAGAGTCAAAGGTTTCTTTCCAGCAAACCTGGCGTTACTATTGCTTGGAAATTCTCTCTCAAAATAACCTGTTCCATAAACAAAGGAGAGGGAATTTGTACGAGGATACCGCCATCATGGCAGAGCTTTAGCTTTCCATTCAAGTATTTATTATTATTATTATTATTATTATTATTATTATTATTATTATTATTATTATTATTATTATTATTATTATTATTAAATTAGACTATAAACTCGAAAGGGTTGTATAATGCCGGAGAGGCAGGCAAGTAGGTAGGTAAGTAGGTGCGTGTGTGTGTATGTGTGTGTGTGCGCTCACCTAGTTGAGGTTGCAGGGGTCGATTCCAAGCTCCTGGCCCCGCCTCTTCACTGGTCGCTACTGGTGTGTGTGTGTGATATATATATATATATATATATATATATATATATATATATATATATATATATATATATATATATATATATATATATATATATATATATATATGCAAAACAACCACTCTGAAAGAATAGAGAAATTCCAAGCGCTTTCGTGACTACTCACATTATCAAGGAACTATGAAAGTGAAGCATCCAAGGAAGCTATATAAAGGGTCCGACCAGCACCTCACTATCAGATCCCACAACGGTTAAACACGTGACGCGCGACGAGCCAACTTGGATAGGTCCTTTGCACAACTCACCCCCAAGCTATTCTACCCAAGAAAATTTAAAAGTTATTTGTCCAGTGTATTATTAAATTCTTCCCAAATTCTATTAATTATAAATGAATCTAATTTATATAAACCAAAGGAAATATTCATATTATTGTCAAAACTGCTTTTTATAAAACAAGATTCAATTATATTCCTGTCGACCATGGACTTGCTTGATACTACTTTCTCAACTTTTTGAAAATCAATTGGATGGTTAAAATCTCTTACATGAATAAATAGAGCATTGGAATCTTGTCCAGTTCTAATGCTATATTAAACTTATTAAACTTTGCATTGTTGATGCAAAATTTGTATTTAATGATAAGTTTTACACTCAGAAGTTTGGTATGGCAATGGGAAATCCTCTTTCACCTGTTCTTAGTAACCTATACATGGAATTTTTTGAAACAAGGTTGCTTAACACAATCCTCCCTAATAGAGCTAAATGGTTCAGATATGTTGATGATATTTTGTGTCTTATGCCCAAAAATGTAGATATACACCATTTTCTTGGAAAATTAAATAGCTTAGCGCATTCTATAAACTTTACTGTTGAGTTTGAAGAAAATAACTCATTGCCTTTTCTAGATGTTTTAATTATTAAGAGTAATAATGAATTCAAATTTAAAATTTACAGAAAACCTACAAATAACTGTTCCTATGTCCACTATTATTCCTCGCATCAAGATAGAGTCAAACTGTCTGTTTTCTCATCAATGTTTTTGAGAGCTTTACGAATTTGTAGTCCTGAGTTCATAGATGAGGAAATATCCAAAATTTATGAAATAGGTAATGATTTAAAATACCCAAGAAATGTAATTGATAAATCTTTTAAAGTTGCTAGAAACACTTTTTATAATCCAAAAAGGGGCAACCAGCCTTATTCAACTAAAAATATGTTGGTTCTCCCTTACCATGAAAACTTGGTTGATATGCCTTCTCTTCTTAAGACTTTTAATATTAAAGTTGTATTCAAAAATCTTGATACAGTAAAAAAACTTTTGATAAAGAATTTCCCCCAAAATGCTGATGGATGTGTCTATAAGATTCCTTGTAAAATTTGCGATAAAGTTTATTACGGTCAAACTGGTAAAAATCTCGAACTAAGATTAAAACAACATAAATATAGCATTAGAACTGGACAAGATTCCAATGCTCTATTTATTCATGTAAGAGATTTTAACCATCCAATTGATTTTCAAAAAGTTGAGAAAGTAGTATCAAGCAAGTCCATGGTCGACAGGAATATAATTGAATCTTGTTTTATAAAAAGCAGTTTTGAAAATAATATGAATATTTCCTTTGGTTTATATAAATTAGATTCATTTATAATTAATAGAATTTGGGAAGAATTTAATAATACACTGGACAAATAACTTTTAAATTTTCTTGGGTAGAATAGCTTGGGGGTGAGTTGTGCAAAGGACCTATCCAAGTTGGCTCGTCGCGCGTCACGTGTTTAACCGTTGTGGGATCTGATAGTGAGGTGCTGGTCGGACCCTTTATATAGCTTCCTTGGATGCTTCACTTTCATAGTTCCTTGATAATGTGAGTAGTCACGAAAGCGCTTGGAATTTCTCTATTCTTTCAGAGTGGTTGTTTTGCATATTTTGAAATCACCTGTTTACTGTGATCTTATTGCATATATGTATATATATATATATATATATATATATATATATATATATATATATATATATATATATATATATATATATATATATATATGTGTGTGTGTGTGTGTGTGCGCAAAACCACCACGGGGAGAGTAGAATGATAGCTCTAGGCTTTTCGTGTTGCAATCAACATATCAAGAGCTTGCAAAGTTGCAGATAAAAGGGGGTTGTCCGAGGATGTGTTCACAGTAAACACAACCACGGACATCATCCTTTTATCTGCAACTTTGCATGCTCCTGATATGTTGCTTGCAACACAAAAAGCCTAGAACTATCATTCTACTCTCCCCCATGGTTGTTTTGCATATATGTACACACACACACACACACACACACACACACATATATATATATATATATATATATATATATATATATATATATATATATATATATATATATATATATATATATATATATATATATATATATATATATATATATATATATATATAAATATATATATATATATATATATATATATATATAAATATATATATAAATATATATAAATATATATATATAAATATATAAATATATTTAAATATATATAAATATATATATATATATAAATATATATAAATATATATATATATATAAATATAAATATATATAAATATATATAAATATAAATATAAATATATATAAATATAAATATATATAAATATAAATATATATAAATATATATATATATATATATATATATATATATATATATATATATATATATATATACATTGAGATATTCAGTGAGGCAAGCTGAGTTTAACACGAAGCAGATTTAACTGTTCCCATGCATAACATAAGAATGTGCAGTGTGCCCTTGCTGTGCATAATACATTATGTTAATATGTGTTGCAGTCAGATGCAATATTCTTCGCTGGTGGTGGTGATAGCAGGGAGGAGAGGGGGTGGGGATTGCTGAGGTGGGATGGTAGAGGTGTTTGTGGTAATTGTGGTGGTGGTACTAGTGAAGATCTGCTGAAGGTCAGCTGCTGTAAGGCACCTTCAGAGCACTGACTGTGTAATGTGTGGGTGTAATGTGTGGGTGTAATGTGTGGGTGTAATGTGTGTGTGTGTGTGTGTGTGTGTGTGTGTGTGTGTGTGTGTGTGTGTGTGTGTGTGTGTGTGTGTGTGTGTGTGTGTGTGTGTGTGTGTGTAATGTGTGTGTACTCACCTAGTTGTACTCACCTAGTTGAGGTTGCGGGGGGCGAGTCCGAGCTCCTGGCCCCGCCTCTTCACTGATCGCTACTAGGTCACTCTCTGAACCGTGAGCTTTATCATACCTCTGCTTAAAGCTATGTATGGATCCTGCCTCCACTACATCGCTTCCCAAACTATTCCACTTACTGACTACTCTGTGGCTGAAGAAATACTTCCTAACATCCCTGAGTTTTGTTTCTGTAACTGCTATGATGTCTGGGGACTTCTCATTGATTCTTTCTTGCCATTCCTCATGTTTATTCGTTAATCCATCTGCATTTGTGTACCAAACCTTCAACTTCTGTTCTAATACTGTAACTGTGGTGCGGGGGGTGGAAACAGAGGGATCGGTGTGTGATGGTTGGTTTGGATTGTTCAGTTGCCTTGGGGGTGTCGTGGCTGGAGTCCTTCTGCAGGTGTTTCTGGGGGGTGTGCTTGTCCTTCCATTTGATCCTGGGTTATTCTGCTCTCCTTTTTCATTTCCTCCCATTTCTCCTTTCGTTTTTGAACTCTTTCATCGTCTTCCTTTCGTCCTGTGTTCTGTCTCGATCGAGGTACACACCCCGGAACTCCTGCTTGCCTCTCAGCCGTGCTTTCTCCTGCAGGATCATGGTTCGGGTTGATTCTGCCTTGAAAATTACTTTGAGAGGCCGATTCCTTTTCTTTGTGAACCACCCAATTCTCCGAAAATTTGCCACCTGGGTCATGTCCCCCTCGCCTATCACCTTCATGATATCTTCAATCGCTTTTTTCTCCTCCTGCTTTCTTTCATCATAAGTTTCCCCTTTAGCTTCGTCTAGCCCATAGACAAACATGGATCTCTCCCTTTCCACCTCCCACTGTGACTCCCATTGCATCCTCTGTGTTTTAGTTTCTTCCCGTGGAGTGTTCCTTCCTTCAGTCCCTTCCTTAGTTATGGCCCCTATGCTTCTTGGTTTGTCCTTCCTGCTCACCTGTTCCTGGCCCCCACAGGTATCTGGTAAGGTCCTTGCACATGTCCTAGTTCCTTCAATGTCTTCCAACCTCTCATTCTGTCCTAGTGTGCTCCCTGCCTTTGTTTTGGTCCCATGTGGGTTTGACAGGACCTCTGCATACAGTTTAGTTTCCATGCTTCCTTCAGACCTGTTGTCTGTGTTTGATGTAGCCATTGCCGATGCTACTTCTGTAATATCTCTGTGCTGTTTCAGATGTCTCAGCTCCTCTTCTAATCTCTCTATCTTGATTTCTGCTGTTGTGGCCTGTTGCTTCCACCTTCTGCTGCTAACCTCTCTTCCATCTTCCTTTCCAGCTCATCTAGTCTCCTTCCCCAGTCTTCCTCCCTTTTTTTGAGCTCTACCTCCCATTCCTCCCTCCCAGATTCGTCCTTGGAGCCCCTTGTCCTCATCCTGGTTCTAGGTTCCCCCGTTGCTCCACAGAAGGGGGGACGGGTGGTTAGGGGGAGGGGAATAGATGGTTAGGAGGAGAGGGGATGGATGGTTGTGGGGGAGGGGGAGGATGGTTATTGGAGGGGTAGAGATAGTTGGGGAGGGGGTTAGATGGTTTGAGGGAGAGAGGGGATGGATGGTTATGGGGGAGGGGGAGGATGGTTATTGGAGGGAGGGAGGTAGTTGGGGGGGTTAGACGGTTTGGGGAGGGGTTAGGTGATTTGGGGGAGGGGTAGGTGGCTAAGGTGAGGTGGTTAGGGAAGGGGGAGAGGTGGTTAGGGGAGGAGGGGTACGTGTTTGTGTCAAGTGTTTGTGTCAAGTGGAGGGTGTGTGTGTGTGTGCGTGTGTGTGTGTGTGTGGTGTATGTGTGTGTGCGCTTGTGTGTGAGGGAGGGAGGGTTAGGGGGGGTGGTGTGGTTGAAAGATCCGTCGTGTAGGCACAAATTTAGTCTCATTTATCTTTCCCAATTATGCTACTCTCTCTACTTATTGCCCTTTCTGGATTTACGTATTAATTGTGTGTGTGTGTGTGTGTGTGTGTGTGTGTGTGTGTGTTCACCTAGTTGTGGTTGCAGGTGTAGATTCATAGCTCCTGGCCACGCCTCTTCACTGGCCGTGTGTACTCACCAAGTTGAGGTTGCAGGGGTCGAGTCCAAGCTCCTGGCCCCGCCTCTTCACTGATCGCTACTTGGTCACTCTCCCTGAACCATGAGCTTTATCATACCTCTGCTTAAAGCTATGTATGGATCCTGCCTCCACTACATCGCTTCCCAAACTATTCCACTTACTGACTACTCTGTGGCTGAAGAAATACTTCCTAACATCCCTGTGATTCATCTGTGTCTTCAACTTCCAACTGTGTCCCCTTGTTACTGTGTCCAATCTCTGGAACATCCTGTCTTTGTCCACCTTGTCAATTCCTCTCAGTATTTTGTATATCGTTATCATGTCCCCCCTCTCTCTCCTGTCCTCCAGTGTCGTCAGGTTGATTTCCCTTAACCTCTCCTCGTAGGACATACCTCTTACCTCTGGGACTAGTCTTGTTGCAAACCTTTGCACTTTCTCTAGTTTCTTTACGTGTGTGTGTGTGTGTGTGTGTGTATTATTTACATATACATACACGGGTGCATGCATGGCCCGCTCTAATAAAGTAATATAAGGTTGGGCCCCCTAAGCTGTATATTCCTTCTCTATTCTTGCACCCTAATTCCTATTTCAACATATTTAAATGTCCTATTCCCTATCTTCCTAACATCTCCCTGTCATTCCTTTGGCCATCTTGTGTTACAACTGGAAGCAGGTGCCAGTTTCAAACATTTATTTATTCTTGTATGTACAGGGACGTGTCCTATTTTCGTGTTTATGAGGGTCGTCAAGCTAAGGCTGTCACCAGAGGCACTTCCGCCACTAGCACCACCACCATCACTACCCCACCACTGCCACCTACAACATGATCGCCACCGCCATCACTACCCCACCACTGCCACCTACAACATGATCGCCACCACTATCACTGCCACTGCTACTAGCACCACTACCAATGCTACTACCATCACCATCACCACTGCCAGAGGACGTAAGAATCACTCCCTCAGGATCCATTGTTAATGGCTGAGCGTGCTGGCGGAGGCGACCGTGTTGTTGAACCCTCAAGTCTGTCTGTTTCTCTCTCTCTATTCAGAAACACCGACGTGATATTGGTGCTGAAAGCTCTACTGAAATGACAATTCCAACCAGGTTGGGCTCAAGGTCTCAGATTCCTCTTCAGATAGTCAGACAAAGGTGAAGAGAGTCACCTGGAGCCTCGAACCCAACCTGGTCGAACTGTCATTTCAGCAGAGCTTTCAACACGGTGCTTGTGTGGCACTGTACAAGACCTATGTTTTCAGCGTCCACCACCAGATGGACAGCCAGAAGGCAACCTTACAGGATATGTTTAGAATATAATTATATGTACAAATAATATCTCGGGCTCACAAATGGCCCCAACATCACTCTGTTGTGTATGTTGAGTAATGTGTAAATATAATGCAAACTTTTAAATTAACTATGAGGAGAAGCAGGATAAAAATTTGTAAGGGAAAAAGGACACAAGTGAAACTAATGTGACATTTTGTTGTGGCAACGTTGGAGCGAAACGTTGCCACAATAAAATATCCATTAGCCGCATTTGTGTCCTTTACCTAACATTGTTGGTAATTCCAAGGGTAACAATTAAAAATTATCCCACATTTTACAGAGTGAGATATTTTCGAAACAGACTGTCAGGTTCCAAACCCGACTGTGATATGATAATGGTCAAGGGCGGATCAAAACGGCGTCTATAGTTTCCTCTCCAAATTGTGAGTTATTTGTAGTTCAACAGCTAAGAGGTTAAACCTGTGATTGTTGGTAGTTCGATTTTTTTTTTTAGACTCATTAACCCTAAGATCCCTGGTAAAAGACCCCGTCAGGGCCACCAGAGCAACCTTGGACATTTTGCAGAATTCGCAGAAATACAAGATGGCCGCCACGAAAATGTGTATATATTCTTAGGCGACACGTCGCATCCTATACGTTTTCTTCACCTTCAATGAAAGAGAAAGAAAATGACGATGAGAGGGAACAACTATAGTCATTTAGACTGCATTCACTTTTATTATTCTTATTTTCATTTAAGTTGGGTTTCGTTTGTTATCCTTATTACCAACAATGAAATTCTGCTTGCAGTAATTAATCCTTATTTATTTTTATTAATTTATTTCATAAAATAATTTTTTTTTAATGAATCAGCGTCGCCTACAAACTGCTCACTTGTTTTTTCTCATCCATATTTTCCTTTATATTTCGACTTCCTTTGAAGTTCTTTCATATTTATAATTTCAAATGGTGATTACCTATTTGCTGTAACAAGAGACAATATCAATTCATTATTGCTTTGCAAAATTTATGTTGCAACATTTTGTAGCCTATTATATGAAGTGGCAAAATGCTGACAGAGAAGCCTTTTAGTACAACGTTTCGCCCAGCCTTGGACTGGTTCCTTTGCTACCAGTGTCTTTAATCCCATGAAGTTTTAATACGTACGAACCGCAAATACACAACGGTTTTACTATCGTATAAGTAATACTAAGGTGTTGAACTTAAGAAAAAAATATTTCTTGAACTGGCCGAAGTGAATTCCTTAAACGTGAAAAATATAGATTTGGTCAAACACGATATATCCCCACTACCGTGATGGTCATCTTGGATTTCTGAAAAATTTTGCAAAATACTCAAAGCTGCCATGGTGGCATTTATCAGATGCTGATGAAGATAATTCTGAAAAAAAAGGGGGACAACAAATAACGCTATGTTGACTATTGAACTTATAGGTGCCTAGCAGACTACCGTGAACTGTTCTTTAAGCCACGGTACTGTGATTCGTACTGTTCAAGACCACAGCTCCTCTGTTTAACAATTATTTTAGGAACTTGGATCTTAATGATGGAGAACGGAAGTTCAAAAAGACTGGAGAGGGAGAGGGAAAGGGAGATGGAGAGGGAGAGGGAGACGTGCACGAAGTTAGTACATTAGTTTCAGGAGGTTCATTGAGGGGTGCCACAATACCTGACCAGGGTGCCTTTCATGGTGCCATAGCCAGCTGCTCCACCGCCCCCCGCGTCACCCCACTTGTTTTTTTTCTCCTCGCAACACCCTCTCTGCCCCTTCCCAATAACATTCACACTTCCCGTTCCCACAATTCCCAATCTATTCCCTCCTATCCCTCTACCAATTCCCTATTATATTACTAAGCATGGTAGTTTATTGCCTGTGCTGCTGTATGCACCATTCACATAAGGGGTAACAGATAGTTGTATTGGAGGTCTGCCAGTCAGTGAGAAGGGGAAGCACCAGGGTATGCTACCCTGTAACTAGGGGCAGTCCTGGAGGTTCAGTTCCTCACAAGCCTCAAGGTGATTACCATCATAACAGAGCCTGTCCTCTCTATGGGTATCTAAACGATGAAGCTGATGGGAGTTCACGTGCACAAGACGAGTAAATAAGGTTATCAAAGCTTATTCCTTGGGTAGCATTTTAAATGGGATGGGAAAATATTTTTGTTAGAGGGATTGGGTTTGAGAAGGACCTGCCTAGTATGGGTGGGCCAGTAGCCCTGCTGCAGTGTTCCTCTTTTCTTATGCTCTTATGCCCACTTTCTCTTATCAAAACCTGCTTTTATTACGGTACTTGTAAAAGAACAAAAAAGCACAATACCGAGACTGGAACAATAAACAAATAACCTGCACTTAAGAGAAAGTGAAACTTACGACAACGTTTCGGTCCGACTTGGACTATTTACAAAGTCACAAAGTCGTAAGCTTCTCTCTATGTGCGGGTTGTGTACAGTACTTCTTAAAACCTCTGTAAATAATGTATATACTTGCAGATAGCAGATAAGTTTAGTAGTGGAGACGTCTGGTGAGTACTTTATTCCCGACTCTCGTGATGGCCCTACTGGCCACGCTTGTGCTGCCATCTTCTGCGGCCAGGTACAACATGCCTTTCCAAGTACCATGTGATCTTAGTAAGCAGCGCAGTGCTAATGTACCCAGCTCTATTTAAAAAAAATACATGCTCACACTTCCCAAACGCTCACCACCAAGACCTCCCAACAGTTACATGCCAGCACGCCCAATATCAAGACCCCCCGCACTTCTACACCCACCACCAAGACCTCCGCACGGGCACACGCCTACTATCAAGACCCCATTACGTCTATACACTTACTACCAAGACCCCATCACGTCTACACGCCCACTAGCAACACTTCCACACGGCTACACACCCACTACCGAAACCTCCACACGTCCAAGAACCCCCCCCCCGTACATCCACGCGCCCGCACGCCCACAGATCCCATAACCAACCCATAATTACAGGGATTCCCTCATATCCCAGTATTATCGTCAATCTCTGCAGCATTTTAAGTGTCTCGTAAAACCGGGAGAGTGAATCCCGGTTCAATGTTTTAGCGCCTTGTTGATTTAAAGCGCAATTATGTCTAAAATAAATGCCGATGGTTGTCAGTATTGCTCAGATGGGAGGGAAAGAGGGAGGGAGAGGACAAGATAAGGGGAAGATGAGAGTCAGAGAGATGCAGGAGGGGAAACGGAGGAAAATAGCAGGAAAACGAGGAGAGGGAGAGGAAGAGGCAGAGGAGGATAGGATGTGTATGCGCTCGTGTGTGATCACCTAGATCTACTCACCTGGTTATACTCACCTGGCTGCAGTCTTGGGGTTCAAGTAGTAACCACGTCATTCCACTTTCTGCAGTTACCTACAGTATATAAGTTTGCGGAGAATAAGCTCCAGCTCTTGGTTCCGCCTCTGACCTGAAAGCGTTTTTTTGTTACATATTTCTGAACCACTACACCGGGTGTGCTTCCACTGTGTCAATGTTCGGATCATTCCACTTTGTCACTTACGATGGTGAAGTGGTGTTGAATATTCCTGTGGCTCACTTAGTGTAATTTTTAACAATATTCAGCAGGTCGAGTGGTTAACGCACTGGCCTGTTTAAAGAATCACTCGCCACGGGTTAAAATACCAGCCGCTCCGTGATTTAAAGAGCTTCTCTTCCTTGTCTACCCTGTCTATGCTCTGGAATATTTTGTATGTCGTGATCATGTCTCCTGTTCTTTAAAGAGCTCTTCCTGGTCTACCCTGTCTATGCTTTGGAATATTTTTTGTGTCGTGATCACGTCTCCTCTTGTTCTTCGTTCTTCTAGTGAGAGAAGTCCAAGTTCTCGCAGTGTTCCTTCATAGCCAATTTGCCTCGTCCCAGTCTGGATGCAATTCTTAGGCGCTGCATGCTCAAGAATATGCCGGAAGTATGAGAAAGTAGTTTTCTAGAGAGATTGTCTAGGTTACTGATTGTCTTTCCTAGTTTTTGCGAGTTTAGATTGTGCTGTTGTTGCTGCAAGAATGACTCACTGGAAACAGGTTTCCAGTGAGACATTCTACACTCTTCATCAAGAGTTATTTCCATGAGCTTCTCTCCCTCAGTCGTACTCCATCTCCGGTCTTCTTTTCCTATTTCCATTTCATGAATTACTTAAAAATTCTTGTAATCTATCCAGGTCTTAATACAAGCGTATTCTTCCCTCTTCCATTACAATGCATTTCTCATTTTTTTATTCACCACAATTAAGAATATGTACGAATTTTTTCCTGTTGTCACAATCAAGAATATCAGGAATTTATTCCTGTTGTCACAATCAAGAATATCAGGAATTTATTCCTGTTGTCACAAACAAGAATATGGAGGAATTTATTCCTGGTGTCATAATCAAGAATAAGTAGGAATTTATTCCTGCATATTCTTTACTTAACAACTCTTGGTTTTCTATTAAGAATTCGTTTTTCTATGCCAATATATTTCTAGTTGCCTTGGCTTGCTTCTGTAGTTCATTAATTATGTATCAAATATGCATCAAGATTCCAGCACTGGATCAAACAAGGTTCCAGCACTGGCTCACTCAAGGTTCCAGCACTGGCTCGCTCAAGGTTCCAGCACTGGCTCGCTCAAGGTTCCAGCACTGGCTCGCTCAAGGTTCCAGCACTGGCTCACTCAAGGTTCCAGCACTGGCTCACTCAAGGTTCCAGCACTGGCTCACTCAAGGTTCCAGCACTGGCTCGCTCAAGGTTCCAGCACTGGCTCACTCAAGGTTCCAGCACTTGATCACTCAAGGTTCCAGCACTGGATCACTCAAGGTTCCAGCACTGGCTCACTCAAGGTTCCAGCACTGGCTCACTCAAGGTTCCAGCACTGGATTACTCAAGGTTCCAGCACAAGCTCACTCAAGGTTCCAGCACTGGATCACTCAAGGTTCCAGCACTGGCTCACTCAAGGTTCCAGCACTGGATCACTCAAGGTTCCAGCACTGGATCAGTCAAGGTTCCAGCACTGGTTCACTCAAGGTTCCAGCACTTTATCACTGAAGGTTCCAGCTCTGGATCACTCAAGGTTCCAGCACTGGATCACTCAAAGTTTCAACACTGGTCGAAACACTGTCTCATCGAAGGCAGAAACATCGTCTGTCAGCCTCATTATCTCACTTGTTCATCTGTCAATGAATTTCAAATTCACTGATATATTCAATTAATGGTTCATTTGACAGCAATATACTGGCTACGTACGAGTGAGCGTCCGGAGGCTCGAATCCCACCCACGATAACGTCACTTATCTTATCTCGGTAAAGATTGGTTTAAAAATTATTTTTGTTAGATAACTTATACAGTCTTCCTGTTCATGATATGAAGGATATTAACATACAACAAAACATTTAACATATAGACATATAACATTTAAATATATAACAAAACGTATTACATAAAAAAATATAACATACACTAATATAAACATACGACAAAATATATCTGACAAAATTCAATGAGAAACGAAAGCAGTACTTTAGTTAGGAGATAGATTAAAGAGAGAGAATATCTTTGCATGCTGCTCCTTCATCTACACAATTTGCAGTAAGAGAGAATGAGAAACAATGCGTCAACGGCTCTCTGTTAACAAAACAAAGGTAAGCACAAAGCGCACGTGTTGCATGCGTACCCACCTTCTCCGCCTCCAGGCGCAGACAAAGCGTCCTCCTGCCGTACAATCTCCAGTAATTGAAATAAAACCGCAGGGGGATGGTCTTCGACCTGTGGAACACGTTAAGGCACACCTTGTACCTCCTGGTTCCTGGTGTCCTGTTCCTGGTTTCTGTCATGCTCCTGGTTCCTGGTGTCCTGCTCTTGGTTCCTGGTGTCCTGCTCTTGGTTCCTGGTGTCCTGGTTCCTGGTGTCCTGCTCCTGGTTCCTGGTGTCATGCTCCTCCTCCTCTTCCTCCTGGCTGGACCCATCTGGTTCGCATACATGGCTGGTTGATAGGCACTACAAGCACCAACACACAACCAGCAAACACAAATAGGCGAGTAGATCCAAACGCACAAAGGCTTCTGTGTAACTAGCAGATGTTAGGCCTCACTCACAGGTCAGTGCATATTATTATGTACTCTGTTCAGTCCATCAATCTTGATGGACTGAACACATCGACTCCAGGTTGAGGGACTGATTATTTCACACTCCTCCTCATCTTCCTCTATTCTTCTCTGTATTAGACTGAAGAAGGCACTGGCTGGCGAAACGTTTCCTCAATAAAGATTCCCAAAAGTTGCACAAGTGTCTCACTCTTCATTACGCACTGTGCAATCGTGTGCAATGTGTTATTACGATTTCGTGAGTCATGAGTTACAAAAATATTGCATAACACAAATGCAACACCTCGCGAAGTTTTTCAGTAGGGCTGAAGTCTTCACTTAAGACGTCAATCGAATTCTTCTTCTCTTATTATATATTTTCCTCTGTCCCATATTCTTGCTCCTCTTCACCCCTCTCCTCCACATCCCCTCTCCCCCATCCTTCTCTTTTCTCCTTCTGTCGACAAAGGAGAACGCGAGAATCTGTGGATGACAGGTAAGACCATCAATCATTTTTGCTGGCACAGACACAATAGGAAAAAAGTCTCCTTCGATCCGCTTATTAAATCTATAGGTATGTGACGTGCACGCACACGAGTGCCTGTGTGAGTGATTTGAGTGCCTGAGTGCGTGTGTACGTGAGTGCATGTGTTGCTTAGGTGTGGCACTCATGCTCTTTCTCCTCCACAGCCAAAATAATACACGAGAAGAATTAAGGAATTAAAAAGAAGAAATTCAGGAAAAATTTATTGCTGGAGCAAAGACAACGGAATTCAGCAACACTTGAAGTTACTGCTAGATGTCTGTGAAAAAGCAGAGAATCAAGCAACACATGCAGTTAGTGCTAGGTGTCCGTAAAACAACACAAACAGCCTCGAAGTGACTTAGGACATTCATATTTTTGAAGCCCTTGGTCTACCACAACTGTATCTGCGGCAGATCAATCCAGTCTTCATGATCTCATCTGCCATAGATCAGAGGGAAAGATCGTAAAACAAGAAAAGGTGAAGAATATCAACAGAAATCTTGCCAATGACGCTAACACGCACGAAGGGGGTGTTAAATCTACAGAATCAATATAAGCTTGGAACCACTCAGCCCATTTACAACTGACAACACCTGCCTCCAATACAGGAATAATAATAATAATAATAATAATAATAATAATAATAATAATAATAATAATAATAATAATAATACTTTATTTCTACAGGTACATGATACAACTTATACAGACCATAGCTGACATCAGTGACATACTATATAGAAAGTCCCTTGTTATACAGAGCATTGAGGGCAACATTGGTTAATTTTGTCCCCAGGATGTGACCTACACCAGTCGGCTAAAGCCCAGGTGCCTATTTACTACTAGGTGAAGAGGGACAGCAGGTATCTAAAGGAAACACACCCAATGTTATCACCCTTACAGGAGATTAAACGGAAATTCTACTGCTAGCTTTAGAGGGTCCCGGAAATACAAGACCTGACACATTGTTAGACCTTCATCCCAGGAAGACAGGAGTGACTAATTCCCAAGAAAATCATGGTGGGGAAATTAGTAAATAAACTCATTAGGGGAAGCGAAGAGATTTAGAGCAGCCAATTTCTTGTTCCAGCTCCTCAGTGTTGTGATTTAAAGAGGTAATGCCTGTTGCACTCTTAAGCACACAATTTACCTATGAGGAGCTGAAATGCAAAGGTTGACATTTATACTGTGTATGTCATCACAATAAAACGGGTATAGAAGACAGGTAATACAGTCTGTGGAACGATAGAAGCTCAATCCTCCTTTAGGGGACTGATTCCCTGAACTTCCAGAGCGAAGTTGCGAGTATCACCCCCTCCTGGTCGTAGGAGGGGTGGAACGTAATGCAGAACAAACCTTCAGTCTAGATGTTTCGCACAGTTACGAGCAGCATCATAAATCAGACTTGATAAAGCTTAATCCTGAGCGAAACATTACCTAAAATACTGTGCGTTGGCTTGTTATCACAGTCAGCTAAGACAACACTGATGACTGTGTGCCGGCAGAAAATACTGAAACGCTACTACTGTGATGTAAGATAAGTGCAGTCTTAGGATATAAAATTTAGGAAAACTATCGCCCTGAATGGCTTCATCAGTCCTGGAGTGAAGAAGTCAATCATGGCCAGAGTGTCCTCAATACATCCTAACACAGCACATTCTCTGGTGGCCCTGACGTCTGGGTGGTACCACACTATTGGTGGTCCTGACGTCTGGGTGGTGAGTACCACACTACTGGTGGTCCTGACGTCTGGGTGGTGAGTACCACACTACTGGTCTGGGTGGGAGAGCTAGTACCACACTACTAGTAGCCCAGACGGTCTGGGTGGTGAGTACCACACTACTGGTCTGGGTGGTGAGTACCACACTACTGGTCTGGGTGGTGAGTACCACACTACTGGTCTGGGTGGTGAGTACCACACTAGTGGTCTGAGTGGGAGGGCTAGTACTACACTACTAGTAGCCCAGACGGTCTGGGTGGTGAGTACCACACTATTGGTGGTCTGAGTGGGAGAGCTAGTACCACACTACTATTAGCCCAGACGGTCTGGGTGGTGAGTACCACACAACTAGTAACCCAGACGGTCTCGGTAGTGAGTACCACACTACTGGTCTGGGTGGGAGGGCTAGTACCACACTATCGCAAGTTGGAACCCTAATTTCCCTAGAGAGCATTTAGTACAAGATAAAAGCCTGTCTGGCCGCCTTACAGCCTCATACACAAGCTACAACACCAGCCACGCCGACCCATAATTAACTCCGTAAACGAGTACAGGTATGGTAGAAATTTGCGAGAATTAACTGAGGAGACGCAAGAGTGATGGGAAATTCTTGGCTGGAATGTGGCTAGGGGAGGTAGAAGGGAAGGAGGGAGATATGGAAGGGAGAAGGGAAAGAGGGAGACATGGAAGGGAGAAAGGAAGGAAACAAAGAAGAAAAATGGAGAACAACACTAGAGAACAACGCTAGAGAACAACACTGAACGCACTGTGTATAGCAAATTATTATTAATTATGAGTATGTCAGATTATTCTTAAGAACAGTGTCAGATTACTAAGAACACAATGTCAGATTATTATTAAGACCACAGTGGAAGTCAGATTATTAAGAACACAGTGTATGTCAGATTATTCCTATAATCGGTCTGCCGTTCGCAATTAAAACTTCAACGGACGTGGGTTATCATTGGAGAGGGTCATGTTGGAGAAAGATGCGGAGGCGGTGGGGCAGATGCAGCAGCAGCAGATGCAGCAGCAGCAGATGCAGCAGCAGCAGCACCACCACCACCACCAGCAGCGGCAGCAGCAGCAGCAGCAGCAGCACCAACAGCAGCAGCAGCAGACCAGTATCAGGAGAGAAACATGAGAGGAAGGAGCGGAGGCAGAAGCAGGAACAGCAATAGCATCAGGAACAGGAGAAGCAGCTAGAGCTCCGGTAGCAGCAGGGTGAGCAAGAACAGCAGTATCAGTAAAGGCAGATGAGGGATCAACAAGAACAGCAGGAGAGAGAGTTCTTGATGCAGCAAGAGGAGAAGGAACGCCAGGAGCAACAGTAGGGCCAGGAGTATCAGCAGTAAGAGCAGCCGCAAGGAGAGCAGAAACAGCCGCAAGAAGACCAGAAGCAGCCGCAGGAGAAGGAAAGGCAACAGCAACACCACCACCACCAGGAGGGAAGCACTGTACAGATACTGCGAGATGAACTGAGCGTTGCTGTGGACACAGAAATACATGGATGACTGAAGCAGCAAATCCCAGAGCCCCGTCTGTTTACCCGAGACACATTAAGACTTGCAGTTGAGCCAACTGTTGGAGGGGAGGTGTTGGAGGAGAAGGCAGTGAAGGAAGTGTTGGAGGGAAGGGAGGAAGGTTGGAGAAGGTGTAAGGTGTCAGAGAAGAGGTATAGGTGTTGGAAATGATGTGGGACAGGTATGGTATTACAAGGAAAAGTTGTTGGAGGTGAAGGAAAAGAACGAGGTGATGAAAGGTAGGGAGAGATATTGAAGGGAAGGGAGGGTGTAGAAAGGGGATTTAGGGAGAGGAGTTGAAGGGAAGTGCAAGAGTTGGAAGTTAAGGAAGTTTATACAGATAAAATAAAGAGAGAGAGAGAGAGAGGAGGGAGGGTGAAGACGTGTCACAGTGTGCTCCACAAACTTTCTTAATATCACTTAAATACGAGGGTTGGTGAGGATAAAAACTGTTCATTGACGAAGTACTACCTACAACACATTAGTACAAGTAGGCCAACTCCTCCACTGAAGTGAATATAAGCAATATCAGTGATATTTAAGTGTGGTATGGTGAAGATATGGTGTGAGTGAGGGGACAGTGGCAGGCCTTAGGAGTGACGTCACTACTGCCTTCACAGTGAGCATCTAATATTATATATCTTTTGTGCTATGTACTAGCACCTGGTGCTTTATAACAACGTGACTGGTACAATGCAACATAGTGATTTGTGTAATATCGTCCTTTAGTGGAAAAGTGGATAGCATAAACAGTGTTTATTAAGTGATAGTGAGAAGGCAACACTTCCAGCTCGTGGCCCACTGCCTGCCCTCACTACCCACCCCGCTATAAACACCCCCACCCACGATACTCCACCCCACCCACGATACTCCACCCCACCCACGATACCACCACCCACCCTCTCTCTCCTGTGAACTTCATTGCAAACCTACAAGCCTCCTCTGGGATGACTTCACATCGCAAAATAGCAAGAATATCTACACTATCTGGCTATTGTCCCAGTAGTTACTGCAGTGTTTGTGGGTATACCTGGTTACCTGGAGGTTACCTGGAGGTTATTCCGGGGATCAACGCCCCCGCGGCCCGGTCCACGACCAGGCCTCCCGATGGATCAGGGCCTGATCAACTAGGCTGTTACTGCTGGCCGCACGCAGTCCGACATACGAGCCACAGCCCGGCTGATCCGGCACTGACTTTAGGTATCTGTCCAGCTCTCTCTTGAAGGCAGCCAGGGGTTTATTGGCAATTCCCCTAATGCTTGATGGGAGGCTGTTGAACAGTTTTGGGCCCCGGACACTTATGGTGTTTTCTCTTAGTGTACCAATGGCGCCCCTACTTTTTATTGGCGGCATTTTGCATCGCCTGCCCAGTCTTTTACTTTCGTAGGGAGTGATTTCTGTGTGCAGATTTGGGACCATTCCTTCCAAGATTTTCCAAGTGTAGATTATGATATATCTCTCCCTCCTGCGTTCCAACGAGTACAAGTCAAGTGCTTTCAAGCGTTCCCAGTAGTTAAGGTGCTTGACAGAACTTATACGTGCAGTAAAGGATCTCTGTACACTCTCTAGATCTGCGATTTCACCTGCTTTGTATGGAGATGTTAATGTACAGCAGTATTCCAGCCTAGAGAGAACAAGTGATTTGAAAAGGATCATCATGGGCTTGGCATCTCTCGTTTTGAAAGTTCTCATTATCCATCCTATCATTTTCTTTGCACGTGCGATCGTGGCACTGTTGTGATCCTTGAAAGTGAGATCCTCAGACATTACTACTCCCAGGTCCCTTACATTATTTTTCCGCTCTATTGTATGGCCGGAGTCAGTAGTATACTCTGTTCTAGTTATTATCTCCTCCAGTTTTCCATAACGGAGTAGTTGGAATTTGTCCTCATTGAACATCATATTGTTTACCGTTGCCCACTGGAAAACTTTGTTTATATCTTCTTGGAGGTTAACCGCGTCCTCAGCAGATGACAGCCTCATGCAGATCCTAGTATCATCCGCAAAGGATGATACGGTGCTGTGGTGTATATCTCTGTTTATGTCTGATATGAGGATAAGGAATAAGATGGGGGCGAGTACTGTGCCTTGTGGAACAGAGCTCTTCACTATGGCAGCCTCCGATTTAACTCTGTTGACCACTACTCTTTGTGTTCGATTTGTTAGGAAGTTGAAGATCCATCTCCCCACTTTCCCAGTTATTCCTTTAGCACGTATTTTATGGGCTATTACGCCATGATCGCATTTGTCAAATGCTTTTGCAAAGTCTGTGTATATTACATCTGCATTCTGATTTTCTTCCAGTGCATCCAAGGCCATGTCATAGTGATCCAGTAGTTGTGAGAGGCAGGAGCGACCTGCCCTGAACCCATGTTGCCCTGGATTGTGCAGATTTTGGGAATCCAGGTGATTTGCAATCCTGCTTCTTAGCACTCTTTCAAAGATTTTTATGATGTGGGACGTCAGAGCTATTGGTCTATAGTTCTTAGCTAATGCTTTGCTGCCACCTTTATGGAGCGGGGCTATATCCGTTGTTTTAAGTGACTGTGGAATTTCACCCATGTCCAAGCTCCTCCTCCATAGTGTACTTAGGGCACGCGAGAGGGGTTTCTTGCAGTTCTTAATGAAAACAGAGTTCCACGAGTCTGGGCCCGGGGCTGAGTGCATAGGCATGTTGTCAATGGCTTTTTCGAAATCTATCGGAGTTAGGGTAATGTCGGAAATCTGGCATACATTTATGGAGTTTTGAGGCTCATTCATGAAGAAATCATTTGGGTCGTCGATCCTCAGACCGATTAGTGGTTCACTAAACACAGAGTCGTACTGGGATTTCAATATTTCACTCATTTCCTTGTTGTCGTCTGTGTAAGTCCCATCCTGTCTGAGTAAGGGCCCGATACTAGATGTGGTATTTGCCTTGTTTTTGGCATATGAAAAGAAATATTTGGAATTTCTTTCAATTTCACTAATAGCTTTAAGCTCCTCCTGCCTCTCCTGGTTCCTGTAAGAGTCATTTAGCTTAAGTTCGATAGTTTCCACTTCCCTGGTCAGCGCCTCCTTTCGTGTATCAGATATTCTAGCACTCCTGAGGAGCTCAGTGACTCTTCGTCGTCTTCTGTAGAGGGAGCGTCTTTTTCTCTCCAGTTTACTCCTGCTCTTCTTCTTTCTTAGGGGAATATGCCTAGAACATGCTTCGGCTACCAGGAAGTTGATCCTTTCAAGGCACTGGTTTGGGTCCATGTCATTTAAGACATCTTCCCAACATGTTTCGTTTAGGACATGGTTTACCTGGTCCCAGTTGATGTTCTTGTTGTTGAAATTGTATTTTGTGAAGACACCTTCACCGGTACATGCATTCTGCTGTTCAGGACCCCTATGCATGTACGTCTGGACTTCGATTAGATTGTGATCGGAATTAGTTGTTTTTGATATTCTTATGTCTCTTATCAGGTCCTCATTATTTGTGAAGATAAGGTCAAGTGTGTTTTCTAGTCTTGTTGGCTCCACTATCTGCTGGCTTAAGGTGTGTTTTTCGCAGAGACTTAGTAGCTCGTGTGTGTGTGACCTTTCATCTGCGCTACCTCCGGGGATTGTTTCAGCTATAACATTATTTGCTACATTTTTCCATTTTGTATGCCTTAGGTTGAAATCACCAAGCAGTAAGATGTTTGGGGATGGAGCTGGAAGGTTTTCCAAACAGTAATCGATTTTCAGTAGCTGTTCCTTGAACTGTTGGGAGGTTGTATCTGGTGGCTTGTATACAACCACAATGACTAGGTTTTGGTTCTCAATCTTTATTGATAGAACTTCAACTACCTCATTTGTGGTGTTCAGCAACTCCGTGCAGATAAGGGACTCTTTGACATACAGGCCAACCCCCCCTTGTTGCCTGTTTTTTCTGTCGCATCTAAAAAGGTTGTAACCACTTATCCATATTTCACTGTCAAAGTGATCTTTTGTGTGAGTCTCTGTGAAGGCTGCAAACATTGCATTAGACTCCACTAGAAGTCCACTGATAAAAGGTATTTTGTTGTTGGTGGATGGCTTAAGGCCCTGTATATTAGCAAATATGAACGAGATTGTATTCTGTGTTTGTTGGGGGGATTTTGTTATTGGCATCAGTATACCACAAGGGACAAAATTCTTCTTAGATGTAAGGAACCTACTTGTTCCAACTACTGCCACACAGATTGCATTCCAGAAGAAGAATTTTGTTGCAGCCAGGTTGAAAATTTCAGAAAATTGAAGGATATCCATAATCCTGTGGTATATGTGGATACAAGCCTGGAGCTACAGGAGGAAGGTTCAGAAGTCCTACCTCAGGGACTTCTGTCCAAAGATCAAGACTGCCCTCTTGGGCTGTGTTGTAAAGTTGCAGCTAAGATAATCCATCACAGGGAAGCACTTCATGAGCTCCTCAAATCATTAGATAACCTACAAGCTATTGTAGAAGGTCAGTGCAAGCCTACATCAAGTGAGGTAAGCTGCTCAGCTGATGGTGACACTATTGACAAAGACTGGAAGTCCCACACTGAGCTTAACTCAGGGGTAAATAACTGGTGGAATTCTGTCATCGCTAAGGTCCCACAGACTGACAGAGTTCAAAACACTACCTTTGGGAATTCTAACACAATTCCTCTGACCACCACAGAGGGAACAAATCCTCTTCCCAGCAATGAGGGAAGCCTTGGATCTGTTAATTCTCCTACACCTGACATCTCTGCTTCAGCCACTGCCAGTCCACTGGACAGTGCACATACCATCTCTGATCCTACACCTGTCAGCACACCTGCCGACACTATTCCAGAATCTGGTAGCAGTGCTTCATCAGCAAGTTCTGAGTCAGGAGTTTCTCCACCAGAGATTGGTGCAGTTAATAATCAGGGAACTATCACTGCACCTGATCACCTACTGCGCCAAAGTACGAACAGCAGGGACACATCTGTCAGAACTGGTAGAGGACGGGGGCAGAGGACGTGGAAGAGGACGTGGAGGAGGAAGACATCTACAGCCGTCTCACCCTCCACTAACACAGTTCCAGCTGCAAAACCTGAGGACAAATCTGCAAAACACAGGAGGTGCAACAAATCATAGTCCACCCTTCCAGGCACCTAGGCTGTGCTCTCACTGTCACCGGAAGGGGCACACTGCCAACAACTGCCTGCGAGATACCAGGTGCAATTACTGCTACAAGAAAGGACATCAGGAGGACCAGTGTCAGAAGAAAAAGGAACTTGACAGACAGGACCACCTGTTTAGAGACCTGTTCTCGGAACAAACCAGCAGGATCTCTGAATTGGTGAACACTCTCACACGTCACCCACTTAGCTACTCCTATCCAAGCCCAGCAGGTGGTATTGTGCCTTATACAAGACCACAGACCTACATCCCTGCAGCTGCCTCAGTACCCTACCTCTCTCAAGGGCAGACACCTTACATTTCCTACACACCCACCACCTCAAGCTGACTACATCATGAGGAGCCAGTCTATCAGCATCCTGTCGGCCAACATCAGAGGTTTCATTACTAATGTTGGAGAGCTCACACATAGTTTTGTGAACACTCGACGTCCCGACATGATAGCTGTTGTTGAAACATTTTTGGATGACAGAACTCCAGAAAATTTTGCAAGAATTGCTGGCTGCACCTCATGGATGAGAAGAGACAGGCAAGGGCAAGGAGGAGGTGTTGTTGTGTGCTTCTCAAAAAGTGTTCGTGCCCAGCACATTGATGTTGCCACCCCTACACATCTTGAAATGATGTTCAAGCTCTGCATAAACACTAGTACCTCTGTACTAGCATGTGCAATATACAGACCTCAGTGGCAACATGCAGACCCCATCAACTTCCTAATGGAAAATACTGACTCCCTTCTGCTACAACACAACTGTCAACATATCATAACTGTTGGTGACCTCAACCAGCACCTTATACAGAGGGACTTTGATGACCTTCTTGCAGTGTTTGACATGAGAAACTTTGTTGATTTCCCTACTCACAACTCTGGCTCCTCCCTTGACCCAGTAGTGAGTGATCTGGCAGAAGGCATAGTCGCTTGTCAACCCCTCGGCTATGTTGGATCGTCTGGCCACAAGGCTGTTTTTACGACACTTAAGATCCCAACAGAATGAGGTGAGGAGTCCACACGCACAACCTGGCTATGGGAAAGAGGCAATTGGCCAGCCCTTTGCTCTGAGCTCGCCACCACCGACTGGAATGCTCTTCTCCAAGGGGATGTTGACAACCAAGTGAAAGCCTTCACTGGACAAATCCTTAATCTACAACAAGAACACATTCCTCACCGGCAATATGTGACGAAGCCTACAGATCAGCCTTGGTTTGGCTTTCGTTGTAGAGAGGCTGCTACTGCTAAGTACAAAGCATGGCGGAGGTATAAAAGACATCCTACCACCTATAACAGGAACTTGCACAGGCAAGCCTGTAGGCATATGGGTGACGTTCAAAAGTGGGCCATTGTTAAATGGGAGGTGGACACTAAAAGAAAGCTAGTATCAGGTAGGGTAGGCTCCAAAACCTGGTGGTCCCTGGTCAAGGACAGACAAGGTTATCTGCCTGATGAACTCATTCCACCTCTAAATCGACAGGATGGGACCACCTCTACTAGTAGTCACGAGAAGGCGGACCTCTTTGCTGAACACTTTGCTACCAAAATGCAAGTTCCTGATCCAGCAAGGGACCCTCCTTGGCTAGCTGCAAGAACTGTGTCAAAACTGTCAGTGGTGACAATAAGGCAGGAGGAGGTGCATTTCCTTCTTAAATCGCTTGACCAAGAAAAGGCTGTGGGCCCAGACAAGTTGAGCCCAAGATTGCTGAGATGTGCAGACCAGCTAGCAGCACCTCTAACTCGCATCTTTCAGCACTGCCTAGTACAGTGTAAATGGCTCTCTCTATGGAAAGAGGCAAATGTAGTCCCTGTTCACAAAAAGAAGAGCAGAGCAGAAATCAGCAACTACAGACCATTGTCACTCCTGTCAATCACTGGTAAGATCCTTGAGACAATAATCTCAAGACAAATGACAGAGTTTTTTGACTACCACTCACTACTTTGTGATCGCCAATATGGCTTCAGGAAAGGTTACTCTGCTGCTGATCTGTTGTTAAACCTCTCCACTAAGTGGCACCAGTCACTGGATGAATCCAAAGTCAGCTGTGTGGTAGCACTGGACATTGCTGGCGCTTTCGACCGGGTGTGGCACCAGGGCCTCTTAGCAAAACTTCAAGCACTGGGAATTGCAGGCTCTACGCTATGTCTCCTCAGTGATTACCTTCATGGTAGAACTCTAAGTGTAGTTCTCAATGGAACAGAATCAGCAAGACATCCTATTGGGGCAAGTGTTCCACAAGGAAGCGTGCTGGGACCATTGTTATGGAATGTCTACTTCAACGACCTTCTTCATCTCATCCCAGAATCACATGCATATGCAGACGACTGTACACTGACATTCACTTACCCAAGAGAAGAAATGCCGGCTGCTCTAAGCTACATCAATCACCAGCTGAGAGCTATATCAGCTTGGGGAAATAGATGGCAAGTAACATTTGCACCTGAGAAAACGCAAATGATGATCGTCTCTAGGCACCATGATGGTAATGCTGGTGCAGTAGTAAGGATGAATGGGAGGGTGTTGGCACCTGGAGAAGAAGGTGATATCCTTGGGGTGAAATTTGACTCCAAACTAACCATGAAGAACCATGCTGTAAATCTTGCAAACAAGGCAGCCAGGAAGCTTACAGCACTTCGCCGTATCTCGCATCTGCTTGACAGTAGGGGTTGCAAGATTCTGTACGAGGCACAAGTACGCTCACACCTTGAGTATGCTCCACTTTCTTGGTCTGCCTGCCCCCCCTCTCATCTGCGACTGCTTGACAGAGTAGAGGCCAGAGCAAGACGTCTCATCTCTCGCCTGGACCCATCCTGGATAGATCTGTCATTTCAGCAGAGCCTTCAACATAGGAGGGATGTGGGTGGCCTTACTGTTATGTACAAGGCCAATATTGTCAAAGTACCACACTTGGATCCACTTCGAGGACAGCGTGAAACAAGCTTTTATGCCACAAGACGGGCAGAAAGCAGCAACTTCACTCTGGCTGCACCCTTCTCCAGAACATCACTCAATCTGAGATCATATATACCCAGGATGACTCGAGTATGGAACACATTCGTACAGCATAATGATGTCAACGAGATAAAGTCAGTTGATCAAATGAAAATGCTGGCCCACAGATGGCTCCAACTTCATCCTGTTCCCTACTTGTATGTCTCATAACAATAAAAATGATTTCAAGTGAGCTGATGTAGGTAACAGCTCTTAGCTTGCCAATAAAGTTAGGAATCCTTAATCTGTAAATAGCTTGTCAATAAAGCTAGGGATCCTTAACCTTGTCAAACCCTGTGCAAAAGAGAGAGAGAGAGAGAGAGAGAGAGAGAGAGAGAGAGAGAGAGAGAGAGAGAGAGAGAGAGAGAGAGAGAGAGAGAGAGAGAGAGAGAGAGAGAGAAAGAGAAAGAGGGAGAGAGGGAGACAGACAGAGAGCAAACAAACAAAGCAGGACATATGAAGCATTCAGAGAGGAACAAAAACACACAGTTTTACCTAGGACAACTACGACGAAATTAAAATTTCCCGACGTGTTTTTTTCATTCAACCCCTTTCTGACAAATAAAAAAAATGTACTGCAAAGGATGAAAATAAATAATTAGATATACCAACATATATATATATATATATATATATATATATATATATATATATATATATATATATATATATATATATATATATATATATATATATATATATATATATAATACGATCACAGTAAAAATGGTGATATCACAATATGCAGAACAATCACTGTGAAGAAATAGGGAAATTTCAAGCGCTTTCGTGACTTCTAACATTATCAAGGAACTATAAAAATTAAAGGTTAACAGGAAAGCATATAAGGACGAGACTACACCTCACTGCCACCCCCCAACAACACCTGACTTTTTATGATGATGTAGGTAGGTACCTAGTCAGTGATCCGTGAAACACATCTTATATTCTACACAAAAATTTGTCTAATGTATCTTAAATTCTTCCCAAATTTTATTAATTATAAAGGAATCCAATTTATATAAACCAAAAGAAATATTTACATTATTTTCAAAACTACTTTTTATGAAACAAGATTCAATTATATTCTTGTCGACCATGGACTTGCTTGATACAACTTTCTCAACTTTTTGATAATCAATTAGATGATTAAAATCTCTCACATGGATAAATAGAGCATTAGTATCTTGTCCATTTCTAATGCTATATTTATGTTCTTTTAATCTTAGTTCGAGACTTTTGCCAGTTTGACCGTAATAAACTTTATCACAAATTTTACAAGGAATCTTATAGACACATCCATCAGCATTTTGGGGGAAATTTTTTATCAAAAGTTTTTTAACTGTATCAAGATTTTTAAATACAACTTTAATATTAAAATTCTTAAGTAAAGAAGGCATATCAACCAAGTTTTCATAGTAAGGGAGAACCAATATATTTTTAGTTGAATTCGGTTGGTTGTCCCTTTTAGAATTGTAAAAAGTATTTCTAGCTATTTTAAAGAATTTATTAATTAAGTTTCTTGGGTGTGTATATATATATATATATATATATATATATATATATATATATATATATATATATATATATATATATATATATATATATATATATATATATATATATATATACAAAACATTTTAATAGAGTGATAAGTTATTTTTCTATGCAGCTCTGAACAAAATATTGTTATAGAGGTTATTTTACAGACTACATTCTGTTTAATGTTCTAGCTCATGTCAAAACCTGATACTATGTAAGAATGAGGCCCTCAACAGTAGGTTCTCAGTACCTATTTACTGAGAGGTGAATAGGGGCAGTAAGTATGAAGGACAAAAAGAACGAAGAGGCACAATACCGAGACTGGAACAATACACAAATAACCCGCACACAGAAAAGAGAAGCTTACGAAGACGTTTCGGTCCGACTTGGACCATTTACGAAGTGTGTGTGTGTGAAGGACATGCTTACACTTCTCGTTTAGCCCGTGAGTCGAATCTGGGCTCCTCTGGTTAAGAGTGGGGCGCCTACCACTGAGCCATGTCACCAAATATGAGAGCCACGATAATTAAACATAAGATGGAAGATGATTAAATACGATCCATAAAGATGTTAGCATACACTAAGGATGGTCACGCTATTCAAGGTCAGCCAACGAAGACAGTGAGAGTTGTTAGTGTTTCTATGCAACATCATACTACTCGGCACCACAACACAACACAGTACCACACAACACACCACATCACACCACACAACAACACACACAACCACACAACATAACACACTACAACACACAACACCACATAACCAAAAAAAACACAAGGCACAACACCACACCATACACAACACACCATACACAACCACAATAAAACACACCAAGCCAAACCACACAACTCAGATCTCATTATCAATAGCATACTGCCTACCTATGCATGCTAACTCACTGTGGCTTTTGAAAGATGTTATGTATTTATTCATATATTCCTGGCAAAGATACGAAAATGCTGCACATATATCTTATTCATCAACTTCTTGGAAATGTTTACCATTATTTTAATGATATATAAGCAGTTCTGAATGTTGACGGAGGCGTCAGATAACACTGATGAAATGGATGGAGAGGAAGATTTTTTTTGTGTGTAAAATCAAATTTTGGTGGGTCGAAGTATGTACACCGACTCTGAATACGTGGCTTCTCATTAATGAGTTAATAAAGAAGTTTCACGATATCTCCTTGAGAAAATGATCTATTAAAACTTCTCATAATAAAGTTATGTTGCGATTTAAATATCCGTAACACCATAAAACGTGAGCTAAAAAAAATTAATCGGTAAATTAGATAACCTGACATGAATGTAAGTGCTGCCAAGAACCATACAAGCTGTGTATAAATGGTTCAGAGAACCGACAAGTTGATAAATTAGACACATGTGCAACACTTTGGTATCTTTAATGAGGAAAAGTTTCGCCACACAGTGGCTTCATCAGTCTATGCAAAGGAGAATGGTGAAGAACAGGAGTTTGAGGTAATCATTTTCGCCACTGTGTGGCGAAACGTTTCCTCATTAAAGATACCCAAATGCTGCACATGTGTCTAATTTATCATACAAGCTGTGCTGATGACATGGAACTGACTGACCTATGAGCTACACTTTCACAACAGATGACTGACAGATTCCATACTCTTACAGCTGAACACTGAGTCATAAACAACATTGCCAAGCTGGAATGCATGACCATCCAACCTAATCACTCCTGAGTTAATTATGTACCAGCTGTAAGCGCACAAGAAATCTTGATAAGATGCAGAGGATTGCAGGACTGAAGAGACTTGATGGTAACGACAGCCTCGGGAGAGCCTGAGCTCAAAATAAGGAGAGTAAAGACACGAGTCTGAGTAATGAAATGAACTAGAGTGATGTAAGAAGAAAGTCTTGAAATTATATGGGACTGTTGTAGCAGCAACACTCTCACACAAACTACTACTACTACTACCACTACACACACACACACAATACTACTACTACTACTACTACTACTACCACTACACACACACACACACAATACTACTACTACTACTACTACCACTACACACACACACACACACACACACGCACTCATCAACCTTTTTATAGTGCCTATCTTTGTTATCGAGGTCACTTGGAGTGTCTTTGTCGTTTACGCTATCTGGAGTATCTTTGTTGTTCACGTCATATGGAGTATCTTTGTCGTTCACGTTATCTGGAGTATCTTTGTCGTTCACGTTATATGGAGTATCTTTGTCGTTCACGCTATCTGGAGTATCTTTGTCGTTCACGTTATATGGAGTGTCTTTGTCGTTCACGTTATCTGGAGTGTCTTTGTCGTTCACGTTATCTGGAGTGTCTTTGTCGTTCACGTTATCTGGAGTATCTTTGTCGTTCACGTTATATGGAGTGTCTTTGTCGTTCACGTTATCTGGAGTGTCTTTGTCGTTCACGTTATATGGAGTATCTTTGTCGTTCACGTTATCTGGAGTGTCTTTGTCGTTCACGTTATATGGAGTGTCTTTGTCGTTCACGTTATCTGGAGTATCTTTGTCGTTCACGTTATATGGAGTGTCTTTGTCGTTCACGTTATATGGAGTGTCTTTGTCGTTCACGTTATATGGAGTGTCTTTGTCGTTCACGTTATATGGAGTGTCTTTGTCGTTCACGTTATATGGAGTGTCTTTGTCGTTCACGTTATCTGGAGTGTCTTTGTCGTTCACGTTATATGGAGTGTCTTTGTCGTTCACGTTATCTGGAGTGTCTTTGTCGTTCACGCTATCTGGAGTGTCTTTGTCGTTCACGCTATCTGGAGTGTCTGTCGTTCACGTTATCTGGAGTGTCTTTGTCGTTCACGTTATATGGAGTGTCTTTGTCGTTCACGTTATCTGGAGTGTCTTTGTCGTTCACGTTATCTGGAGTGTCTTTGTCGTTCACGTAATCTGGAGTCTTTGTCGTTCACGTTATCTGGAGTGTCTTTGTCGTTCACGCTATCTGGAGTGTCTGTCGTTCACGCTGTCTGGAGTGTCTTTGTCGTTGAGGTCACCTGGAGTGTCTGTCGTTCAGGTCACCTGGAGTGTCTTTGTCACTGAGGTCACCTGGAGTGTCTGTCGTTCAGGTCACCTGGAGTGTCTGTCGTTCAGGTCACCTGGAGTGTCTGTCGTTCAGGTCACCTGGAGTGTCTTTGTCGCTGAGGTCACCTGGAGTGTCTGTCGTTCATGTCACCTGGAGTGTCTATCGTTCAGGTCACCTGGAGTGTCTTAGTCGCTGAGGTCACCTGGAGTGTCTGTCGTTCAGGTCACCTGGAGTGTCTGTCGTTCAGGTCACCTGGAGTGTCTGTCGTTCAGGTCACCTAGAGTGTCTGTCGTTCAGGTCACCTGGAGTGTCTGTCGTTCAGGTCACCTGGAGTGTCTGTCGTTCAGGTCACCTAGAGTGTCTGTCGTTCAGATCACTTGGAGTGTCTGTCGTTCAGGTCACCTGGAGTGTCTGTCGTTCAGGTCACCTGGAGTGTCTGTCGTTCAGGTCACCTGGAGTGTCTGTCGTTCAGATCACTTGGAGTGTCTGTCGTTCAGGTCACCTAGAGTGTCTGTCGTTCAGATCACTTGGAGTGTCTGTCGTTCAGGTCACCTGGAGTGTCTGTCGTTCTGGTCACCTGGAGTGTCTGTCGTTCTGGTCACCTGGAGTGTCTGTCGTTCAGGTCACCTGGAGTGTCTGTCGTTCTGGTCACCTGGAGTGTCTGTCGTTCTGGTCACCTGGAGTGTCTGTCGTTCAGGTCACCTGGAGTGTCTGTCGTTCTGGTCACCTGGAGTGTCTGTCGTTCAGGTCACCTAAAGTGTCTGTCGTTCTGGTCACCTGGAGTGTCTGTCGTTCTGGTCACCTGGAGTGTCTGTCGTTCAGGTCACCTGGAGTGTCTGTCGTTCTGGTCACCTAGAGTGTCTGTCGTTCAGGTCACCTGGAGTGTCTGTCGTTCATGTCACCTGGAGTGTCTGTCGTTCTGGTCACCTAGAGTGTCTGTCGTTCAGGTCACCTGGAGTGTCTGTCGTTCAGGTCACCTGGAGTGTCTGTCGGTCTGGTCACCTGGAGTGTCTGTCGTTCACGCTACCTGGAGTGTCTTTGTCGTTGAGGTCACCTGGAGTGTCTGTCGTTCAGGTCACCTGGAGTGTCTTTGTCACTGAGGTCACCTGGAGTGTCTGTCGTTCAGGTCACCTGGAGTGTCTGTCGTTCAGGTCACCTAGAGTGTCTGTCGTTCAGGTCACCTGGAGTGTCTTTGTCGCTGAGGTCACCTGGAGTGTCTGTCGTTCAGGTCACCTGGAGTGTCTGTCGTTCAGGTCACCTGGAGTGTCTTAGTCGCTGAGGTCACCTGGAGTGTCTGTCGTTCAGGTCACCTGGAGTGTCTGTCGTTCAGGTCACCTGGAGTGTCTGTCGTTCAGGTCACCTGGAGTGTCTGTCGTTCAGGTCACCTGGAGTGTCTGTCGTTCAGGTCACCTAGAGTGTCTGTCGTTCAGGTCACCTGGAGTGTCTGTCGTTCAGATCACCTGGAGTGTCTGTCGTTCAGGTCACCTAGAGTGTCTGTCGTTCAGGTCACCTGGAGTGTCTGTCGTTCAGGTCACCTAGAGTGTCTGTCGTTCAGGTCACCTGGAGTGTCTGTCGTTCAGGTCACCTGGAGTGTCTGTCGTTCAGGTCACCTGGAGTGTCTGTCGTTCAGGTCACCTAGAGTGTCTGTCGTTCAGGTCACCTAGAGTGTCTGTCGTTCAGGTCACCTGGAGTGTCTGTCGTTCAGGTCACCTAGAGTGTCTGTCGTTCAGGTCACCTGGAGTGTCGTTTGGTCACCTGGAGTGTCTGTCGTTCAGGTCACCTGGAGTGTCTGTCGTTCTGGTCACCTGGAGGTCACCTGGAGTGTCTGTCGTTCAGGTCACCTGGAGTGTCTGTCGTTCTGGTCACCTGGAGTGTCGTCTGAGGTCACCTGGAGTGTCTGTCGTTCAGGTCACCTGGAGTGTCTGTCGTTCAGGTCACCTGGAGTGTCTGTCGTTCAGGTCACCTGGAGTGTCTGTCGTTCAGGTCACCTGGAGTGTCTGTCGTTCAGGTCACCTAGAGTGTCTGTCGTTCAGGTCACCTGGAGTGTCTGTCGTTCAGATCACCTGGAGTGTCTGTCGTTCAGGTCACCTAGAGTGTCTGTCGTTCAGGTCACCTGGAGTGTCTGTCGTTCAGGTCACCTGGAGTGTCTGTCGTTCAGGTCACCTGGAGTGTCTGTCGTTCAGGTCACCTGGAGTGTCTGTCGTTCAGGTCACCTGGAGTGTCTGTCGTTCAGGTCACCTGGAGTGTCTGTCGTTCTGGTCACCTGGAGTGTCTGTCGTTCAGGTCACCTGGAGTGTCTGTCGTTCAGGTCACCTTCAAAACAACCCCCCAACAAAGTTACTCCAGTGGTCTCTAAAAATAGTTTGAAGAAATGTAATGGTCGAAGTTCAACACTACACTACGTGCCTTTTCTCCTTGCTGCTTGCCCTTAACCCATGCCCTTTGCCCCTTTCCCTTAGCTTTTTTGCCCTTTTCCGTTTATAATTTCTTGATCTACGCTCTTCTCCTTTCGTCGTTTACTTTCTATTTCATTTTTTTTTTTTGCTTTGCAAACTTTTGAATAACAAAAAAAAAAAAAAAAAAAACTTTAGAAGGATTATAAAAAAAGTTGCATATACTTGTACATATTTTTTTCAAAGACTCCACATTAAACTCACCTTCTACCCCTTCCAGGTTTGTTGATAATGTAGTCTAACCTTTGTCTCCCACCTCACCCTTCTTCGCTCCACACCCTCCCTCCCTCTCTCTCTCTCTCTCTCTTTCTCTCTCTCTCTCCCTTTCCATACTCCTTCCTGCGGCTCATGCGAGAGAAAAATCTCTGGTTTAATCTACAACTGGCGAACAAAGATGTGTAAAGCAATAATGGAAGGGAATGTGGGAGTCGGTGTGCCAGACGCTGGGGTTGGCTAGGAAGGAAGGGGAATACAGACTAGTTAGTCGTGATATTACTGAGCATTTTCACCAAGTAAATCTTTCAGGACTCAAAGCCATAACAAATATACAAAACAATGAAAACCAGGATAAAATTAACATAAAACTAAAACTTCGAACATAAACACTAAACGCTATCCTACAAAGTTAAAATAACCATCATCAATTTATAAAAATTAAATTAGTAAATGTCAAAAGACTCCACTAAAAAGTTCCTAAAACCCATGTTCTGCTGAACCCTGTATAACCTGTTGCCAGTCTGCAGGGCCCACCGGGCCTACCACTTCCGCAGGATATATCTGTGAATATGACCCATGACGTAGGTCTACTGTAGAGTGGGCTTGCTGCAGCTGCCTTCGCCCCGGCATCTACTTTATTTCCTTGGATACCAACATGGCCCGTGCACCAAGAGTACTCGTGGATCTTTTCATCCACAGAGCGGACAGAAGTATATTTTGCCAGGGCAGAAAAACCACAATGGGAATTTCTGTATACAATGAACCTCGATCCAACTAAGGTAGCCATCAGAACAAGAGCAAACGAGGATTGTGTAGAGCTCTGCTGTGAACACAGAGGACATTGTGTGTTCATTGCGGAACCAGCGATCAAATACTACACTACTCTCGCTCTGACTCGTCAGCAAATAGCTTTATCTTTGAACCATGAACCAAACCATGCTCTAAGAAGTTAACCAAGGTCCTCACCAGGGCTCGACACTCAGGATCACCATCCACTGCAAGAAAGACCAGCCTCAGGCACTGTCCAGGGAAGAGAAGCCAATCTCACTGACGGCAGACACATCGAGGCCACAATCTAGGAATGCAGACCACATTCGAATGCAAAATGGCACAATAACTTCGTATGATGAGTAAGAGCACAGACATCCCTGTAAAGACCACACCATAAGCTGTGTTATCGGGAGTAGCACGCCGAAACACTACCGGTAGCCAAGGCAATGCTGCTTACAGAGGAGATCCAGGAGAAGCTCACCAGACTCAAGACAAGTACGCCATGCACCCGTGCAGAGCTGTATTCCCCGGTGATGAACAGTGTTCAGCAAGGAAAGCAGGGAAGCGCTGGCAGTGGAGTAGACCTGGCAGCCATAGTCCAGTCTGGAACGACACATGGCCGCATACAGGCGAGTCCACTGTCCTCTGATCTCGACACCAGGTACAGTGGAAGAACACCTTAAGCGTGTCTAGCACCTGCAGACATCCACTCTGACCTTGATTTAGAGAGGACCACGTCAATCAAGATCAAAGACCTATAAAAAATGTCACCTGCTGTTCAGAAGAAAAGTTTAACAGGATTATGGGTTGAGGACTGGCTAAGTGGGGTGACTAGGAAGTGGGGAGGGTCTCCTATAGGATGGGGGGGTGTTGCCCTGTAAGATGGGGGTGGTGTTTTCCTACAGGATGGAGGTGGTATTGCCTTATAGGATGGGGTGATGTTGCCCTATAGGATGAGGGTGGTTTTACTACAGGATGGGGCGGTGTTTTCCTAAGGATGGGGTGTTTTCCTATAGGATGGGAGTGTTTTCCTAAAGGATGGGGTGGTGTTTTCCTACAAGATGGGGGAGGAAGGGGAGTGTGCTAGCGAGTGTGGAAGACAGGAGTGTAGAGGACGAGGGTGGAAGACTGGGCGGAGAGGACGGGGTGGAAGACTGGGTTGGGAAGGGAGGAGGGCAGAAGGAAGCTGAAATTAAAGGAGAGTAATATGTGGGAGACAGAATGAGAAGGATGTAGTATGTGGGAAGAAGATGAAGGAGAGAGAACGGTTAGTGGGTGGGAAAGGAGATGACGTAGACGGAGAGGAGTTGGTGAGTAGGTGGGAGAGAGGGTGGTTAGTTGGTGGGAGGGAGGGTGGTTGGTGGGAGGGAGGGTGGTTAGTTGGTGGGAGGGAGGCTGGTTGGTGGGAGGGAGGGCGGTTAGTTGGTGGGAGGGAGGGTGGTTAATAGTTAGGAAGGATAATGGGGGTAGTAGGTGGGAGGGAGGATGCTTAGTAAGTGGGAGGGAGGGTGATTAGTATGTGGGAGAGAGGGTGATTAATAGGTAGGAGGGAGAATGGGGTTAGTATATGGGAGGGAGGGTGATTAGTAAATAGGGAGGGAGGATGGTTAGTAGGTGGCGAGGGAGGATGATTAGTTGATGGGAGGGTGATTAGTAGGTGAGAGGGAGGGTGATTAGTTGATGGGAGGGAGGGTGATTATTTGGTAGGAGGGAGGGTGATTATTTGGTAGGAGGGAGAAGGGAGGTTAGCGGGTGGGAAGAAGAAGGGTGGCTAGGTGGGAGGAAGAGGGAAGGTTACTAGGTGGGAGAGAGAGGGGTGGTTAGTAGGCAAGAGGGATAAGGGTAGTTAGTATTTGGAAGGGAGAGGGAAGGTTAGTACGTGGAAGAGAAGGAAGAGGAAGTAGAAGAGCTGAAGGACCAGACACAATATTCACGGAGAAGCGCTAAACCCGTAGGCATCATAAGGTGCCCGGAGAATGGGAGATTATGAGGTTTGATCCAAGGGAAAGAGTATCTCAAATTCCTTGAATCAAGAGCCCTTAACCAGCATCAAGGCACGCCTCTGGAAGGGATTCCTATCATACTAAACAGCTAGCTACAGTTTGATGTTAAGCTACAGCTCCCAGGCCTTCCTGACTTCAATAAAATCCTCTTAAATAATAATCTACTTAACTACATATAAGATTAAATGGTTTGGCAATATTTATAAAAAGAATTATGAAAGATTTTCCAACTGGATTTTCGTTTCTTTTGGCATGTATATATATATATATATATATATATATATATATATATATATATATATATATATATATATATATATATATATATATATATACATGTCTGATGTCTTCCTGATCAACCAGGCACTTGCTGCTGGCGGCCCACCGGCCCACATACCTACCACAGCCCGGTTGGTCTTGCACCTGGCCAAGGTACTTTTCGAATGGGAGACAACGTGTAGTCAAGTCTGTTCACTTAATTCCCAGTGATCCAACCTGTGTCTTCTCCACAAGATGTGGCTCCCTTCCCATACACTGCTCCAAATAATTTCTGAGGTGTCTCAGCCGTGGTCTTGTTGACTTCATACCATCTTTAGACTATATTCAAATAATCCACACACAGGAGAAAGAAACTTCATGACGTTTCGGCCTGACTTGGACCATGAACTAGTCACATCGAGGCCTGGTCACAGACCAGGCCTCTGGGGCGTTGACCCCCGAAACCCTCTCCAAGTATACATTTCTGCAGGTATACCATTCCAGTCACGGTATTGTATCTGTTCTTTATATTATAAATCTCTTGGTTCAAGAATATATATATTCTCTTGACTAACTTTACGAGGTCATACAGCGCCTGATGTACTGGAGACGATCAGGTTTGCTCGAAGGAAGAGTAGCTCAGATTCCTTGGTTCAAGAGCCCTCACTGGGATCAAGGCACGGCCCTTCAAGGGTCCTTGTTTGAGAAATGTATATTTTATTTGGTTTAAAAAGCATTAAACCCGTGTTGACATTCAGCGCTATAAGCAGATACCGTTTTTAGCATTATCAAATTTAGTTATCGTCAACCTTCTACTGGCACCAACACATTTACACAGTCGTTATCAGTTTGTTACAGTCATCAACAATTTGCAGTCATCAACTTGCTACCTTCATCAACAACTTACAATCATCAACTTGCTTCAGCCATCAACAATTTACAGTCATCACCTTGCTACAGTCATCAACAATTTACAGTCATCAACTTGATACAGTCATCAACAATTTACTGTCATCAATTTGCTACAGTCATCAATAATTTGCAGTCATCAACTTGCTACAGTCATCAACAATTTACATACATCAACTTGCTACAGTCATAAACAATTTACTGTCATCAACTTGCTTCAGTCATCAACAATTTACAGTCATCAACTTGCTACAGTCATCAAAAATTTAGTCATCAACAATTTACTGTCACCAACTTGCTACAGTCATCAAAAATTTAGTCATCAACAATTTACTGTCACCAACTTGCTACAGTCATCAAAAATTTAGTCATCAACAATTTACTGTCACCAACTTGCTACAGTCATCAACTTGCTACAGTCATCAAAAATTTACAGTCCTCAACAATTTACAGTTATCAACAATTTACTGTCATCAACTTGCTACAGTCATCAACAATTTACATTCATCAACAATTTACAGCCATTATCAACTTTCTACTGTTATCAACTTAAAACAAAAATTCACAGTTACAGAGCAAATAACATTATTCGAAATGCATTTTTAACATCCCACTATCTCTATCCACATTTCCTTCCGTGTCTTCAGTCAGACGTCAACAAATTTAGACAAAGAGGGAAATATCCCCACTATTTATACCTAATGGGATGCTGGGTTTTTAGGCAAGCACCCTTTGGGGACAGGCATCCTGTGGGGAGAGTGGCACTCCTCCCAGAGGAGACGAGGCCAGAGTGACACTGGCACTCGCTGGCAGCAACTGGGTACAGTGCCACACTGCCTCTGGATGTCTGTGAAGGGCTTCTTGACTCAAGGAATATAAGCTACCCTTCATTTCCTCGGATCGATCCCCATTACCTTCCAGTCCTCAGGTGAGAATGAACCTTACAGATTAAGCGTTTGTCCATGAATACTAATTCTTCTACTACTACTACTACTACTACTACTACTACTATTACTACTATTACTACTACTACTACTACTATTATTACTACTACTAATACTAATAATAATAATATTAATAAACAATAATAAACACAAAATAAAATAATCAAAAATTACATAGCCATTTAGCCTACAACTTTAACATACATTTTACCTACCGTGATTATATAAACATCTAACATAGAACAAGAGTTTTTAACTGATACAAGCACTAAGATATAAAAAAAATATTTTTATAATTAATATAAAGAGAGATAATATCACATATTTGTAATTTATATAGATACCATAAGCCTAAAATATGTGTGTATAATTTGTACTGGCGCTTGGACAAATGTATCGAAAATATATAAAATAATGATAAAAATTTACACCTGGGAATTTAATTACGTCGATAAATAAATACTTTGCGCAAACTTTATTCAAATATTTTTTGCGAGGGAATTTCCAAAGCGGTAGTAATATTATATATATTTTTGTTTTTTTTTATGTTTTGCGTAAATATTACGTTCAGAGGCCGTTCGGTTATTTGTGTTATGTCTTGGTATTAAACGTGTTATATTAGCGATAGACTTTACTATATTATAACTGACTTGAGGTAAGACAGACACACACACACACACACACACACACACACACACACACACACACACACACACACACACACACACACACACACACACACACACACACACACACACACACACACACACACACACACACACACATACACACACACACACACACACACACACACACACATACACACACACACACACACACACACACACACACACACACACATACACACACACACATACATACACACACACACACACACACACACACACATACATACACACACACACACACACACACACACACACACACACACACACACATACACACACACACACACACACACACACACACACACATACATACACACACACACACACACACACACACACACACACACACACACACACACACACACACACACACACACACACACACACACACACACACACACACACACACACACACACACACACACACACACACACACACACACAGGGGTGACTATCACAGATAACATGAACACAAAATATTTAAAGCATAACACACTTGACATTTATTTCAAAAATTGTGTAGGAACGTCCACCGTATCTCCTCTGTTTTGGTGTCTGTGTGTACGTAGTTATGTGTATGTATATTTATTAGTCTGTATGTCTCCATATATCAGTTTGTCTTTATGTATCAATCAGTCAGTGTGTTAAGCATTTATGTACAAATCTGTCTCTATGTATCAGCCCGTGTGCATGTATTTATGTATCTTTCGTTGTGTGTATCCGTGTCTCACGTCCTGTTCCACAGCTGCTTTCAACACATGTTTTTCGACACGTGTTTTTTCGACACTTACACATGATCAATTGCTTCTCCAACTATCTACACACATTCTCATCCCCTCCTGCCTCCCGCCCGCTCATCTCCTTCCTCCTCCCATCTCCTTCCTCCTCCCATCTCCTGCCTCCCACCACCTCCTTCCTCCTTTCACCTACTGCCGCCTCCTGCCTCCTCTCACTTTCCTCCTCCCACCTTCTCTTACCTTTTCCTTGTCAGGAGAGCTGTGAATGGGAGAAGCGAGGGGCGTGACGCTGCACTTCCTCTGATGCTGTGCTCCCTGAAGAGAGAACAGGGCCGGGCCCTGGGGGCCATGAGAGCCCTGGGGGTCCTCGAAGAGGGGTTCCCTGCGCAGCGGCTGCCGCACTTTCTTCCCCTGCTGCGACTTCTGCGGTAACTTGTGCACCAGGCGACATGCCTTACTCATCTTAGAGAGGTGCGGGATCTCTCTCAGCGTCTCCCAAGTACACTGAGAGCTGTCCAGGTGTATTCAGGGGTGGAAGGGCGGGGCGGGGCGGCAGGTGGGTGCCACCCCGTCAGGTGGAGTGGCAGGGCGGGGCTGCAGGAGGGTGCCGCCCTGCCAGGCTGGGTGGCAGAGCGGGGCGGGGAGATATGTACGGTGCTACCCAACCTCCCAACCCCATCAGGTTGAGTGGCAGGGTGGCATGATTACATGAAGGGTGGCAGGGCGGCATGACTACATGAAGTGATGGGGTGGCAGGACTACATGAAGGGTAGCAGGGCTGCACGACTACATGAAGAATGGCAGGGTGGTATGATATGAAGGGTGGCAGAGCGGCATTACTACATGAAGAGTGGCATGACTACATGAAGGGTGGCGGGGTGGTAGGACTACATTAAGGGTGGCGGGGTGGCAGGACTACATGAAGGTACATAGAGGGTGACAACAACAGGAAGGTACATAAGGGTGGCAGAACTACAGGAAGGGTGGCAGGAGTACATGAAGGGTGGCAGGACTACATGAAGGGAGCAGGGTGGCAGGACTACATGAAGGGAGCAGGGTGGCAGGACTACATGAAAGGTGGCAGTGTGACAGGACTACATGAAGGGTGGCAGTGTGACAGGACTACATGAAGGGTGGCAGTGTGACAGGACTACATGAAGGGTGGCAGTGTGACAGGACTACATGAAGGGTGGCAGTGTGACAGGACTACATGAAGGGTGGCAGTGTGACAGGACTACATGAAGGGTGGCAGTGTGGCAGGACTACATGAAGGGTGGCAGTGTGACAGGACTACATGAAGGGTGGCAGTGTGACAGGACTACATGAAGGGTGGCAGTGTGACAGGACTACATGAAGGGTGGCAGTGTGGCAGGACTACATGAAGGGTGGCAGTGTGGCAGGACTACATGAAGGGTGGCAGTGTGACAGGACTACATTAAGGGTGGCAGTGTGACAGGACTACATGAAGGGTGGCAGTGTGACAGGACTACATGAAGGGGGGCAGTGTGGCAGGACTACATGAAGGGTGGCAGTGTGGCAGGACTACATGAAGGGTGGCAGTGTGACAGGACTACATGAAGGGTGGCAGTGTGACAGGACTACATGAAGGGTGGCAGTGTGACAGGACTACATGAAGGGTGTCAGTGTGGCAGGACTACATGAAGGGTGGCAGTGTGGCAGGATTACATGAAGGGTGGCAGTGTGACAGGACTACATGAAGGGCGGCAGTGTGACAGGACTACATGAAGGGTGGCAGTGTGGCAGGACTACATGAAGGGTGGCAGTGTGGCAGGACTACATGAAGGGTGGCAGTGTGACAGGACTACATGAACGGTGGCAGGGTGGCAGGGTGGCAGGACTACATGAAGGATGGCAGTGTGACAGGACTACATGAAGGGTGGCAGGACTACATGAAGGATGGCAGTGTGACAGGACTACATGAAGGATGGCAGTGTGACAGGACTACATGAAGGGTGGCAGTGTGACAGGACTACATGAAGGATGGCAGTGTGACAGGACTACATGAAGGGTGGCAGTGTGACAGGACTACATGAAGGGTGGCAGTGTGACAGGACTACATGAAGGGTGGCAGTGTGACAGGACTACATGAAGGGTGGCAGTGTGACAGGACTACATGAAGGATGGCAGTGTGACAGGACTACATGAAGGGTGGCAGTGTGACAGGACTACATGAAGGGTGGCAGTGTGACAGGACTACATGAAGGGTGGCAGTGTGGCAGGACTACATGAAGGGTGGCAGTGTAACAGGACTACATGAAGGGTGGCAGTGTGACAGGACTACATGAAGGGTGGCAGTGTGACAGGACTACATGAAGGGTGGCAGTGTGACAGGACTACATGAAGGGTGGCAGTGTGACAGGACTACATGAAGGGTGGCAGTGTGGCAGGACTACATGAAGGGTGGCAGTGTGGCAGGACTACATGAAGGGTGGCAGTGTGACAGGACTACATGAAGGGTGGCAGTGTGACAGGACTACATGAAGAGAGGGTGGCAGACTACATGTGGCAGTGGACAGGACTACATGAAGGGTGTGACAGGACTACATGAAGGGTGGCAGTGTGACAGGACTAAATGAAGGGTGGCAGTGTGGCAGGACTACATGAAGGGTGGCAGTGTGGCAGGACTACATGAAGGGCGGCAGTGTGACAGGACTACATGAAGGGTGGCAGTGTGACAGGACTACATGAAGGGTGGCAGTGTGACAGGACTACATGAAGGGTGGCAGTGTGACAGGACTACATGAAGGGTGGCAGTGTGACAGGACTACATGAAGGGTGGCAGTGTGGCAGGACTACATGAAGGGTGGCAGTGTGACAGGACTACATGAAGGGTGGCAGTGTGACAGGACTACATGAAGGGTGGCAGTGTGACAGGACTACATGAAGGGTGGCAGTGTGACAGGACTACATGAAGGGTGGCAGTGTGACAGGACTACATGAAGGGTGGCAGTGTGACAGGACTACATGAAGGGTGGCAGTGTGACAGGACTACATGAAGGGTGGCAGTGTGACAGGACTACATGAAGGGTGGCAGTGTGGCAGGACTACATGAAGGGTGGCAGTGTGACAGGACTACATGAAGGGTGGCAGTGTGACAGGACTACATGAAGGGTGGCAGTGTGGCAGGACTACATGAAGGGTGGCAGTGTGGCAGGACTACATGAAGGGTGGCAGGGACAGGACTACATGAAGTGTGTGTCAGGACTACATGAAGGGTGGCAGTGTGACAGGACTACATGAAGGGTGGCAGTGTGACAGAACTACATGAAGGGTGGCAGTGTGACAGGACTACATGAAGGGTGGCAGTGTGGCACAGGACTACATGAAGGGTGGCAGTGTGGCAGGACTACATGAAGGGTGGCAGTGTGACAGGACTACATGAAGGGTGGCAGT
>NC_091343.1:16791867-17034367 GCF_038502225.1 Cherax quadricarinatus | reverse complement strand
TGATATTAGCAGTAGTGGTGGTGGTGGTAGTGATAGTAGCAGTGGTGGTGGAAGTGATAGTAGCAGTGGTGGTGGTAGTAGGAGTGATAGCAGTGGTAGTAGTGATAGCAGTGGTGGTGGTGGTGGTAGTGACAGCAGAAATGGTGGCGGTTGTGGTAGCAGTGATGGTGGTGGTGGTGGTAGCGATAGTAGTAGTGGTGATGGTGGTGGTGGTAGCAGTGGTGGTGGTGGTAGTAGTGATAGTAAGAGTGGTGGTGGTAGTGATAGTAGCAGTGGTGGTGGTGGTAGTGATAGTAGCAGTGGTGGTGGTGGTGGTGGTGGTGGTAGTGATATTAGCAGTGGTGGTGGTGATAGTAATAGTAGCAGTGGTGGTGGTGGTAGTGATAGTAGCAGTGGTGGTGGTGGTGGTGGTGGTAGTAGCAGCGGTGGTGGTGGTGGTAGTGATATTAGCAGTGGTGGTGGTGGTGGTAGTGATATTAGCAGTAGTGGTGGTGGTGGTAGTGATATTAGCAGTGGTGGTGGTGGTGGCAGTAGTGATATTAGCAGTGGTGGTGGTGGTGGCAGTAGTGATATTAGCAGTGGTGGTGGTGGTGGTAGTGATATTAGCAGTGGTGGTGGTGGTGGCAGTAGTGATATTAGCAGTGGTGGTGGTGGTGGCAGTAGTGATATTAGCAGTGGTGGTGGTGGCAGTAATAGTAGTAGTGGTGGTGGTGGAGGTCGTGGCAGTGACAGCAGTAGTGATGATAGCAGTAGTGGTGATAGTAGTAGTGGTGGTAATGGTGGTGGCGATGATGAGAGGAGACTTGACTGATACCTTTCAAGTAAGGTTAATTTTTGCTCATTACTGATACTTAACCAGACTGCAAGATGAGGAACTCGCGGTGGTTGATGACGAGGAGGAGGAATAAGGAGGAGGAATGAGGAGGAGGAGGAATGAGGAGGAGGAATGAGGAGGAGGAGGAATGAAGAAGAGGCGGCAGTATTGTCCGTCCAATCAGTCCAAAATCGCGGTGGTGGCAGCTCTTGGGGCGGAAAGTGACTGTAGCGTTGAACTTCGAGTGAAAGGCACCAAGGATAGGTGAAGCTGTCTAACTGGGGCAACTGAGACAGAAAGAGGAGGAGGAGACAGGGAGAAGGGAGAGAAAGGAGATGGGGGGAAAAGAATAAGAGGAAAAATAAGGAGGAAAAGCAGGAAAAGGAAGGAAAATTCAGAATTTCGAGGAACACATGAGTAGCGACATGTGCTGGTGGAACCAGCACCATACATGTCCTGAACCACCACCATATATTTGAAGCAGCAACAAACACCCCTGAAGCAGCAACATACCTGTAGAAGCAACATACACCCCTGAAGCAGCAACATACCTGTAGAAGCAACATACACCCCTGAAGCAGCAACACACCCCTGAAGCAGCAACATACACACCTGAAGCAGCAACATACACATCTGAAGTAGCAACATACACACCTGAAGCAGCAACACACCCCTGAAGCAGCAACATACACACCTGAAGCAGCAACATACACCCCTGAAGCAGCAACACACCCCTGAAGCAGCAACATACACACCTGAAGCAGCAACATACACATCTGAAGTAGCAACATACACACCTGAAGCAGCAACACACCCCTGAAGCAGCAACATACACACCTGAAGCAGCAACATACACATCTGAAGTAGCAACATACACATCTGAAGTAGCAACATACACACCTGAAGCAGCAACATACACACCTGAAGTAGCAACATACACACCTGAAGCAGCAACATACACACCTGAAGCAGCAACATACACACCTGAAGCAGCAACATACACACCTGAAGCAGCAACATACACACCTGAAGCAGCAACATACACACCTGAAGCAGCAACATACACACCTGAAGTAGCAACATACACACCTGAAGCAGCAACATACATCCCTGAAGCAACAACATACACACCTGAAGTATCAACATACACACCTGAAGCAGCAACATACACACCTGAAGCAGCAATATACACACCTGAAGTAGCAACACACACCCCTGAAGCAGCAACATACACACCTGAAGTAGCAACATACACCCCTGAAGCAGCAACATACATCCCTGAAGCAACATACACACCTGAAGCAGCAACATACACACCTGAAGCAGCAACATACACACATGAAGCAGCAACATACAACTCTGAAGCAGCAACACACACACTTGAAGCAGCAACATACAAACCTGAAGCAGCAACACACACCCCTGAAGCAGCAACATACACCCCTAAAGCAGCAATATACACACCTGAAGCAGCAACATACACACCTGAAGCAACAACACACACACCTGAAGCAGCAACATACACACCTGAAGCAACAACACACACCCCTGAAGCAGCAACATACACACCTGAAGCAGCAACATACATCCCTGAAGCAACAACATACACACCTGAAGTAGCAACATACACACCTGAAGCAGCAACACACACACCTGAAGCAGCAAAACACACACCTGAACCCGTTTCCCATTGAGCAACAAATTGGTACTCACACAGCAAGATAGCCTATTGATGAAAGACTCCCCCACCACCCTACTTCCCCCTTCTTACCGTCCCCCGTCTCCATCCCCTCTCTATCTTCTCCCTCCCTTAACCTTCATTTATTATCCTCCCTTTCAACTATCTACTCCCATCACTTCTCTCTTTCCCTCCTCCTCCTGCTCCTCCCCTCCCCATCTCTCTCTCTCGTCTCTCAATTCACCTCTTTGTTCCCCTCCTCCCGTCTTCTCTCCCCCCCCCCCCTGCCTGTCCTCCACGTCTGCCACTTCACCTTCCAGATTGCATTATTGCAAGTTAGGTCGCGTGGGAGTGAATCAAGCCTGTCTCCTGATTATATTTGCGTGTGCGTGCGTGTGTGCATGAGTATGTATTTGCATGTACCGGCGCCTGTGCCTGCGTATTTGCACACACGGGCACGTGTGTGTGCGTGTACGTGCATGTTTGTGTATGTTTGTTTCATGGTGCGCGTGTGCTGTTTGCCTGGCTTCCAGTACCTGTGTCAAGCACTGACTAATGAATTATTCCTTACATATATGTATATATATATATATATATATATATATATATATATATATATATATATATATATATATATATATATATATATATATATATATATATATATATATATATATATAAAGAACATAAGAAAGAAGGAACACTGCAACAGGCCTACCGACCCATGCGGAGCAGGTCCATGTCCCCCCCGGATTAGACCAATGACCCCCCCCCGATTAGCCCAATTGCCCACCCAGTCTGGTCACCTCCACTCAAGGATAGAGCACTGCACTAGACCCAGCAGCACAAGCTAGTCAGGTCCAACTCACACCCACACCCACTCACGTAGTTATCTAACCTGCCTAGTATGGGCCAACAGGCCTGCTGCAGAGTTCCTCCTTTCTTATGTTCTTATTTTTAAAACTACACAACGTATTAGCCTGAATAACTGTACTCGGGAGTTTGTTCCACTCATCCACAACCAATGCTTCCATATATCCTTCCTGAATCTGAATTTTTCCAACTTGAAACCATTGCTGCGAGTCCTGTCTTGGCTGGAAATTTTCAGCACGCTATTTACATCCCCTTTATTTATTCCTGTTTTCCATTTATACACCTCGATCATATCCCCCCTAATTCTAAGCCTTTCGAGAGAGTGCAGATTGAGGGCCCTCAGTCTATCCTCATAGGGAAGATTTCTGATACATGGGATCAACTTCGTCATCCTCCTCTGTACGTTTTCCAGAGCATTTATATCCATTCTGCAATACGGTGACCAGAACTGAGCAGCATAGTCTAAATGAGGCCTAACCAAGGATATATAGAGTTGAAGAACAACCTGAGGACTTCTATTATTTATACTTCTAGATATGAAGCCAAGAATTCTGTTAGCTTTATTGCGAACACTAATGCTGCACTGTTGCCTTGGTTTTAGATTACTGCTAACCAGAACTCCTAAATCCTTTTTGCAATCAGTAGTATTAAAATCTACATTATTTAGTTTATATGTGGCATGGTTATTTAACTGTCCAACATTTAGAACTTTGCATTTGTCAATATTAAACTGCATCTGCCACTTCTCCGACCATTGCATCAGTCTAATCAAATCATCCTGGAGTGCTCTAGTGTCCTCATTAGAATGAATTGGACGGCCTATTTTGGTGTCATCGGCAAATTTGCTTATGTCGCTATTTATTCCCTCATCTATGTCATTTATGTAAATTGTGAACAATAACGGGCCTAACACTGACCCCTGAGGAACACCGCTTGTGACGTGCCCCATTCTGATTTCTCCCCATTTATGCAAACTCTCTGCTGTCTATTTGTCAGCCATGCCTCTACCCAGGAAAAAATTTCTCCTCCTATTCCGTGTGCCTTAAGTTTCCTCAATAGCCTCTTATGTGGAACTCTATCGAAAGCTTTACTGAAGTCCATATACACAATATCATATTCATTACCATGATCTACCTCCTCAAACACCTAAGTGAAAAAGTTAGTAAATTCGTAAGACAGGAACGCCCTTTTGTAAAACCGTGTTGAGATTCATTAATCAATCTGTGCCTGTTAAGATGGCTACGAATTGCTTCAGCAATTATTGATTCCATAAATTTTCCCACTATGGTCTATAGTTCGAAGCCTTGTAAATAGGTATTACATTTGCCATTTTCCACTTATCAGGTACTATGCCAGTTTGTAGTGATATGTTAAAAAGATTAGCCAAAGGTATGCTAAGTTCCTCTTTACATTCCTTTAACACCCTTGCAAACAGTTCATCAGGGCCTGGGGATTTGTTAGGTTTTAGTTTCTCTATTTGTCTGAGGACCATGTCACTAGTTACCGCAATCGTACATAGTTTATCATCATCCTGTTCTACATAATCTATTATTTCAGGAATATCGCTAGTATTTTCCTGGGTGAAAACTGAGAGGAAGTAGGTATTGAGAATTTCACACATATCCTTATCACTGTCAGTGATCTGACAAGAGTTACTCTTAAGTGGACCAATCTTGTCCCTAAACTTACTTCTGTATACATGAAAGAACCCTTTTGGGTTAGTCTTTGAATCCCTTGCGACCTTAGCCTCATAATCCCTTTTTGCTTTTCTTATTCCTTTCTTTATTTCTCCCTTTAATTGAATATATTGATTTCTTAACTGCCCATCCCCTCTTTTGATACGCCTATATATGCCTCTCTTTTGACCAATGAGATGTTTTAATCTATTTTTCATCCATTTGGGATCATTTTTGTTAGATCTAATTTCCCTACTCGGAACAAAAGTTGTCTGGGCAGCTAGAACTATGCTCTGAAAAACGTCATATTGGCAACCAAGATCACCTACCTGACCCATAGTCAGGACATCCCAATTTAGCCCACCCAAGTAATTTTTCAGTCCCATGAAGTCGGCCAAGCGAAAATCTGGGTAATTCCATGATATATTGAAACTAAGTGATTTGTGATCACTTTCCCCAAGCTCATCATTAACCTCAAGATTATTAATTAGTGAATCTTTGTTGGCAAGAACCAAGTCAAGCAGATTGTTTCCTCTAGTTGGTTCTGCCAAAACCTGTTCTAAAAAGCAATCCTGAACCGTATCAAGAAAGTCACTAGATTCAAGATTTCCTGTCATATTGTTCCAATCAATTTGTCTAAAGTTAAAATCTCCCATTATCACAACATTTTCATATCTAGATGCCTTATGAATTTCATCCCATAACAGCTTACTGCCCTCCCTATCATGGTTTGGGGGCCTATAAATCACACCCAAAATTAATTTGTCACGTCCCTCGAGAAACTGTAGCCAAACAGATTCTGTGTTCGATGTTTCTAATCTTATATCATGTCTAAGACAACAATTTAAATTTTCTCTGACATACATCGCCACACCACCACCCTTCCTGTTGACCCTATCAGTGTGGAATAGTTTATAACCCTGTATGTTGCATTCAGAAGGCATTTCTCTATCTTTCAGGTTGAACCAGGTCTCTTTTATACCAATAATATCTATATTACCTAAACTTGTAAGTAATCTTAGCTCATCTATCTTATTTCTTAGACTCCTACTATTTGTAAAGTAAACCTTAAGGAAGCTAGTCACTCGTTGCCCTCTACTATCTCTCTTTGTTTGTTGATCAATTGATTTGCCATTACTAGCAACTTTATTTTGAATACTGTCTTTTAAACATATCCCTGAGGTATCCTGGTAATGACTGCTGTTTTTAACCCTAATGCTGCAGCCTGATTGTTTCCCACAAACACCCATACCTCTATAATCTATCAGTTTAAATTCCTAGACAAGTCATCAATTACCCTCTCAATTGAATTGGCTAATGAAACCACTCCAACCCCAGAGAGATGAACCCCATCCCTTGCATACATATCACGTTTGCCAAAGAAGAGGTCCCAGTTATCAATGAATGGGATTGCAAGTTCCTTGCAGTACCCGTCTAGCCAGCAATTTATACCTATTGCCCTAGACATCCATTCATTGAACACTTCCTCTCTAGGCAAGATGCTACATATGACTGGGATCCCTCCCTCAGACCTAACTACTTCTATGGCTAACCTGTACTTATCCAGCAGCTCCTCTCTCCTGCCCTTCCCAATGTCATTACCCCCAGCACTAAGACAGATAATGGGCTTGTTCCCATTACCTGCCATAATATTATCCAACCTGCTGACTATGTCACCAACACCAGCTCCAGGAAGACACACACTCTGTCTGACCTTTCTGTCACTGTTACAAAATACACGGTCCATATATCTTACCTGAGAATCACCTACTATTAAAATATTCTTACCTTGATTAGCAGGGGAATCGGTGGTACCTTCAACCTCACTAACCACTGAAGTACACTCGTCTTGGAGAACAGAGAATCGATTTCCTACCTTCACATCTTCTCTATTAACTCTCCTCATCTTCCTTCTTCCTGAACTGTGAACCACTTGCCACTTAAAGCGGCTGCCATTATCACTTTCTGGTGACCATTCCTTCCTTACCAGCTAAATCCTTCTCACACTCGCTCCCAAACTCATCTATGCGAAGTTTCAGCCTCTTATTTTCTTCCTGAAGAAGTAGAATCTCCTTCAACACTTGAGCCTGAGATTCTAAAACACTACAACAAGCCATGGTGCTTGGTAACAGCCCAGGCTAACTCCCAAGAGCCTAGGCAGGTAGGACCGCAAGTGACCACTGACCTCAGCGTGTGTATATATATATATATATATATATATATATATATATATATATATATATATGTCGTGCCGAATAGGTAAAACTGGTCAATTAACAAGAACTCATTTAAAATTAAGTCCTTTCTAAAATTTTCCCTTCTATATTTAAAGATATATATTTTTTAATTTATGTTAATATAAAAATTAATGATTTTGCATCAAAACAACCTTACGAAACTTACCTAACCATACTATAACAAGGGTAATTTAATATAGTCTAATCCAACTCAATATATTTTATACAAGTTTATAATAATTTAATAATAAACGCAATGAAATATATTTTTTTTACATTCAGAATTATTTTTGCGAAATTATTGCATAAACAAATTTTAGCTTGCCCTATTCAGCAAGAAGTGCGTTGATATTTAAGGCAAAATCGCAAGTTTTACTTATCAGGCACGATAATATATATATATATATATATATATATATATATATATATATATATATATATATATATATATATATATATATATATATATATATATATATATATATATATTCTTTCAACGCACCGGCCGTATCCCACCGAGGCAGGGTGACCCCAAAAGAAAAACAAAAGTTTCTCTTTTTAACTTTGGTATTGTATACAGGAAAAGGAGTTACTAGCCCCTTGCTCCCGGCATGTTAGTCGCCTCTTACAACACGCATGGCCTACGGAGGAAGAATTCTGTTCCACTTCCCCATGGAGACAAGAGGAAATAAACAAGAACAAGAACTAGTAAGAAAATAGAAGAAAACCCAGAGGGGTATGTATATACATGCTTGTACATGCATGTGTATTGTGACCTAAGTGTAAGTAGAAGTAGCAAGACGTACCTGTTATCTTGGGGGTTTATGAGACAGGAAAAAGACGCCAGATAATAAACATCGCAATGAATGACAAAATAAAAACTCTTTGACAGCATGACAATGAGAATTACGTTAAAGATCAAACTTTCTGAATGGTACGTATAAGGAAAAGAGAGTGACAGGTGTGTAGAGCTTGATCGGCGGTAGTAACACTCACAGGTGTTTTGAAACACACTTGTAGATCAAACCTTGATTTGGATAATATCCCAAATTAATATTGTTCAGCATTATTGTTCTATGTTCGAAAAAGTCCCTCTGTCTTTGTCTCTCTCTCTCTCTCTCTGTCTCTCTCGTTTACCCTGGGGGGTGAGGAGGAAGTCGTTTTTTACAGTGCGTGTTAAAGGCAGAGAAAACGGGGTAAAAGTAGAATTTACAGCTGGGTATATTTACAAGGAGCGGCCGGCTGCAGGGGCCGTGCGTGTAAACACCGTTACTCGCCCTTCACTTGCCTTCAAGCAGGCGCTCCTTGATGCTACTGAAGTGCTCTTCATCAAACAAACCTGGACCTATCCTTACTCTTCCTTGGAGAAACCTGGACCTATCCTTACTCTTCCTTGGAGAAACCTGGACCTATCCTTACTCTTCCTTGGAGAAACCTGGACCTATCCTTACTCTTCCTTGGAGAAACCTGGACCTATCCTTACTCTTCATTGGAGAAACCTGGACCTATCCTTACTCATCCTTGGAGAAACCTGGACCTATCCTTACTCTTCATTGGAGAAACCTGGACCTATCCTTACTCATCCTTGGAGAAACCAAGACCTATCCTTACCCATCATTGGATAAACCTATTTCCCATTTCTCATACGGCTTTACCGCTTCCCCATCATAATAATATCTGTTTTTCCCATCTACTTAGGTGTAGGGGTGTGGGTGTGGGTGTGGGGGAAGTATGTTTGTGTGCGCTAATGTAGGTGTTTGAGGATTTGTGTAATGTGTAAGTAACAGGAAGATCTAGTGATTTCGTGTTCTGTTGCTTGTGTAGCAAGATATGTTAGTTTCTTAGTTACCAGTTATCAAAGGCACTTATCGACAGACACATGGTTTGTTTCGTATGTTAATTAACAGCTGTCAAATAGTGAGAGAGAGAGAGAGAGAGAGAGAGAGAGAGAGAGAGAGAGAGAGAGAGAGAGAGAGAGAGAGAGAGACAGAGAGATACAGACAGACAGAACGATAGAGAGAGAGTTAGAGAGAAAAAATTTCCAATACGTGCTGTAAATCATAGGTGAAGTATACTTTCTGTGATCCGCCATCTTGATTTACTATCGTTAAAAATGTTATAATCTAGCAACAGTAGGCATCTTTATTGCTGAAACATTTTTCACCTAAGCGGCAGGTTTCATCAGTCAAATACAGAGGAAAATATATCGCAGACACCAGGAGTAGTGACGAGGTAAGAAATAATCAGTCCATCAAACCTTGGAGAAATAGTTTGAGGCGTTCAATCCCTCAAACTGGAGAAGAGAGCTCCATAGAGCTCAACTCAGTTAGAACAAACCTAATTGAGTAGAGCTCCATGGAGTTCAACTCAGTTAGGTTTGTTCATTTAGTCCCATCTTGCAGTGTCTTCACTCTTCCTTAGTTATTCTCACCTCTAAACTGGCTTGACCTATTTATCCTGCATCTGCCGGATTATCCAAATTCACTGACCAGGAGAAAACATCCAACTCCTTATGAAGGAGGAGAAGGAGGGGATGAGGAAGCAGAGTAGACAAAGACGACAATAACGAAAATGAAGACTCAGGAGAAGAAGAAAACAGGAAGATGCTTTATTTAGGTAAAATAGATCAAAAGTGCACAACTTACAAAATAAACCATAGAGTCCGAGAAACAGACAAGTCAACAAACAAGTCTACCAGGGAGATAAGATGAGTCTTGACGGCCCTCAGATACGACGTGACCAACTCTGACTCACTCTCCACCTGCCGCTAGCACAAGTAGAACGCACAGTAACATCACCTGGGATTATCCTTTCCAATTTAGCCCGTCTGGTCTGAGCCCAGGCAACGGGCAATATGATTTCAGGAACCAGTAACAGATTTATATATATGTATAATATATATATATATATATATATATATATATATATATATATATATATATATATATATATATATATATATATATATATAATTTACCACAATATTACCCACAAGTTTAATACACAGAGCTCAGCATTACATATAAAATACAAGCGATATTTTATATATCAAATATACCGCATCATGCTTACATAAAGCTTATTATAAAGCGTACCTTTACTTAAGCAAATTACAAGAGGCTGTAATGTAGTGAACACATGTGAAAAATAATTTAAATTAACTACTAGAGGAAACAACTATGAATAATGAATAACCTTCAGTATTTCACCTAGATTAAGCCCTTCAAGGTGGTTGGTGCCTTGATGCAGGCGGAAGAACTCTTGATTCTGGGAATTATTAGCTCTACCCTGTCTCCCATTATCCAGACGCTTTATGGACTCACCCTCCCCAACCACCCTACGGATTTAGAGCTCTACAATGATTATGACAATTAAAATAAGTTTGATTACATATTTTGTGAAATACAAAAACACCTGGTAGCCTGGTGTTGATAGTGAGAACACCTGGTAGCCTGATATTGATAGTGAGAACACCTGGTAGCCTGATATTGATAGTGAGAACACCTGGTAGCCTGATATTGATAGTGAGAACACCTGGTAGCCTGATATTGATAGTGAGAACACCTGGTAGCCTGATATTGATACTGAGAACACCTGGTAGCCTGGTGTTGACAGTGAGAACACCTGGTAGCCTGGTGTTGATAGTGAGAACACCTGGTAGCCTGATATTGATAGTGAGAACACCTGGTAGCCTGATATTGATAGTGAGAACACCTGGTAGCCTGATATTGATAGTGAGAACACCTGGTAGCCTGATATTGATAGTGAGAACACCTGGTAGCCTGATATTGATACTGAGAACACCTGGTAGCCTGGTGTTGACAGTGAGAGCACCTGGTAGCCTGGTGTTGATAGTGAGAACACCTGGTAGCCTGATATTGATAGTGAGAACACCTGGTAGCCTGATATTGATAGTGAGAACACCTGGTAGCCTGATATTGATAGTGAGAACACCTGTTAGCCTGATATTGATAGTGAGAACACCTGGTAGCCTGGTGTTGATAGTGAGAACACCTGGTAACCTGGTGTTGATAGTGAGAACACCTGGTAGCCTGGTGTTGATAGTGAGAACACCTGGTAGCCTGATATTGATAGTGAGAACACCTGGTAGCCTGGTGTTGATAGTGAGAACACCTGGTAGCCTGGTGTTGATAGTGAGAACACCTGGTAGCCTGCTGTTGATAGTGAGAACACCTGGTAGCCTGATATTGATAGTGAGAACACCTGGTAACCTGGTGTTGATAGTGAGAACACTTGGTAACCTGGTGTTGATAGTGAGAACACCTGGTAGCCTGGTGTTGATAGTGAGAACACCTGGTAGCCTGGTGTTGATAGTGAGAACACCTGGTAACCTGGTGTTGATAGTGAGAACACCTGGTAACCTGGTGTTGATAGTGAGAACACCTGGTAACCTGGTGTTGATAATGAGAACACCTGGTAACCTGGTGTTGATAGTGAGAACACCTGGTAGCCTGGTGTTGATAGTGAGAACACCTGGTAGCCTGGTGTTGATAGTGAGAACACCTGGTAGCCTGGTGTTGATAGTGAGAACACCTGGTAGCCTGATGTTGATAGTGAGAACACCTGGTAGCCTGGTGTTGATAGTGAGAACACCTGGTAGCCTGATATTGATAGTGAGAACACCTGGTAACCTGGTGTTGATAGTGAGAACACCTGGTAACCTGGTGTTGATAGTGAGAACACCTGGTAACCTGGTGTTGATAGTGAGAACACCTGGTAGCCTGGTGTTGATAGTGAGAACACCTGGTAGCCTGCTGTTGATAGTGAGAACACCTGGTAGCCTGGTGTTGATAGTGAGAACACCTGGTAGCCTTGTGTTGATAGTGAGAGAACACCTGGTAGCCTTGTGTTGATAGTGAGAACACCTGGTAGCCTGGTGTTGATAGTGAGAACACCTGGTAGCCTGGTGTTGATAGTGAGAACACCTGGTAGCCTGGTGTTGATAGTGAGAACACCTGGTAGTCTGGTGTTGATAGTGAGAACACCTGGTAGCCTGGTGTTGATAGTGAGAACACCTGGTAGCCTGGTGTTGATAGTGAGAACACCTGGTGGCCTGGTGTTGATAGTGAGAACACCTGGTGGCCTGGTGTTGATAGTGAGAACACCTGGGAGCCTTGTGTTGATAGTGAGAACACCTGGGAGCCTTGTGTTGATAGTGAGAACACCTGGGAGCCTTGTGTTGATAGTGAGAACACCTGGAAGCCTTGTGTTGATAGTGAGAACACCTGGGAGCCTTGTGTTGATAGTGAGAACACCTGGGAGCCTTGTGTTGATAGTGAGAACACCTGGGAGCCTTGTGTTGATAGTGAGAACACCTGGGAGCCTTGTGTTGATAGTGAGAACACCTGGGAGCCTTGTGTTGATAGTGAGAACACCTGGTAGCCTGGTGTTGATAGTGAGAACACCTGGGAGCCTTGTGTTGATAGTGAGAACACCTGGGAGCCTTGTGTTGATAGTGAGAACACCTGGGAGCCTTGTGTTGATAGTGAGAACACCTGGGAGCCTTGTGTTGATAGTGAGAACACCTGGGAGCCTTGTGTTGATAGTGAGAACACCTGGTAGCCTGGTGTTGATAGTGATAACACCTGGGAGCCTTGTGTTGATAGTGAGAACACCTGGGAGCCTTGTGTTGATAGTGAGAACACCTAGAACCTTTTAGCGAACTGCTTGTTATGAAGAGAGAGAGAGAGAGAGAGAGAGAGAGAGAGAGAGAGAGAGAGAGAGAGAGAGAGAGAGAGAGAGAGAGAGAGAGAGAGAGAGATTGTATTTCTCTTCCTTCATCTCGAGCATGCAACATTCATGAAGCAACACCATCGCTCTTGCCATGTTTCTCATGATAAACATAAAATGCAACACAATGCTGGTAAATTTTTATACCAGACCACAATCACTGACAGGAATATAAATCACAGTACCATGGTAACAGCAATATAAAATTAACCTCCAACTTGAAGAGGAATCTTAAAGGGCATTTCGGTCTATGCAGAACGACGTTTCGATCTACCCTTCAAGACCGTGCTCATCCCGTTTCTGCAGGTACCTCCTATATTACATATATTGGGATTCTCGCCTATGTTTCTTCGTTTTTCCCTTTAAGAGTGGGAGGGAGGGGTCTTGATACCGGTAAAGGGCTCTTGATCCAGGAACTAGAGCTAATCTTCTCCCTTGCATCGAACCTGATTACCTATTCTCCAGGTGCTGTATAACCCCTACCGGTTTACCACTTCCCCATAACTATAATAACCAACAACAAAAACTAATGAAATATAATAATAATAATGTGAAAAAGAACAACGCTGCGCCGGTGAGCAACACCAACAGTCTGAGTGATCAGAGGCCCTGCTATGAATGCTGGATCGAGCCTTCACCAGTCCTTGCACTCAATGATACACAAAGACTTAACGTATTAATAAACACAATACAACCTCGTCTAATTATAATTTTAAAGGGGTAAGCCAGGGAAAGGCCTCCGTCAGATAACCCTTGTCAGGAAACACTTAGTCCTGTTTCCTGACAAACGTTACCTAACCTAATCTTATCTATCAGAAGATAAAACCTACATAATGTTTTGACCGAGGTGTCTACTCTCCATTTCCAATTAGTGGATTATATCGTCTTGTGTATCTTCATATATTATTGTGCCCACGAACAATAATATAAAATACTGCTCGTTGTACTAGTACACCAAACAGGGACTAGAATGAAATTAGCCTAGAGTCATCCACACCATCGTGTGTCCTTGGTTAGCGAGTACAACATCCAGTTCCGCTGGATGCGCTACTCTTAAGGATTGTATGGTCCAGTGGATTAAGGCGTCATGAGTTTTCGCCCACCATGAGGCAGGCCAAAGCAGCATGGGTTCGAGTCCTTGGCTAGTCGCAGTATTAATATATATATATATATATATATATATATATATATATATATATATATATATATATATATATATATATATATATATATATATATATATATATATATATGCAAAACAACCACTCTGAAAAAAATGAGAACTTCCAAGCGCTTTCGTGACTACTCACATTATCAAGGAACTATGCAAGTAAAGCATCCAAGGAAGCTATATAAGGGGTCTGGCCAGCACCTCACTATCAGATCCCACAACGGTTAAACACCTGACGCGCGCCGACCCAACTTGGATAGGTCCTTTGCACAACTCACCCTACAAACTATTCTACCCAAGAAAATTTAAAAATTATTTGTCCAGTGTATTATTAAATTCTTCCCAAATTCTATTAATTATAAATGGATCTAATTTATATAAACCAAAGGAAATATTCATATTATTGTCAAAACTGCTTTTTATGAAACAAGATTCAATTATATTCCTGTCGACCGTGGACTTGCTTGATATTACTTTCTCAACTTTTTGAAAATCAATTGGATGGTTAAAATCTCTTACATGAATAAATAGACCATCCAATTGATTTTCAAAAAGTTGAGAAAGTAGTATCAAGCAAGTCCATGGTCGACAGGAATATAATTGAATCTTGTTTCATAAAAAGCAGTTTTGACAATAATATAAATATTTCCTTTGGTTTATATAAATTAGATCTATTTATAATTAATAGAATTTGGGAAGAATTTAATAATACACTGGACAAATAATTTTTAAATTTTCTTGGGTAGAATACTTTGTGGGGTGAGTTGTGCAAAGGACCTATCCAAGTTGGGTCGGCGCGCGTCAGGTGTTTAACCGTTGTGGGATCTGATAGTGAGGTGTTGGCCAGACCCCTTATATAGCTTCCTTGTATGCTTTACTTTCATAGTTCCTTGATAATGTGAGTAGTCACGAAAGCGCTTGGAATTTCTCTATTTTTTCAGAGTGGTTGTTTTGCAAATTCCGAAATCACCTGTTTACTGTGATCTTATTGCATATATATATATATATATATATATATATATATATATATATATATATATATATATATATATATATATATATATATATATATATTTCTTGTAAATCTTATACCCTGAAGTAGCTAGAGAGGTCAGTCAATAAAATAATAATAAAAACCAACTGAAACACTGAAGACATCTACTGTCAGCATCCAACACAAGGTGGGCGGAGTGCCAGTGACCACAGGTAACAACACAGGTTGCGTGAACTGCCACGGAACACAACACATGCTGGGCGAGGTGCCACGGAACACAACACAGGCTGGGTGAGGTGCCACGGAACACAACACAGGCTGGGCGAGGTGCCACGGAACACAACACAGGCTAGGCGAGGTGCCACGGAACACAACACAGGCTGGGTGAGGTGCCACGGAACACAACACAGGCTGGGTGAGGTGCCACGGAACACAACACAGGCTGGGCGAGGTGCCACGGAACACAACACAGGCTGGGAGAGGTGCCACGGAACACAACACAGGCTGGGTGAGGTGCCACGGAACACGACACAGGCTGGGCGAGGTGCCACGGAACACAACACAGGCTGGGCGAGGAGCCACGGAACGCAACACAGGTTTAAGTATCAGTAACCCAGGGAAACACCACAAGACCTCTCACCACAGAAGGAATTTACAAGCTTAGTGTCAAGTTTGGAAAGAAACAGAAGGAATATACCTCCTTCCTGGGAAACGTTTACAGTGATCACCTTAAGCAAATATACAACACTACGAAGTTAAACGCTCAACCCTCCTAAACTGTGCCAGCCAACTACCCAACAGTGCTTCTTGGCACAAACTCAAACCAATGCAACCATTGAGCGAGGAATGTATGTATATATGTATGCATGCATGTGCAAGCACCCCCTCCCCCCACACACACACCTGAAAGAGTTACAACTCTGAGGAGCAACATACAGAAAGAGATCATCAGTTGGCCACATCCCAGGTGGCTCTGTAAAAGCGCTATGAAAACAATACCAGGAATTCCTCCCTCCTGTGTATACAAACATACAGTCTTGGCACTGTCTTCTCGAGCAGGACTTGAAGGTGATAATAGTGTTGTCTCTGTCAGGGAAATTGTTTTCCGACGTCAATTCAGGTCATCTGATGACTCAGTGGCTAAGCAACCACTTGTCTACCACTGCTGACATTAGTTAGTATTAAAAAAATATGAGAGAAAGAGAGAAAATGAATGGAAGGAGAAGCAATGGAATAATGGTACAACATACACTACACACACACTGGTGAAACATATACCACTACACACAATGGTATAACATATTCCATTCCCACCCCCAAAAAAATAAAGTACTATATATATATATATATATATATATATATATATATATATATATATATATATATATATATATATATATATATATATATATGCAAAACAACCACTGTAAAAGAATAGAGAAATTCCAAGTGCATTCGTGAAAACTCACATTATCGTGAGTGGTCACGAAAGCGCTTGGAATTTCTCTATTCTTTCACAGTAGTTGTTTTGCATATATATATATATATATATATATATATATATATATATATATATATATATATATATATATATATATATATATATATATATATATATATATATATTAAAAAAGACGTCTCCGCAAATACAGAAATAAAACATTTTAATAAATACATTAATTTATTTTTTTAATAGATGAATCAGCCAATTGAATAATAAAAATTTTTTTTCTCACATTCGCGAAATAGTTGGAAAATTATTGAAAAAAAAAAAAATGTGTAACCCGGGGCTAAAACTTTCAACATTCCATTAAAAAAAAGTATATTTTTCTGAATTCTCATCTGCATTAAGGGAGAGGGGATGCCTTGATGCTGAAGGGTTCTTGATTCAAGGAACTGGAGCTACCTGTTTCATATCTTCGAACAAATTTGAGTTCCTTCCATTCTCGAGGCGCAGTCTGACTGTGACCCTTTCAGGTTTAGCGCATGCCGTTTCTGAGGCGTGGAATGGTAATTGACAGATAGATGGAAGTTTATCACTGTTCCTGATAGACAGATCGATCACTATTGTTGTTCCTCAATAGCACCAGCGCCACTAGCACCACCAGCACCACTAGCACCACCAGCACCACTAGCACCACCAGCAGCACCACTAGCATCAGCACCACCAGCACCACTAGCACTAGCACCCCTAGCACTAGCACCACCAGCACTAGCACCACCATCATTAGCACCAGCACAACTAGCACCAACACTAACACCAGCAACACCAGAAACAACTAGACCCAACACAACTAGCACCAACACCACTAGCACCAACAGAACTAGCACCAGCACCACCAAAACCAACTCCAGCACAACTAGCACCAACACCATTAGCACTAACACAACTAGCACCAGCACAACTAGCACCAATACAACTAGAACCAACACCACTAACTCTAGCACCACCAGCCCAACTGGCACCAACACTAACGCAAATAGAACACCAGCACTATTAGCACCAACACAACTAGCACCACTACAACTAGAACGAACACGACTAGCACCACCAGCACAACTAGTACCAACACCACCAAAATGATATCCAGCACCATTATCAACAGCTCAATGCTTGCAGCACCTCAAACAGCAGCACCACTGTCAGCAACACCAAACCAGATCTAGCACCATTACCAGCAGGCTGTCCCAAGCAACAGGATCAAGAACACCAAAACCACGAAACAACAACAGCACCACCAGCAACAGCATTAATAAGAGCACCAAGAACAGCACCCTACCGTCCTCTTCGGCACACCAATAAAAATTTGCATACATGATGCATTCCACTCAGCCCTAGAACACACACTTTCTCTCCAGCTCTAGGGAACGAGTCTACCCTCACCCTGTCCTCTATCCCATTTCCAATTCCTCACCCCTATCCTCAAAGAAATAGGCAGCGCTCAGGACAATGCTTCCAAGCACTATCCCCCCCTATCTATATTGGTAATCTGTAAGGTATCAGCGGCTACAATATAGACTATCCTTCCCTTGGTATTGTCTATTCACCGAAATCCTAGTGGCTACATTACCTGTCCTGCGGAATGGCTATTCCTGACTTCATTCCTCCGTTGGAACTATCCACGGGGATCGCTTATCGGGTGACAGTATCGGCTGTGATAGCCGTTCTGTGGAATGGTTTCTATATATGAGTGTGATGGGAGGCTAAACTGCCTTTCTTTCCGATGAGGGCCTCACTAATGGCTCAGTCAATACTCCCATTGTTTTTATCTCTTTGTGATAATTATTTTTTCGTTTTATTTTTACAGTAGTTGTCATCCCCCCCTCCCAAACACATACCCCTACAGTGTTTTTTTGAAGGGATGCAATAATGCAATATCGGTGTTGTTGTTGTTGGGTGTGAGGTAGGTGTACTCACCTAATTGTACTCACCTAATTGTGGTTGCAGGGGTCGAGACTCAGCTCCTGGCCCCGCCTCTTCACTGATCGCTACTGGATCCTCTCTCTCTCTGCTTCCTGAGCTTTGTCATACCTCTTCTTAAAACTATGTATGGTTCCTGCCTCCACTACTTCACTTGCTAGGCTATTCCACTTGCTGACAACTCTATGACTGAAGAAATACTTCCTAACGTCCCTGTGACTCGTCTGAGTCTTCAGCTTCCAGTTGTGACCCCTTGTCCCTGTGTCCCCTCTCTGGAACATCCTATCTCTGTCCACCTTGTCTATTCCCCGCAGTATCTTGTATGTCGTTATCATGTCTCCCCTGACCCTTCTGTCCTCCAGTGTCGTCAGTCCGATTTCCCTTAACCTTTCCTCGTACGACATTCCCTTGAGCTCTGGGACTAGCCTTGTTGCAAACCTTTGTACTTTCTCTAACTTCTTGACGTGCTTGACCAGGTGTGGGTTCCAGACTGGTGCTGCATACTCCAGTATGGGCCTAACATACACAGTGTACAGTGTCTTGAACGATTCCTTATTGAGGTATCGGAACGCTATTCTCAGGTTTGCCAGGCGCCCGTATGCTGCAGCGGTTATTTGGTTGATGTGTGCCTCCGGTGATGTACTCGGTGTTATGGTCACCCCAAGGTCTTTCTCCCTGAGTGAGGTCTGTAGTCTTTGTCCACCTAGCCTATATTCTGTCTGCGGTCTTCTTTGCCCCTCCCCAATCTTCATGACTTTGCATTTGGCTGGATTGAATTCGAGGAGCCAGTTACTGGACCACATGTCCAGCCTCTCCAGGTCTCTTTGCAGTCCTGCCTCATCCTCGTCCGATTTAATTCTTCTCATCAACTTCACGTCATCTGCGAACAGGGACACTTCAGAGTCTATTCCTTCCATCATGTCGTTCACATATATCAAAAATAGCACTGGTCCTAGAACTGACCCCTGTGGGACCCCGCTCGTAACAGGCGCCCACTGTGATACCTCTTCACGTACCATGACTCGTTGCTGCCTCCCTGTCAGGTATTCCCTTATCCATTGCAGTGCCCTTCCTTTTATGTGTGCCTGATCCTCCAGCTTCTGCACTAATCTCTTGTGGGGAACTGTGTCAAAGGCCTTCCTGCAGTCTAGGAAAACGCAATCTACCCAACCCTCTCTCTCGTGTCTTACTTCTGTTACCTTGTCATAAAACTCCAGGAGGTTTGTGATACAAGATTTGCCTTCCATGAACCCATGCTGGTTTTCATTTATAATCTTGTTCCTTTCCAGGTGTTCGACCACTCTCCTCCTGATAATCTTCTCCATGACTTTGCACACAATACATGTCAGAGACACAGGTCTGTAGTTTAGTGCCTCGTTTCTGTTTCCTTTCTTAAATATGGGGACTACATTAGCTGTCTTCCATTTCTCAGGTAGTTGCCCAGTTTCAAGGGATGTGTTGAAGATTGTGGTTAGAGGCACACACAGCATCTCTGCTCCTTCTCTAAGGACCCATGGGGAGATGTTGTCCGGTCCCATCGCCTTTGAGGTGTCAAGGTCACTTAAGAGCTTCTTCACCTCCTCCTCAGTTGTTCGTATGTCATCCAACACTTGTTGGTATATTCCCTCTTGATGTTCCCTTCTGTGCTGTCTTCCCACAGCCCTTCCTGTCTCTACTGTAAAAACTTCCTTAAATCTCCTGTTCAGCTCCTCACATACCTCCTGATCATTTCTTGTGAGTTCTCCACCTTCTGTCCTTAATCTGATCACCTGGTCTTTGACTGTTGTCTTCCTCCTGATGTGGCTATACAACAGTTTCGGGTCAGTCTTGATTCTCGATGCTATGTCATTTTCATACTGTCGCTGGGCCTCCCTCCTTACCTGTGCGTACTCATTCCTGGCTCTGCGACTGATCTCCCTATTTTCGTGTGTTCTCTGCCTTCTGTACTTTTTCCATTCTCTATTGCACTTTGTTTTTGCCTCCTTACACCGTCGGGTAAACCAGGGGCTTGTTCTGGTCTTCCCGTTGTTACTGTTGCCCTTGGGAATGAACCTTTCCACTGCCTCCTTGCATTTTGTTGCTACATATTCCATCATTTCATTTACTGGCTTTCCTGCCAGTTCTCTGTCCCACTGGACCTCCCGCATGAAGTTCTTCAACCCTATGTAGTCCCCTCTTTTATAGTCAGGCTTTTCCCATTCTACTCCTGTTATTCTCTCCACTTGCAGCTCTACTATGTATTCAAAGCACAGAACCACGTGGTCGCTAGCTCCTAGGGGACTCTCATACTTGATATCCTCAATGTCTGAGCTGCCCAGGGTGAACACAAGGTCCAATCTTGCTGGTTCATCCTCCCCTCTCACTCTGGTAGTGTCCTTAACATGTTGGTGCATGAGGTTTTCCAGCACCACGTCCAACATCCTGGCTCTCCATGTTTCGGGACCCCCATGTGGCTCCAGGTTTTCCCAGTCAATCTCCCTGTGGTTGAAATCCCCCATAACCAGCAACTTTGCTCTGCTGGAGTGAGCTCTTCTTGCCACCTCAGCAAGTGTGTCCACCATTGCTCTGTTGCTCTCTTCATATTCCTCTCTTGGCCTCCTGCAGTTCTGTGGTGGATTATACATCACTGCAATGACCACTTTGTGTTCCCCAGACTGAAGTGTACCTGCTATGTAGTCTCTTTCTCCTGTCTCATCTATTCCTTCCATTTTCTCGAATTTCCATCTGTTTTTTACGAGCAGAGCAACCCCACCTCCCCCCCTACCCCTTCTATCTTTCCTCATGATCTGGTATCCTTGTGGGAAGATTGCATCTGTTATTGTCTCCATGAGTTTTGTTTCTGTAACTGCTATGATGTCTGGGGACTTCTCATTGATTCTTTCTTGCCATTCCTCATGTTTATTCGTTAATCCATCTGCATTTGTGTACCAAACCTTCAACTTCTGTTCTAATACTGTAACTGTGGTGCGGGGGGTGGAAACAGAGGGATCGGTGTGTGATGGTTGGTTTGGAATGTTCAGTTGCCTTGGGGGTGTCGTGGCTGGAGTCCTTCTGCAGGTGTTTCTGGGGGGTGCGCTTGTCCTTCCATTTGATCCTGGGTTATTCTGCTCTCCTTTTTCATTTCCTCCCATTTCTCCTTTCGTTTTTGAACTCTCTCTTTCATTGTCTTCCTTTCGTCCTGTGTTCTGTCTCGGTCGAGGTACACACTCCGGAACTCCTGCTTGCCTCTCAGCCGTGCTTTCTCCTGCAGGATCATGGTTCGGGTTGATTCTGCCTTGAAAATTACTTTGAGAGGCCGATTCCTTTTCTTTGTGAACCACCCAATTCTCCGAAAATTTGCCACCTGGGTCATGTCCCCCTCGCCTATCACCTTCATGATGTCTTCAATCGCTTTTTTCTCCTCCTGCTTTCTTTCATCATAAGTTTCCCCTTTAGCTTCGTCTAGCCCATAGACAAACACGGATCTCTCCCTTTCCACCTCCCACTGTGACTCCCATTGCATCCTCTGATGTGTTTTAGTTCCTTCCCGTGGAGTGTTCCTTCCTTCAGTCCCTTCCCTCGTTATGGCCCCTATGCTTCTTGGTTTATCCTTCCTGCTCACTTGCTCCTGGCCCCCACAGGTATCTGGTAAGGTCCTTGCACATGTCCTAGTTCCATCAATGTCTTCCAACCTCTCTTTCTGTCCTAGAGTGCTCCCTGTCTTTGTTTTGGCCCCATGTGGGTTTGACAGGACATCTGCATACAGTTTAGTTTCCATGCTTCCTTCGGACCTGTTGTCTGTGTTCGATGTAGCCATTGCCGATGCTACTTCTGTAATATCTTTGTCTCTGTGCTGTTTCAGATGTCTCAGCTCCTCTTCTAATCTCTCTATCTTGATTTCTGCTGCTGTGGCCTGTTGCTTCCACCTTCTGCATTCTGCTGCTAACCTCTCTTCCATCTTCCTTTCCAGCTCATCTAGTCTCCTTCCCCAGTCTTCCTCCCTTTTTTTGAGCTCTATCTCCCATTCCTCCCTCTCAGATTCGTCCTTGGAGCCCCTTGTCCTCATCCTGGTTAGGGGGAGGGGAATAGGCGGTTAGGAGAGGGGATGGATGGTTGTGGGGGAGGGGGAGGATGGGTATTGGAGGGGCAGAGATAGTTGGGGGAGGGAGTTAGATGGTTTGGGGGAGGGAGTTAGATGGTTTGGGGGAGAGAGGGGATGGATGGTTATGGGGGAGGGGGAGGATGGTTATTGGAGGGAGGGAGGTTGTTGGGCGGGGGTTAGACGGTTTGGGGAGGGGTTAGGTGGTTTGGGGGAGGGGTAGGTGGCTAAGGCTAAGGTGTCAAGTGGCGGAGGGTGTGTGTGTGTGTGTGTGTGTGTGTGTGTGTGTGTGTGTGTGTGTGTGTGTGTGTGTGTGTGTGTATGTGTGTGTGTGTGTATGTGTGTGTGTGAATGTGTGTGTGTGTGTGTGTGTGTGTGTGTGTGTGTGTGTGTGTGTGTGTGTGTGTGTGTGTGTGTGTGGGTGTGTGTGTGTGTGTTTGTGTATGTGTATGTGTGTGTGTGTGTTTGTGTGTTTACGTATGTGTGTATGTATGTGTGTGTGTGTATGTGTGTATGTGTGTGTATGTGTGTGTGTGTGTGTCTACCCTTGTGTGTGTGTGCTTGTGTGTGAGGGAGGGAGGGTTAGGGGGGGGGGGTTGAGAGGTCCGTCGTGTAGGCACAAATTTAGTCTCATTTATCTTTCCCAATTATGCTACTCTCTCCACTTATTGCCCTTTCTGGATTTACGTGTTAATTGTTGCTGGTTATTATCATTTTCCTTGTTCACATTGAGAGAGGACTTCCTAGCTTCCTAAGTATTCTTACTGCTAATAACTACCGGTAGTAACACTGCCTGTGTGCGTGTGTGCGTGTGTGTGTGTGTGTGTGAGTGTGTGTGTGAGAGTCTTGTGCGGTGTAATGACTGGCCGCAACTTCTTGTGACCTGACTAAACCCTCCTGGGACCCCCTAGCACCGTCTTACCATGTTGCCCTTAAAAGCTTGTCCCACCTACCTTCTCACACTCGTCAACACTATATTCTCTATGTCTATGCTATTTCTATTCTAATTCTGGTAATAGCTTGCAGGAGTGAGTGACCAGTATCAAACAGTATACAAGGCCAGCCAGGGCCGTCAACATGCAAACCACAACTAGGCGAATAAACTTGCGGTTGACAGTTGCCAGCTGCTGATGACGTAGTCGTACGTAGGCCTTAAATCCCTATTTTTGGAGATCCTTCACCCGTGATGATTATAACCATATATTCCGCTTCCTCACTTCACTCTTCACTGATGGTAGTATACACTTCACATTATATACACTTCACTTCATATGTATAATGGCACACAACTTGTCGTGACGTCACTTCATCAGGCCTACCGCTGCCAATGTGGCAACAGCGCCTAAGACCCCCAGCGGTTTGCGCTTTGAAATATTATGATTTCAGCTTTCCTCTCACTTTCTTTAACTAATAACTTTAATTATCACTCGTAGTATTGTTCACTGACGTTCCACTACCACTGATTACTTCTAGCTGATATTACGCGTCTTTCAACGCCAAGGTTCTCGGAGCCTTGTTACCCACGTCTTCACCCCACGGACCCACTCAGGTGTGTGTGTGTGTGTGTGTGTGTGTGTGTGTGTGTGTGCATATACCGCCGAGTTTATTTCCATTTTTCTCATTAATTCTGAAATAATCTGTAATGATATCCCATCCTGAACCACGAGCCTTTGTCCTCACTCTGTCTTTTCTTCGTTAGGGTTTTCCATTATCTACTCTTATACTTAATCTTGTATACCTACTTGCAGTAACAATATGCAGTGTACAAACACAGATACGAACTTCAGTGTATATGCACTGACAAATATACACTTCTAAGTGTATGCACACAAACACCTCGATATATACACCTCTCGTTGTTTATATACACATTTCTCTACGTGTATATATATATACAGAGATACTTCCCGGTGTATATACACTGAGATATACCTCTCGGTGTATATACCTAGTCCAATACCGGTGTTTTTTCCTCTGCCTCCTTCATACCTGCCAAGCTGTCAGCAAACATAAAAATACAGCAACGAACTGCGCACTGACTCCACTTTTCAATAACCCCAAGTCATTTGTTTGCTTCCTGCCTTTTACTAGGCTCACGTTTTACATAAACTAAAATGTTAAACCAGCGCGTTTTAACGATGCTAAAAAAACTACATTTACTGGAAATGCAAGTTTTATTCAGAAGTATTTTTTAACTACGCCAGATTAAGATGTTTGTATGTAAACTCCTCTGTATTCTTCAATATTTCAGTGATGGGTTTCAGAATAAATCAGTTTATGTTGAATTTATTGTTGTCCGGCACTCAGAATGTGATCGTTCATGCTCAGCACGTGTTCGCAGACATTCAGAACGTATTCTTCAAGAGACAGAACGTATTTGACGCTCTGAACGACTGCCGTCAAACAGACCCTATTCATAGACGCTCAGAATGTGTTCATGGACGCTTAGAACGCGCTGATTCACGCTCAGAACATGTTGGTCTGTGGTTCTTACGACGGCAGTAATAGCCTGGTTGATCAGGCCCTGAACCACCGTGAGGCAGGGTCATGTACCGGGCAGCGGGGCCGCTCACCCCCGAAGCACCCTTCAGGTAGACTCCAGGGTGTAAGTGACCACATCACCATTAGTAGTAATGTGCCTGTTGATGATGCCATCTTCTGAGAGTTTTAGTGAATAGATATTCTCTTTCTTTTCGATGGTGTTGAAATCCAGTTACTCGACCTCGCAGGTTGAGGTATAGCTCATAGGTCTCCTGAGCTGCAGCTCCCGTGCCTCTGGAGCATAGTGAGATATAGCTATGATTCTTGAGGGTGGTGAGGTATACTAGCTGCGACTCTTGCTTACGTGAAGGTTCAGGGGGCTGACATTAAAAGATATAGGGGGATCACGCAGTGACCTTGGCCAAACACAACTAATTATTTTGGATGATAAATACAAATATAGATAAGTTAACTCTTTCAAGCAGGTCATTTACATACAACAGGTACATCACAGGCCCCCAACACTAATCTTCGTGGAGGTAAGCTAGTTACGCTCTCATCTTGAGGTTCCATTCAGTATAGTCACTCATTGTTTTCTCTATTGTTCATGCATTACATTATCCAAACTAATATTGTTCCGTTTACACCGGCTTACTTCCAATTTTATAAGCAGTCTCCTAAGTGGCGTTGTATTAATGCCTTGCTAGTCCAGGATTCTTTAGTCTACCCATCTCTCTCTCTCTCTTAATCACTCACAATGCCTCTAAGACTTGATACTAAGAAGGGATGGTCTTCCTTTGTGACTTCGTGTTGTTTTGTAAGGAATCTAGTACTCTCTTTAGGTTCATCAAGTCTCCTCATGCTTGCCTGGCAAACACACCTCAGGAAGTTCTCCACGAGAGGGGGTGAAGCCTCAGCTCTTGGCCTTTACATCTAAACCAACGTCAGTCGTTCCCTCTCCTACCTTTCCATCCCTCCTCCTCCTCCTCCACCCACGTCCATGTCAGACAATGTTGTTTCCACCAGAGCTCACATGTAGGTCACACCACACAAAGAGGAAAAAAACAAAGCTGGAAGGCATCACAACAACAAACTCTTCTCTCTGGTTTGAGGACAATTCATCAAGGTAATATTAGAGAATCTTCTAGGAAGATATCAAAATGTACATTAAACGAGCCATTCACTAACCATTTGGCTAACCTCATTAGATCACATTCAGAATTACGAAAATTACGCAAATATTGTCGATTTAGCTTTGGACCCTCTTTGGACGATCAAAATATATAAAATTAAATTCGACCAAATAAAAAAAAATGTTGATCAATTCCACTACGACTTGTCTCCCCTTTATTTAACAAAGCCAAACATATTAACTGAGGAAAGGAAGGAATCCTGAAGTCCGAAGACCGCTTTCACTTGGGGGAAATTATTCATCGCCCATGGTAATGAAAAATACATATCAAAACACACAGGAACACCCAAGATAAAATTAACAAAAATGAAAATAACCAGCACGAAAAAAACACAACAAATAATACTATCACATCAAGCAAGGATAATGGAAGAAGTAAAATATTAAGTGACAGAGAGGGGGAGTGTTCAAGTGCAGGTTAACATCAAGTAGTCTTATGTATGTAATACGAGAATTAAAACCTGTCTGGAGCTGAGCTGATATAATAATCTTTCTCTTTAACCTTGTTGTTGTGGTAGATGTGAAGACTATGATGTGTGAAGGATGTGGAAGCTAGTATGTGCTTGTGTGTATGTACTTACCTTACTGTGGTTGAAGGGGTCGATTCATAGTTCCCGGTCCCGCCTCTTCACTGGTCGCCACTAGGTCCACTTTCTCCCTGCTCCATGAGCTTTATTATACTTCCTCTTAAAGCTATGTATGGATCCTGCCTCCAATACATCACTCCCCAGACTGTTCCACTTCCTGACAACTCTATGACTGAAGAAGTACTTCCTGACACCTTGTGACTCATCTAAGTCTTCAAATTATAATTGTGACTCCTTGTTGCTGTGTCAAAATTTTAAACATCTTGTCAATATCCGCCACCTTGTCAATTCCAATCAGTATTTTACGTTATCATGTTCCCCCTATCCCTCCTGTCTTCCAGAGTCGTCAGGTCGATTTCCCTTAACCTCTCCTCGTTGGTTATACCCCTTAGCTCCGGGACTAGTCTTGTTGCAAACCTTTGCACTTTCTCTAATTTACTGACGTGCTTGGTGTGGGTTCCAAACTGGTGCTGCATACTCCAATACGGGCCTAATGTACACCGTGTACAGAGTACTGAATGATTCCTTACTGAGATGTCGAAACGCTATTCTTAGGTTTGCCAGGCGCCCATATGCCACAGCAGTTATTTGGTTGACGTGCGCCTCAGGAAATGTGCTCGATATTATACTCACCCCAAGATCCTTTTCCTTGAGTGAAGTTTGCAGTCTTTGGCCTCCTAGCCCGTATTCTGTCTGCGGTCTTCTTTGCCCTTCCCCGATCATCATTATTTTGCATTTGGCGGGGTTAAATTAGAGGAGCCAGTTGCTGAACCTGGCTTGCAGCCTGTCCAGATCTCTTTGCAGTCCTGCCTGATCCTAATCTGATTCAATTCCCATCATTAGCTTCACATCGTCTGTAAACAGGGACACTTTTGAATCTACCCCTTCCGTCATGTCATTCACATATACCAGAAACAGCACCGGTCCTAAGACTGACCCCAGTGGAACCCCGCTCGTCACAGGCACCTACTCTGACACCTCGTCATGTTCCATGTCTCGTTGTTGCCTTCTTGTCAGGTATTCTCTGATGCACTGCAGTGCCTTTCCTGTTGTACCTGCCTGATCCTCAAGCTTTTGCACTGATCTCGTGTGAAACTGTGTGAAAAGCCGTCTTACAGCCCAAGAAAATGCAGTCTAAGCCCCCCCTCTCTCTCTTGTCTTACTTCTGTAATCTTGTCACAAAACTCCAGTAGGTTTGTGACACAGGATTTCCCTTCACTGAAACCGTACAGGTTGTCGTGTATAAGATCTTTCTTTTCTAGGTGCCCCTCCACTCTTCTCCAGATAATCTTTTCCATGACTCTGCATACTGTGTGTGTGTGTGTGTGTGTGTGTGTGTGTGTGTGTGTGTGTGTGTGTGTGTGTGTGTGTGTGTGTGTGTGTGTGTGTGTGTGTGTGTGTTCTGTAAGTGCATATTCTGTAGGGAGGCTTTCAGGGCTGTGTTTGCTGTGGCGAGTTGTGGGTCTTGTGTGGGGGATCTGGTGAGAACTATGGATGCAGGACTGACACGAGGGGTGCTAGGGTGTGGGCTGGTAAAGCTTGAAGGGTTGTGGAGGTGTGGGGCTGGTAAAGCTTGAAAGGTGGTGGAGGTGTGGGGCTGGTAAAGCTTGAAGGGTTGTGGAGGTGTGGGGCTGGTAAAGCTTGGGGGGTTGTGGAGGTGTCGGGCTGATAAAGCTTGGGGGTTGTGGAGGTGTGGGGCTGGTAAAGCTTGGGGGATTGTGGAGATGTGGGGCTGGTAAAGCTTGGGGGGTTGTGGAAGTGTGGGGCTGGTAACGCTTGGGGGGTTGTGGAGGTGTGGGGCTGGTAAAGCTTGGGGGGTTGTGGAAGTGTGGGGCTGGTAATGCTTGGGGGGTTGTGGAGGTGTGGGGCTGGTAAAGCTTGAAGGGTTGTGGAGGTGTGGGGCTGGTAAAGCTTGGGGGGTTGTGGAGGTGTCGGGCTGATAAAGCTTGGGGGTTGTGGAGGTGTGGGGCTGGTAAAGCTTGGGGGATTGTGGAGATGTGGGACTGGTAAAGCTTGGGGGGTTGTGGAGATGTGGGACTGGTAAAGCTTGGGGGGTTGTGGAGGTGTGGGGCTGGTAAAGCTGGGGGGGTTGTGGAGGTGTGGGACTGGTAAAGCTTGGGGGGTTGTGGAGGTGTGGGGCTGGTAAAGCTTGGGGGGTTGTGGAGGTGTGGGGCTGGTAAAGCTTGGGGGGTTGTGGAGGTGTGGGGCTGGTAAAGCTTGGGGGGTTGTGGAGGTGTGGGGCTGGTAAAGCTTGGGGGGTTGTGGAGGTGTGGGGCTGGTAAAGCTTGGGGGGTTGTGGAGGTGTGGGGCTGGTAAAGCTTGGGGGGTTGTGGAGGTGTGGGGCTGGTAAAGCTTGGGGGATTGTGGAGGTGTGGGGCTGGTAAAGCTTGGGGGGTTGTGGAGGTGTGGGGCTGGTAAAGCTTGGGGGGTTGTGGAGGTGTGGGGCTGGTAAAGCTTGGGGGGTTGTGGAGGTGTGTGGCTGGTAAAGCTTGGGGGGTTGTGGAGGTGTGGGGCTGGTAAAGCTTGGGGGGTTGTGGAGGTGTGGGGCTGGTAAAGCTTGGGGGGTTGTGGAGGTGTGGGGCTGGTAAAGCTTGGGGGGTTGTGGAGGTGTGGGGCTGGTAAAGCTTGGGGGGTTGTGGAGGTGTGGGGCTGGTAAAGCTTGGGGGGTTGTGGAGGTGTGGGGCTGGTAAAGCTTGGGGGGTTGTGGAGGTGTGGGGCTGGTAAAGCTTGGGGGGTTGTGGAGGTGTGGGGCTGGTAAAGCTTGGGGGGTTGTGGAGGTGTGGGGCTGGTAAAGCTTGGGGGGTTGTGGAGGTGTGGGGCTGGTAAAGCTTCGGGGGTTGTGGAGGTGTGGGGCTGGTAAAGCTTGGGGGGTTGTGGAGGTGTGGGGCTGGTAAAGCTTGGGGGGTTGTGGAGGTGTGGGGCTGGTAAAGCTTGGGGGGTTGTGGAGGTGTGGGGCTGGTAAAAACTGAAGAGTTGTGAAGTTTGTTGTGGTTGACGCAATATGTGGACACTAGTGCTCTGAGAATGTGAAACTGAATTTTGCCTTGATGAGATGTGGGGATGGTTAGGGTTGTGACGGTAGACAGAGTTAGATGGGGATGTAGGGAGGTGCTGTGGGTGTGTTGTGGGGAGGACTTTATCGTATCTTTCCTGTGTGTAGTGGGAGAGGGGTTAGGGAAGGTGTGTTTGAACAGTGCAGTCGTCCTGTTCTTCTATATGATAATCGCCAGACTCTGTGAAGGGGCGATCATCTTTGTTTTTCGTCAGACGAGAAGCTCGTGTACAAGTTCTTTAGGGTCTGAACTCATCTCGATGTGCTTACGGGGGTCGAGTCTCAGTTTCTGGACCCGTTTATTAGCCTACGATACATGAACCTTAGAAGAGATGTTTGGTTGGACATTCACCTCAAAACTGTTTTCCCTGTCCGAAACCTTTAACTGCTTGAATGACCTGCTTACAGCTGAGAAGCAAGTATGTAGTCTCTCTCTCGCACTAAGCGGACGGAGGATCAAGCCCCTAGCAGTTTTTAAGCTGAATAACCCACACGGGTTTAATACTAAACGTAATGCGTATTAGTATACTGGAGTACTTCCCTTTCAACTGTAACACTGTCATTAGTCACCATTGTCCAGCATCAGCTTCATAACTGCTCCTAATGTGGTTATTACAATGGGGAAGCCATATACCCGTAAGCCTGACGCAGTGCCTTGGAATGGGAGGTAATCAAGTTTGTTCCAAGGGAAGGGCAGCTCCAATTCTTTGGACAACGAGCTACTTATCAACTTGGCAGTAGTCTGTCCAACTCAAGTTTTTTCAAGAGTATCTTCCAATGAGACGCACGATTCTTACGTCCTATGTTATGCTAGGATCCATACACAAACTGTATGGAGCCTAGTACTGATCCTGTGAGAGTCCACATTTTACTTTCACCCAACCTTACGCTTACTTTACTCTCGTCCTCTGTCTGTCAGATACTCTTGCTGTCCCCTCTGCTTGTAACTACAGGTGTTAGCAGTCTCTGGTTGTTGTTGTTGTTGCTGTTATAACATTCGCCAGGAGACCGTACATCTGACATGGGTCTCAATCACACAGATGACCCGCTGAAATTCAAGTCTCTGGAGGGGTCAAGTGTCAGTGGTGTTCCTACAGACTATGAATATGCAACACACCCACCCCTCACCCCTCTGATAAAGTGTAACAACTTTTGCTGGGGTGACGATGACCGAGAAACTGGGAAACTAAACTACCGTAAAATCTACGACTGAAAAAGAAAGTCACAATGTCATGGGTGGAACAATACACGTACTTCGTGTATACAAACTACGTCAGAACCCAACACACAAAGATTTGCTCAGGTTCAGACGAATGAATTCAATGGCTGAACGTTAAACAATATTATTTTAATTTTTGGAGTTAAACCATGAAACAAAGTGGAGTTGGTTGGCTGATCAGGCTGAAAGCCTATCGCCTACACGAGGGCCATTAAGGCTACACCACCAGACAAAGATACCTCAATCCCAAACACGAGTATTAAAGCAAATTCTAAGTGAATTTAATTTACTTAGCGGAAAGAGCCACTTAGAAGATGTGATTTTATTTGTTTGGTCAACACCGCTTGATCTACAAAGTCTCCATATTAATGAAATAGTTGCACAAGGTTTCAACAGACTGTTAAACCAAACAAAAAAGTATCACACTGACAGGAGAAAAACGAGTCATTCAACAACAACAACAACAAAAAACAGCGCTTACTACTACTGCCGCTCATTCTACGCTCACCATCACCACTGCTTATACTATTACCGCTAATTCTACTTCTACCACCATCACTATCACTACTACTACTACTACTGTTACGACTTCAACCACTCTTTACGGCGCCCTTTACCGTATTACCTTCTGACCTTGTCTACTTGTATCACCCAAGCTGTGACTGCTGCAACTTGACAATAAATCAGAACATACCGAAATGTCGTCATAAGTATCGTAATTACAAGTTTTTGAAGAAGAAAGTATTTACTGGGTATAAAATAGCTTTGCCTGCAAATCATCAACAGTGAGATTCACTCACTTTACTAATATGTACTCGGAACTGTGACAGGTTCACCAAATTTGCTTACTAAAATATTTATAGGAATACACAAGTCATTTCTATACTAGAGATTTGTTTTTAAGGAAAAAATGGATTTTGTTAAACATTAAACGACACCTCTGAGGCATGCGATCCTTTACTGACTATGTTTCGCGCACACAGGTACGGGTAGGTTCGCCAGTGCATCCCGGCCCGGGTCTTCTCTGTGTAGTGACCCGGAAATGTGTCATGATCCTAGGTTTAAGAATACGTGAATATATGTAGGGTGGAGAATGTTGGGTAGGTTGGATGTGAGACGGATTTGTAAGGGACTGGCGAGAATATTGGGTAGGCTGGATTTGTGACGGACCTGCAAGGGACGGTATTTTGTACCATTCATCTCCACCTCTGATGCATAATATGCTGTTGATGAACAACTGAGATTAAAGGTTTGTGACCAACTGCTTTTAACTACAAGAGAACAGAACAAATAGGTACCGACAACAGTCGGGTACCTATCTGATTATAAGTAAATAGGAGCAGAAGGTGGCAGGAAGCTTTCTAAGAAAGTGAACTCTGGCCCCTACGATTGCTCGACTATATTATTTTTTTATGCATGACTGTATATAACACCGACAAGATGAAGAATTATACACACATGCATAGTGTTCTTGTATTGTACTGTATTGATACAACTAGTCGATGGCGAAACAATATAAATATAATCAAATGCTGCACATGTGTAAGTCTTCACTATTATTGTTTATATTCACGGAAAAAGCTATACCCACTGGGTTCATACAGAGGCTGGGAAATGGGAGTTAAATTAGGTTTGATCTATGGGGAAAGCAGCCCCAGTTCTTTATATCAGAAGCCTTTCACTGTCATCAAACCTCACCTTCCTGGGAAGGGACATCTACTCGAAGTAATATAGTATGGGTATACCTCCCTGCCCGCCCCAATATGCTCTGACGATCCTTAATTCCTACCTCAGTAAATGCCCACTCCTAGAGCAAAAGTCATAGGCTTGAAGAGGTTTACAAAAACAGTCTGCAACATTAACAACAAGAACAATAATGGCGACAAAGACAGCTAGCTCATTGTGCGCCTCTCAGAGAGGCGCTGCTGTGCCATAAAGGCTTCAACATCTACATAATCCTGCCCATCAACCAGCATGATTGTCTCATCAACGAAGAAGGGAGAGCAGAGATGGACGGAGAGAGGGTAGGACAGAGATTGAGGGACTGAGAGAGGGTGGGGAGGGAGGGAGGGAGTGGAGTGGAGTGAGGAACTGAAAGAGGGAGCTAGGAAACGAGGAAAAGAGGGAGGGAGAGGGAGAGACTGGAGGAAGGAAGTGGCCGAGGAAAAAGACAGACGAAGCGAGTCACTTTCAATAATTCTTAGACTGTCTTATTCAAGAGAAGCGTGTTTTAATACTAAAAAAACTACAGTATCGCGTGCAGTTGGTTGGTCTATCAGAATCAAAGCCCGTAGACAGCACGAGATTCATTAAAACTGAACAACTTATATTAGGATCAACGCAAAGTGTACACACCCTGAGACACACATCCTTGCAAGTGTACATGTACTGTTGTTCTCAGTGCATACACATCAACATTATAACACACACACACACATACACATATATGTCGTGCCGAATAAGTAAAACTTGGGATTTTGGCTTAAATAGCAACGCACTTCTTGCCGAATAGGGCAACCGAAAATTTGTGTATGCAATAATTTCTCAAAAATCATTCTGAATCTAACGAAAAAAATATATTTCATTGTGTTTGTTTATTATTAAACTATTATAAATTTATATAAAAATATATTTAGTTGGATTAGGCTAAACTAAATTGCGCTTGTTATAATAAGGTTAGGTAAGTTTCCTAAGGTTCTTTTGGTACAAAATCATTAATTTTTATATTACATAAATTAAAAAATATATCTGTACATATATAAGAGAAAAATTTAGAAAGGACTTAATTTTAAACGAATTCTCGCTAACTGACCAGTTTTCCTTATTCGGCAGAATTCAAGGTGTTTTTACAGAGACTGGAACACCTGTCTATGAGGTGACAGACTGACGCGTCATGCTGCTCTGTTTAACTGATTCTTACTGTGGCATTTGCCACCACCAATTGCGATTCATCTTCGTTTTTACACGTAACAACTCACACCGAAAAACACCTTGAAAAACACTGTTACATGCGTTCATTACAGTAAATAGCTCATTCTTTGGAGTATATAAAGTGTGATTGAGGTCTGGTGAATGCACGTATTGTATTATGCAGATTTTTTTGTGCAGGTGTTTTATGATGCAAGTATTCTTTGAGGAATTAGAATTAAAACCTATCGAGTGCATATAACTTGTTCACATATAAAAGAACACAAGTGCAATTAATGCGACATTTTATTGTGGCAACGTTTCGCTCTCCAGAAACTTTGTCAAGAAAACTTGACAAAGCTCCTGGAAAGTAAAACGTTGCCGTAAATACTTTAATTTCTAAAACACAGATTAAGATAAACTCTCAGTGTATACCTATACTATATACACAGAAACATACACATCACAGTGTACATCACGTGCCGCTGGTTAATGGGATTCACAGCCTATCATCCACACGAGGGTCACGGAGGCTGCAGCATCGCAGGTGTTGGGCAGTGCACGTGTTGTATAGTACAAGTTGGTTATTCGCTCATGAGAAACAACATTAATACAAAATGAAAACACAATTAGGCAAGCACTGCTCGCTCTTAGACTTCCAGTGGTGACATTTTCACAGGATCACTGCTCCTATGTAGCTTCCATACGTAAGACTGAAGCATTTAAACGTAAGATCGAAGCCTTTATAATAATGTGCTTTCATACCTCCTTTATTTCATACTGTCCATTCAGTCTTCCGCACTTCTTGTATATACTAATACTATAGAAATAATGATAATAATAATAATAAATATGCAAATATATTCGCTACATAACACGCAGATATACTGTATACGCGAGTACCGACATACGTATAGCAAACATCGATTTTTGCAGTACACGGGAGAGTGCGAGTGTGGGTACTGTACATCCAGCACATCGAGTGCACTGGTACTGTACCCAGTAGCTCCCAGTTACTGTTTGTACAGTAAGCTCCGCTACTTACGGTCTGTAGTAACTGCCAGTACTGTCTGTAATAACACCCGGTAGTAGCTACATCTGTTTTACTGTAGTGACTATGGACTCACCCGGTACTCTCCCTGGTAGCAGAGGAGCCCTGACCTGGGCCAGATACAAAATAGATTGGCCTCTCTTGCGGGACGCGGCGCCCCAATGCAATTCGTGCTAGTCCTCAAAAAACAATAATTTTTAGATGAGCTAGGCATCCATGGAGAGAGAGAGAGAGAGAGAGAGAGAGAGAGAGAGAGAGAGAGAGAGAGAGAGAGAGAGAGAGAGAGAGAGAAGGAGACTACTGGAACGTGAGGCATTCAGGCTGTCTAAACAATAAAAAGCTATGATAGATGCTGCCCTGAAACGATCCTTCTGCTGCACTCTGAAGGTCAGGCATGTATGTATGTGTGCGTACGTGTGTGTGTTTGTGGCGTTCGTATAGTCAGGAACATGAGACAGTTGTAAGGTCAGGGACCTAAGGCATTCGTAACTCCACGCCTGAGGCCCTCGTAATATATTGGTATGAAGTGTTTTTAACTCCAAGACAGTGAAGAATTCGTAAGGCCAGAGACGTGATGAGATCGTAAGGCCAAGACAGCACTATACTATATACCAATGTATCAGTTAAGTAATGCACTTATTTAACATATACAAAACACTTTCATGCAAATTACTATTTTCATTTAAGGAAAAGCACTAAACCCACAGAGGTTATACAGAGATTGGTAAGTAATAAGACGATCTTAAGAAAATGAAGGTAAATTTTTTTGGGGGGGAGGGGGGAGGGGGGAAGGGTTAACCAGTAACCCTCAGGCAGCATCAAAACACCCCTTCCCTCCCTTAAAGATATTTCATACATAAGGACTTGTGTTTTCGCTCATCCGTCTGACTCGTAATGGTTTAGAAAACCGATAAGTTGAAGAATGAAATACTTGTGCAGCATTTGGAAATCTTTACTTGGGAAACGTTTCGCCAGCCAGTGGCTTCTTCAGTCCATTACAGAGAAAAATAGTGAAAGATAAGGAGGAGATTGATGTAATCAGTCCCTCAGCCTGGAGTAAATGTGTTCAGTCCATCAATCTTGGAAGAAGTACTTTTCTCAAGATTAATGGACCAAACAAGCTAAGGGACTGATTACCTCATTCTCCTCAATCACCTTTCACCATTTTCATCTGTACTGGACCGAATAAGCCACTGACTGGCGAAACATTTCCACAATAAAGATTTCCAAATGTTGCACAAATGGCTCATTCTTCTACTTGTTTACAGTTTATAGGGCCGCTGACACCTGACGTCGTACTGACCCCAGCCTCCCGGTGGCCTGGGAGGGGAAAACTGTATGAATCTGGCTGAAGGGAAAGGGAGCAGAGAGTAGTACCCTTCAGGGAGAGAGAAAAGGTAAATAAATGGTTCCCTGTTAGGTTTCAGTGAAGTATATACAAACGCTGAGTCTTTTATTTGCATAACGTTTCACTCAACTAGCAGTGTTGGGTGAAACTTTGCACACATGAAGAACTCCTTGTATTTATGTTTTTTTTTTTCACTAACGGTCGATATATTGTCATTGTCTCCACCAACACAACGTTTCGCTCAAACGAGATCTCTTTCATGACTGGATAAAGTTAATCTTTGGGCGAAACGTTGTTAGATTACCTTCCTGCCACCCAGACCATAGCATGTTGCACATATCGCCGTTAGTGTCACCCTCACTGTTGGTCTGTCACATCATAACATAGTATCACTAACAATCTTCTGACCATAACATGGTATCATTAATCTGGAGACCATAACATGGTATCATTAATCTGGAGACCATAACATGGTATCATTAATCTGGAGACCATAACATGGTACCATTAATTTGGAGACCATAACATGGTATCATTAATCTGAAGACCATAACATGGTATCATTAATCTGGAGACCATAACATGGTATCATTAATCTAGAGACCATAACATGGTATCATTAATCTGGAGACCATAACATGGTATCATTAATCTGGAGACCATAACATGGTATCATTAATCTGGAGACCATAACATGGTACCATTAATCTGGAGACCATAACATGGTATCATTAATCTGGAGACCATAACATGGTATCATTAATCTGGAGACCATAACATGGTATCATTAATCTGGAGACCATAACATGGTATCACTTATCTGGAGACTACAACATGTTATCATTAATCTGAAAACCACAATATATTATCACTTGTCTAGGGACTAACCGGTTATCTTGGCACTAAGTAACTCACCCTCACCAAGACAGACTTCGTCACTGTCCTTGAAGCAACAGTGCCAGTGTGGTGCTGCCATAAACTACGGTGTTACCACCGTGAACTAATCCATCACTCGACACACTCCCTGGTGGTCATGAATTTCACGTGAGCTGTTTATCTTCAAAGAACTAAGTCACCCTCGACCCAACAAGTGGTTAGGAAACCCCACAAACTACTTAAAGCGTAACTTGAACATGCTAAAACACACTGAAACCCATATCTTTTTTTACACACACATTATAAATAATTATATGTATATATATATATATATATATATATATATATATATATATATATATATATATATATATATATATATATATATATATATAAACTCCAGCGCCAGGAATAGATTGGCTATGTGAAGAAACGAGCAAAAATCATGGAGGGACAGGGCGATATATTTCTGAGTGATATATACGCCAGTGTGTGTGGTATATTGTTGGCAGGAGCTGGAAGTCTCAAGGGAGGGAGAGAAGAAGAAAGAGTGAGAGAATGAAAGAGGGAGAGAGAAGGAGAGAACATGAGAAAACGAGAGAGGGGCGGAAAAGAATGAACAGAGATTCTGCGGTGCTGTGTGGTAAGGATGGAATGGAGTGTAGATGTGAAGGAAAGGGAAGTGCAGTGGGAGAGATTCAGTTTGGCGGGTAGAATAGGAAGGAAAGTGAATGGTATTGAAAGAAGAGTGGAAAAAAAAGGCAAGACGAGGAACAGGAAGAGAGGGGTCTCAGAGAGAGGTAAGAGCTGCACACTCCAATCATCACACACACACACACACACACACACACACACACACACACACACACACAGCTGCACACTCCATCACACAGTTGGACACACTAAACCATCACACACACAGCTACTCCAACCTTCACACTCACAGCTGCACACTCCAACCATCACATTCACAGATGCACACTCCAGGCATCACACTCACAGATGCACACTTCAACCATCACACTCACAGCTGTACACTCCATCACACTTACAGATGCACACTTCAACCATCACACTCACAGCTGTACACTCCATCACACTTACAGATGCACACTTCAACCATCACACTCACAGCTGTACACTCCAACCATCACACTCACAGCTGTACACTCCAACCATCACACACACACACAGCTGCACACTCCAACCTTCACACACACAGCTGCACACTCCAACCATCACACACACAGCTGCACACTCCAACCATCACACACACAGCTGCACACTCCAACCATCACACACACAGTTGCACACTCCAACCATCACCCTCACAGCTGTACACTCCAACCATCACACACACAGCTTTACACTCCAACCATCACACTCACAGCTGTACACTCCAACCATCACATTCACAGCTGTGCACTCCAACCATCACACTCACAGATGCACACTCCAACCATCACACTCACAGATGCACACTTCAACCATCACACTCACAGCTGTACACTCCATCACACTCACAGCTGTACACTCCAACCATCACACTCACAGCTGTACACTCCAACCTTCACACTCACAGCTGCACATTCCAACCATCGCACTCACAGATGCACACTCCAGGCATCACACTCACAGATGCACACTTCAACCATCACACTCACAGCTGTACACTCCATCACACTCACAGCTGTACACTCCAACCATCACACTCACAGCTGTACACTCCACCCATCACACTCGCAGCTGTAAATTCCAACCATCACACTCACAGCTGTACACTCCACCCATCACACTCACAGCTGTACACTCCAACCATCACACACACAGCTGTACACTCCAACCATCACACTCACAGCTGTACACTCCAAGCATCACACTCACAGCTGTACACTCCAACCATCACACACACAGCTGCACACTCCAACCATCACACACACAGCTGCACACTCCAACCATCACACACACAGCTGCACACTCCAACCATCACACACACAGCTGCACACTCCAACCATCACACACACAGCTGCACACTCCAACCATCACACACACAGCTGTACACTCCATCACACACACAGCTGTAAACTCCAACCATCACACACACAGCTGCACACTCCAACCATCACACACACAGCTGCACACTCCAACCATCACACACACAGCTGTACACTCCAACCATCACACACACAGCTGTACACTCCATCACACACACAGCTGTAAACTCCAACCATCACACACACAGCTGCACACTCCAACCATCACACAAACAGCTGCACACTCCAACCATCACACACACAGCTACACACTCCAACCATCACACACACAGCTGGACACTCCAACCATCACACACACAGCTACTGTACACTCCAACCATCACACACACAGCTACACACTCCAACCATCACACACACAGCTGCACACTCCAACCATCACACACACAGCTACACACTCCAACCATCACACACACAGCTGCACACTCCAACCATCACACACACAGCTACACACTCCAACCATCACACACACAGCTACACACTCCAACCATCACACACACAGCTGCACACTCCAACCATCACACACACAGCTACACACTCCAACCATCACACACACAGCTGCACACTCCAACCATCACACACACAGCTGCACACTCCAACCATCACACACACAGCTGCACACTCCAACCATCACACACACAGCTGCACACTCCAACCATCACACACACAGCTACACACTCCAACCATCACACACACAGCTACACACTCCAACCATCACACACACAGCTGCACACTCCAACCATCACACACACAGCTACACACTCCAACCATCACACACACAGCTACACACTCCAACCATCACACACACAGCTGCACACTCCAACCATCACACACACAGCTACACACTCCAACCATCACACACACAGCTACACACTCCAACCATCACACACACAGCTGCACACTCCAACCATCACACACACAGCTACACACTCCAACCATCACACACACAGCTGCACACTCCAACCATCACACACACAGCTGCACACTCCAACCATCACACACACAGCTAAACACTCCAACCATCACACACACAGCTGCACACTCCAACCATCACACACACAGCTGCACACTCCAACCATCACACACACAGCTGCACACTCCAACCATCACACACACAGCTGCACACTCCAACCATCACACACACAGCTACACACTCCAACCATCACACACACAGCTACACACTCCAACCATCACACACACAGCTGCACACTCCAACCATCACACACACAGCTGCACACTCCAACCATCACACACACAGCTGCACACTCCAACCATCACACACACAGCTACACACTCCAACCATCACACACACAGCTACACACTCCATCACACACACAGCTGCACACTCCAACCATCACACACACAGCTACACACTCCAACCATCACACACACAGCTGCACACTCCAACCATCACACACACAGCTACACACTCCAACCATCACACACACAGCTACACACTCCAACCATCACACACACAGCTGCACACTCCAACCATCACACACACAGCTACACACTCCAACCATCACACACACAGCTGCACACTCCAACCATCACACACACAGCTACACACTCCAACCATCACACACACAGCTACACACTCCAACCATCACACACACAGCTGCACACTCCAACCATCACACACACAGCTACACACTCCAACCATCACACACACAGCTGCACACTCCAACCATCACACACACAGCTGCACACTCCAACCATCACACACACAGCTGCACACTCCAACCATCACACACACAGCTGCACACTCCAACCATCACACACACAGCTACACACTCCAACCATCACACACACAGCTACACACTCCAACCATCACACACACAGCTGCACACTCCAACCATCACACACACAGCTACACACTCCAACCATCACACACACAGCTACACACTCCAACCATCACACACACAGCTGCACACTCCAACCATCACACACACAGCTACACACTCCAACCATCACACACACAGCTGCACACTCCAACCATCACACACACAGCTGCACACTCCAACCATCACACACACAGCTACACACTCCAACCATAACACACACAGCTACACACTCCAACCATCACACACACAGCTGCACACTCCAACCATCACACACACAGCTACACACTCCAACCATCACACACACAGCTGCACACTCCAACCATCACACACACAGCTGCACACTCCAACCATCACACACACAGCTGCACACTCCAACCATCACACACACAGCTGCACACTCCAACCATCACACACACAGCTACACACTCCAACCATCACACACACAGCTACACACTCCAACCATCACACACACAGCTGCACACTCCAACCATCACACACACAGCTGCACACTCCAACCATCACACACACAGCTGCACACTCCAACCATCACACACACAGCTACACACTCCAACCATCACACACACAGCTACACACTCCAACCATCACACACACAGCTGCACACTCCAACCATCACACACACAGCTGCACACTCCAACCATCACACACACAGCTACACACTCCATCACACACACAGCTGCACACTCCAACCATCACACACACAGCTGCACACTCCAACCATCACACACACAGCTGCACACTCCAACCATCACACACACAGCTGCACACTCCAACCATCACACACACAGCTGTACACTCCAACCATCACACACACAGCTGTACACTCCAACCATCACACACACAGCTGTACACTCCAACCATCACACACACAGCTGCACACTCCAACCATCACACACACAGCTACACACTCCAACCATCACACACACAGCTGCACACTCCAACCATCACACACACAGCTGCACACTCCAACCATCACACACACAGCTGCACACTCCAACCATCACACACACAGCTGTACACTCCAACCATCACACACACAGCTGCACACTCCAACCATCACACACACAGCTGCACACTCCAACCATCACACACACAGCTGCACACTCCAACCATCACACACACAGCTGTACACTCCAACCATCACACACACAGCTGCACACTCCAACCATCACACACACAGCTACACACTCCAACCATCACACACACAGCTACACACTCCAACCATCACACACACAGCTGCACACTCCAACCATCACACACACAGCTGCACACTCCAACCATCACACACACAGCTGCACACTCCAACCATCACACACACAGTAGTATCTTTAAGCCGCATCTGTGTATTATCTCTGTAAAATTTTCCTTCACCTTGGTTACAGCAATAGAATTAATACAAGTATTGGTACACCGTACTAGTAGCATATTAGCAACAGTATTGGTAGTATACTAATAACAGTACTACTAGTACTAACAGTACAATAAAACTAGTACTAATAGTAATAGTAGTAGTACTACTAACATTAGTAACATTATTAGCAGTAATAACAGCAGAAGCAGCAGCAGATTTACCAACACCACTCAACATAGTAACAACCACATAATAACACTAAAAGTACATAACACCTGCATAACGTAACATCAAGACGTACATAATGTCTGCATCACGCAACATGAAAACACTAAGACCTACATAATACCTGCATGACACAACATCCTGCATGACATAACACGATAACATCAAGACCTACATAACACACACATAACATCCACATGCCTATGCTGTATACAAGACGTTAGTGTAGCCTGGCATCTCACATGTGCGCGCACGCACGCACGCACACGCACACTCACACACATACACACACACACGCACACGCACACGCACACACGCACACACACACGCACACACGCACACACACACACACACACACACACACACACACACACAATTTAACAAAACAGCATACATATGATACAGATAATAAAAGAAATCTCATTTTATTCTCTTGAAATGAACAGAAATAGGCCAAAATCTTATATTAATGACCTTTCTAAACAGAGCATCTATCCAGCATTGTGTAGCAGACGACCTGACATTAAACAGAGTGGTGGCCAGATGGCGCAAGCTGGCTGTATCTGGCACTGGTTAATGGGTAGGGATAGCAAGGAGAGAGGGAGAGGGAGAGGGAGAGGGAGAGGGAGAGAGAGAGAGAGAGAGAGAGAGAGAGATAGAGATAGAGAGAGAGAGAGAGAGAGAGAGAGAGAGAGAGAGAGAGAGATAGAGATAGAGATAGAGATAGAGATAGAGATAGAGATAGAGATAGAGAGAGAGAGAGAGAGAGAGAGAGAGAGAGAGAGAGAGAGAGTCTTCACACAAAGTTAATAATTGCTTTCATGTATTTCCTCATTGCATTAACTTTTAAGTCGTTGCAACATCGTCACATCAGAGGAGAGTGCGTCTTATTCATTAATGGGAAAGCATTAAAATCGTAATCATAGGGCTACTGCAGAAAACAGGAGACAGTCAAGTAGCCATCATCAATCTCCTTACAAGGAACTCAAGAAAAAGTAGATATGTTTTGTTGAGAATGAAAAGATAAAAAAAATTCAGGTCAGGTAAGTCAATGGAGAAAATACAGCCTGTCCTCATAAGCAACGTCGGTAATGCGACGTTGACGCTAAAATGTCAACGTAAATGTAAATGTGGCAGTGCATTCTGAAATGGGTTAAGTGACTCTCGCTTTTCTGCACACGTTTCCAAAACTTTAATATAGCTTTTATGTACTCTTTCATTTGTGTGTGTGTGTACTCACCTATTTGTGGTTGCAGGGGTCGAGTCATAGCTCCTGGCACCGCCTCTTCGATGATTGTGTATGTGTGTGTGTGTGTGTATATATGTGTGTACTCACCTAGTTGTACTCACCTAGTTGAGGTTGCGGGGGTGTGTGAGGTTGTGTGTGTATGTGTTTGTGTATGTACTCACCTATTTGTGGTTGCAGGGGTCGAGTCATAGCTCCTGGCACCGCCTCTTCGATGATTGTGTATGTGTGTGTGTGTGTGTATATATGTGTGTGTGTGTATATGTGTGTGTGTATATGTGTGTGTGTGTATGTGTGTGTGTATGTGTTTGTGTATGTACTCACCTATTTGTGGTTGCAGGGGTCGAGTCATAGCTCCTGACCCCGCCTCTTCGCTGATTGCTACTAGGTCCTCTCTCTCCTTGCCCCATGAGCTCTATCGTACCTCGCCTTAAAACTATGTATGGTTCCCGCCCCCACTACGTCACTTTCTAGGCTATTCCACGGCCTGACTACTCTATGACTGAAGAAATACTTCCTAACATCCCTTTGATTCATCTGAGTCTTCATCTTCCAATTGTGACCTCTTGTGTCTGTGTCCCATCTCTGGAACATCCCGTCTTTGTCCACCTTGTCTATTCCGCGCAGTATTTTATATGTCGTTATCATGTCTCCCCTAACCCTCCTGGCCTCCAGTGTCGTCAGGCCGATTTCCCTCAACCTTTCTTCGTAGGACAATCCCCGTAGCTCTGGGACTGGTCTTGTTGCAAACCTTTGCACTTTCTCTAATTTCTTGACGTGCTTGACTAGGTGTGGATTCCAAACTGGTGCTGCATACTCCAGTATGGGCCTGACGTAAATGGTATACAGAGTCTTGAACGACTCCTTACCGAGGTATCGGAACGCTATCAGTAGGTTTGCCTGGCGCCCGTATGCTGCAGCAGTTATCTGATTGATGTGCGCCTCAGGAGATATGCTCGGTGTTATACTCACCCCCAGATCTTTTTCCTTGAGTGAGGTTTGCAGTCTTTGGCCATCTAAACTATATTGTGTCTGCGGTCTTCTTTGCTCTTCCCCAATCTTCATGACTTTGCATTTGGCAGGGTTAAATTCAAGGAGCCAGTTGCTGGACCAGGCTTGTAGCCTGTCCAGGTCTCTTTGTAGTCCTGCCTGATCCTCATCCGATTTGATTCTTCTCATTAACTTCGCATCATCTGCAAACAAGGACACTTCTGAGTCTATCCCTTCCGTTATGTCGTTCACATATACCAAGAACAGCACAGGTCCTAGGACTGACCCCTGTGGAACCCCGCTTGTCACAGGCGCCCACTCTGACACCTCGTCGCGTACCATGACTCGTTGTTGCCTCCCTGTCAGGTATTCTCTGATCCATTGCAGTGCCTTTCCTGTTATGTGTGCCTGATCCTCTAGCTTTTGCAGTAACCTCTTGTGAGGAACTGTGTCGAAGGCCTTCTTGCAGTCCAAAAATATGCAGTCGATCCACCCCTCTCTCTCTTATCTTACTTCTGTCACCTTGTCATAAAACTCTAGTAGGTTTGTGACACAGGATTTTCCTTCCCTGAAACCGTGCTGGTTGTCAATTATACACTTGTTTCTTTCCAGGTGCCCCACCACTCTCCTCCTGATGATCTTCTCCATGACCTTGCATACTATACACGTTAGTGATACAGGTCTGTAGTTTAGTGCCTCATGTCTGTCTCCCTTTTTAAAAATTGGGACTACATTTGCCATTTTCCATACCTCAGGGAGTTGCCCAGTTTCAAATGATGTGTTGAAGATCTTTGTTATTGGCTCACACAATATCTCTGCTCCCTCTTTAAGGACCCATGGAGAGATGTTGTCTGTGTGTGTTTAACTGCTGAAATTTGTTAACTGGTGGATCAATCGAACCTAACCAAGTTCAACCAAACCAAACCTAAGATAACTTAACCTAACCTAACACAACTTAACCTAGCATAACCAACTTTAATAACCTAAGTTGAAACATTTGCTTAAAAAAAATATGTAAGGTATTATTAAAATTGGATACATCAGCAATGTGCTGCTACGCTATTCTATACAACAGCTATACAGTTGGAACAAAAAACTAACTACATTTCCCCTCTCACATTCCATCATAGAGGGTAAATTGCATACAGTGTTGAAATCTCTCAGCTTGAGCTGGTATTATTATATCATAACTATGCGCTAAACCCACAAGGGTCATACAGCACCTGAGCTGGGAGACTTCAGTAAGGCGATGATACTGTTCAGCTTTCCATTAAAGGCTCATCAGTTACGGGAGCAGACTTTGGTGTTAGTGGGGGACAGGTAAGGGGAGAATCGTGGAAGGGAGAAGGGGCGAAAGGGTGGCATGGGAGAAAGGAAGAGGGGAACAGGGGTTATGTGACTTATGTCTTAAGACCTGGTTTTCTCTTCCTAATTTTTTCCCCTCTATACCAAATTTCATGCGAGAAGTAACGATAACAGACATGGGTATAACCCGCGCAGTTAGACAACGATGAACTAAGACAAACTGCCGGTCTTACATTCTGAAACGAGACGAAGTTTATAAAAATTTAGAAAGTTAGTCTTCCGACCTCAAAGTTTCTGTGGTTCGAGAGAGCCTAAAGGAGTCTTTGTGCAAAGGTGTCTGTCAGTGTTCCTAATGGTACTTGACAGCGTCCCTGTACAAAGGTGTCCGTCGTAATAAAAGGTTTCCTGGCTAACAGTGTCTTTCACAAAGGTGATTGTCGGAGTGCATTCACAAAGGTGTTTTATGAACCTTTACTGTCAATACGCCACTCAAAACTGCCCGATAGGAGCATTTGGTTAATACGTTACAAACTGCGTCCTTACACTAATGTTTTGTTGTATATATATGCTTAACCTAATTTCTCTACATATGCTAGACAAGTTACGTTAAGATTAAGCTAGGTTAAGTTAGGTTAATACACAAATAACCCGCATGTGAGGGTTATTTGTGTATTGTACCAGTGACGGTACGGTACTTTTTGTTCATTATGTTAATATCAATAAAACCAGAGAGGACTGATCACTCAACAAGATCAACATTCACACATTACCGTCATAGCTTTATTTACGGTCTTGAGACTAGTGCATTTGGAGGATGGATGGGACGTTGGCTAAACTACCTACAAGATGTTGGAAATGGTATACAATACCTACAAGATGAACAGCAAGACACATGTGCAACATGAAGAATTAAGACATGTGCAACATGAATTAATACACATGTTCAACATGAATCAGACACATGAGCATCATGAAGAACTACAAACATGTTCAACTGCTAGGCTGAGGGACTGATTACCTCGTCTTCTGTATATAGTTATACAGTCTTCACATGATGTCTTTGTATTGATAAAGCCATTGGATGGCGAAACGTCTACAAATAAAGATACCTTATAGTTATGGCTTTTTCTGGTGTATGAACAAAATGTCTTAAGACTATATGGAAAAGGAACACCTGACACCTGGTGTGTCGGGTGTCACTGTGATAATTGTCGTAGCCTCATGTAATGTGGATCATACGTTCCCACGTACACGCCTTCGAAATTCCCACGCTCAGGCTCGAAATTCCCACATTCGCGATCCACATTCCCACGCCCGCGTTCGACATTCCAACGCCGGCAGTGACAAGTATTAGGTGTCGATATATCGTCCACACATCAGTGCAGGTGAACACAGCCAGCGACCACGAGGACGAGTTGCTGCACCAAGTTTACTCAACTATTTGTACTAGCATAGTTGTACTCATCTAGTTGTGCTCGTTTAACTGTACTCAACTAGTTGTACGCGTCTAAGTGTACTCATCTAGCTATACTCGTCTAACTGTTCTCATTTACTCGTCTAATTGTACTCATCTACTTGTACTCGTCTAATTGTACTCATCTAGTTGTACTCGTCTAGTTTATTTCTTCTAACTGTAGTTATGAAGATTGAGTCTCTGCTTCTGGTCGCGTATATTATTATTATTATTATTATTATTATTATTATTACTATTATTTATTTTTATTATTAAAACCAAGCGCTATGCCATGGTCTCGTATAAAAGTTATATACGAAGTTCTTGCTCGGTTTCTCAACTCGTGGGTCCTATCGTACCCACTCTTAAAGCTGTTTACTGGTATTGCATGCTGTAACAGCTCTGATATGTCACATAAAGGCTCATAAATGGCTTAATGTTAAAGTATCTGAATGCTGTTGTTGTTCCAATGCATTTAAGTGTTCAGTTATTGGACTCGGTGTTTTTCCTTGATCCTTTACGCGACTCTGTATTAGTTTCGTCTCTTAATTTGCTCTTGTTATTTTCGTAGTTTCTCTTCTCATGTTTCATCATCTTTAGGTATTTATTTCTGTTTAATCTGCTCGCTTCTCTTTTTTTTCGCCATCTCTGTCTTCTTTATTTTTTTTTAAACACTGGTGTTTCTTTTGTCTCTCTAAATCTAGACGTGAACCATCTTACTGGATTTCAATGTTAGACATTTAATAACTTCGTTCATTGTTATTCCTTCCAGTTCTCTCTCTTTCTCCCATGGGACCATATTTAAGATTTATCTCGTTTATACACAGTCCACTCTTTGGCAGGTTGCTTTGTTTCTCTCCCCTCTTTCTCAGCTTCTTTCCAAGATTATTTCCACGAGGAAGTTAAAGCTGAGGATTGCATGGTTGTTGTTTTTTGTTTTGCCCTCTCTGGGAAATCAAAAAGACTATCTCTTCTATACATCGAAGGTAAAAGCCAGGACTAGTCTCGCCGGTTCATCCACTCCTCTTATCTCATGCCCCTGATGTGTTGGTACAAAGTTACCCAACACTAACTCCGCCAGCCCTTGTATAGTCCAACATACCTGGAGTATACCTGGAAGGCATTTCGGGGGTCAACGTAGGTATGAACCACAGCCCGGTTGGTCAGGTACTGACTTTAGGTGCCTGTCCAACTCCCACTTAAAGACAGCCAGAGGACTAACGATAAAATTTCTTTATATATGCTGGGAGGCAGCTGAACAGTCTTGGGTTCCCTCATCTATTTCGACATTTTTCAAGTCTCCCGTTTCAGTCATGCAAGTTTTCTGTGGATCGACAGACTATGTAAGTTCTGAGGTACTGGGGGGACCTCCAACACTATCCCAAACTTACCAGCACTCAAACAAACGCTGTTCTTGTGTAGAGACGATGAAATATATACAGAGCAAACGTTCGAGTGAAGGTAGAGTTCAAGTAGTGCTGGACTCGCCCCCAACACCTGTAACGTACGTAGCTTGTGATACAGTTGTTAGTGTTCCAGTGTGGAAGCTGCGGGTTAATACACACGCTGGTTCCAGTCTCAGGCGCGTCTGACGTTCTGCACCCAAGGCAGAGTAACGCGCAAATAGAAAGAACCAGGGTTCAGTCCCTGTGCCAAGCAACTCTACACCAGCTGCCCATGTTTACTTAGCAGTGAATAGATACCTTAATGCTATTATTATTATTACTGTTTGTATTATTATTATTATTATTATTATTATTATTATTATTTGAGAAGGGCACTGAAGCAAATCAATCAAAAACAAAGAAATTACCACATTTATGTTTTTAAGTGGGAACCTGACGGTTACACGCAGAAAATTCCTGATCTGTGTTCTGATGAGTTGCAATACACGCTTCTGGCTCCAATAGCCTGACTGGTCAAGCCAAGAACCAGAAGAATTGGTCGTGTACCGGCCGGAGGGAAGTAATGCCTCCCCCCTCAACCTCCCTCCCTCCAGGAACTAACCACAGGTAGGCCAGAATATTTTAAACCTTTCGTAATATTTTTCTTAGGGTGAGACGAGGTAAAAACTTATGATAAAAACTGAAGTGCGTTTTTTTAATATTGTTTTAGCATTTTAACGATTTTATACGTTTTTAGTGAGAGAAGTTAAAAAAACTGGAGTTAAAACAGAAAATCTGAGGGGACAAATGTTTTTAATTAAATTTTCAAGTATTTTAAAGATATTTTTTTTAGAATGAGGTTAAAAAAATTAGCTTAAAACAGAAAAACTGGATAGAGAAATGTTTTTAACTAATTTAAAATTTTTAAAGTTATTTAGATAAAATGTGGCTAAAAATTCCTGAAGACAGAAAAAAACTGAAGAGAGAAAAGTTTTTAACAAATCTGAAAAAATAAAGATTTCTTTTAGTTAGACGAGATAAAAAAAAATATGATTAAAATAAAACTGAGGGGAAAAATTTTTAATAAATTTTTAGACATTTTTAATTTTTTTTTCTTTAAGACAGAATAAGAAGGTAAAAAAGAAGTGGGATTAAAACTGAGAAAATGCAGAAGTATTGGTGTGGTGTGTTAGTGTTCTGTGAGGCAGCAGCAATATTCTAATGGCACTCACAGTGACTCAGGAATCCTAAGACCTGAGGCAAATTTTCTCTGGTCTTGTTGCTGCATCAAGGATTTCCACTCTCAGTAAGGAAGGAGTATTATAAATAAAGGTGTCGTCTCATCACGGTTTGTGGAGCTGGACAGTTATCCAGGCTGAGGGACTGACCACCTCGAAACGACTTCTTTAAGACTGAGGGCCTGACCACTTGTTTACCTCTCCACTGCTTCTGCTGTTTCGAGTTAATTCACCTTTGTCTTCGACTGAAGAGGCCTGATGAGAGGGCAAAACGTTTCGACAATAAACCTACCCATCTGTTATCTTACTCATCTTCTCGATAATGAGTATCCTTAATATAATGATACCCATTACGCTCTATAATGAGGCTATCCCCTAAGGACAATTTGCCGGTGAATTTAGAGCCACCTTCTCTTTCTTCTCATCAAACCCGACTGCCTTCCTTTCCTCTGGCAGTGTGTGACCCATACTTATTTAACGCTTTCCCAAGAACACAATACCTCCAATTCAATGGAACGCAGTGCGCTGTGCTGCACAACAATGGAAGGCAGTGCGCTGTGCTGCGCAGCAATGGAAGGCAGTGCGCTGTGCTGCACAACAATGGAAGGCAGTGCGCTGTGCTGCACAACAATGGAAGGCAGTGCGCTGTGCTGCGCAGCAATGGAAGGCAGTGCGCTGTGCTGCACAACAATGGAAGGCAGTGCGCTGTGCTGCACAGCAATGGAAGGCAGTGCGCTGTGCTGCGCAGCAATGGAAGGCAGTGCGCTGTGCTGCACAACAATGGAAGGCAGTGCGCTGTGCTGCACAGCAATGGAAGGCAGTGCGCTGTGCTGCGCAGCAATGGAAGGCAGTGCGCTGTGCTGCACAACAATGGAAGGCAGTGCGCTGTGCTGCACAGCAATGGAAGGCAGTGCGCTGTGCTGCACAACAATGGAAGGCAGTGCGCTGTGCTGCACAGCAATGGAAGGCAGTGCGCTGTGCTGCGCAGCAATGGAAGGCAGTGCGCTGTGCTGCACAACAATGGAAGGCAGTGCGCTGTGCTGCACAGCAATGGAAGGCAGTGCGCTGTGCTGCACAGCAATGGAAGGCAGTGCGCTGTGCTGCACAACAATGGAAGGCAGTGCGCTGTGCTGCGCAGCAATGGAAGGCAGTGCGCTGTGCTGCACAACAATGGAAGGCAGTGCGCTGTGCTGCGCAGCAATGGAAGGCAGTGCGCTGTGCTGCGCAGCAATGGAAGGCAGTGCGCTGTGTTGCACAGCAATGGAAGGCAGTGCGCTGTGTGGCAACCACCGCACAAACAGTCGTTCTTGCAGACAACAACTCTTTCAAATGGCGCTTTTGGGGCTTTAAATATGTTAAATTGAATCTAGGAAAGCTCAGAAGAGCTCATAAGAGCATAGAGCTCACCCTCAAAAACAAGGAATATAAGAGCGCCCACCCTAAAACAGGGAACTTAAGAGAGCTGGTCTCTGTAAGAGGAAGAGCTGGTCTCCATAACACGAAGTGCTGGTCTCTGTAAGAGGAAGAGCTGGTCTCGATAACACGAAGTGCTGGTCTCTGTAAGAGGAAGAGCTGGTCTCGATAACACGAAGTGCTGGTCTCTGTAAAAGGAAGAACCGGTTTCTGTAACAAGAAGAGCTGCTCCCTATAACAGGAAGAACTCCTCCCTATAACAGGAAGAGCTCCTCCCTACAACAGGAAGAGCTCCTCCCTACAACAGGAAGAGCTCCTCCCTATAACAGGAACAGCTTCTCTCTATAACAGGAGCAGCTCCCTCTATAACAGGAACAGCTCCTCCCTATAACAAGAAGAGCTCCTCTCTATAACAGGAACAGCTCCTCCCTATAACAGGAACGGCTCCTCCCTATAACATGAACAACTCCTCCCTATAACAGGAACAGCTCCCTCTATAACAGAAACAGCTCCTCCCTATAACAGGAACAGCTCCTCCCTATAACAAGAACAGCTCCATCTATAACAGAAACAGCTCCCTATAACAGGAACAGCTCCTCCCTATAACAGGAACAGCTCCTCCCTATAACAGGAAAAGCTCCTCCCTATAACAGGAACAGCTCCTCCCTATAACAGGAACGGCTCCTCCCTATAACATGAACAACTCCTCCCTATAACAGGAACAGCTCCCTCTATAACAGAAACAGCTCCTCCCTATAACAGGAACAGCTCCTCCCTATAACAGGAACAGCTCCCTCTATAACAGAAACAGCTCCCTATAACAGGAAGAGCTCTTCTCTATAACAGGAACAGCTCCTACCTATAACAGGAACAGCTCCTCCCTATAACAGGAACAGCTCCTCCCTATAACAGGAACAGCTCCCTCTATAACAGAAACAGCTCCCTATAACAGGAAGAGCTCTTCCCTATAACAGGAACAGCTCCTACCTATAACAGGAACAACAACTCCCTATAACAGGAACAGCTCGTACCTATAACAGGAACAGCTCCTCCCTATAACAGGAACAGCTCGTACCTATAACAGGAACAGCTCCTCCCTATAACAGGAACAGCTCCTACCTATAACAGGAATAACTCCTCCCTATAACAGGAACAACTCCTCCCTATAACAGGAACAGCTCCTACCTATAACAGGAACAGCTCCTCCCTATAACAGGAAGAACTCCCTCTATAACAGGAAGAGCTCTTCCCTATAACAGGAACAGCTCCTCCCTATAACAGGAACAACTCCTCCCTATAACAGGAACAACTCCTCCCTATAACAGGAACAGCTCGTACCTATAACAGGAACAGCTTCTCCCTATAACAGGAAGAACTCCCTCTATAACAGGAAGAGCTCTTCCCTATAACAGGAACAGCTCCTCCCTATAACAGGAACAACTCCTCCCTATAACAGGAACAGCTCGTACCTATAACAGGAACAGCTCCTCCCTATAACAGGAACAACTCCTCCCTATAACAGGAACAGCTCGTACCTATAACAGGAACAGCTCCTCCCTATAACAGGAACAGCTCCTCTCTGTAACAGAGAACGACGGTAACAATTTAATTTGAAGATGAGTGGTCAATCGAAGTCATCCATGGCTCTCTCTCTCTCTCTCTCTCTCTCTCTGTGTCTGTCTCTCTCTCTCTCTCTCTCTCTCTCTTTCTCAAATATCCTGAAGGGAAAAAATACAAAATTTTCCCCACTGAGTGATTAATCTTCGAGGAAAACTTAATTTCTTCCCGTCCCTCGGGTACTGATCCTGGAGGAAATTAAAATTGTTTCCCCGCTTTCACCCGCTAATTGAGTGTAAAAACAATTTTTTCCCTCGTCTCTAAAGGGAAGGAAAATGCAAAAAAATGCTTTCCTAAGTTTTTTCCTCTAGGGCATGAGAGGGGAAAAAATACTGACAGTTTTGTCCCTATTTCTTCCCCCTTTCTATTTGTGTCAATAACTAATTATTCAATTACTCATTTTCATTTATCATTTATGTTATTCACGGGGATAATTTGGTGTGTGTGTGTGTGTGTGTGTGTGTGTGTGTGTGTGTGTGTGTGCTCATCTAGTTGTACTCACCTAGTTGAGGTAGCAGGGGTCAAGTCCAAGCTCCTGGCCCCGCCTCTTCACTGGTCGCTACTAGGTCACTCTCCCTGAGCCGTGAGCTTTATCATACTTCTGCTTAAAGCTATGTATGGATCCTGCCTCCACTACATCGCTTCCCAAACTATTCCACTTACTGACTACTCTGTGGCTAAAGAAATACTTCCTAACATCCCTGTGATTCATCTGTGTCTTCAACTTCCAACTGTGTGTGTGTGTGTGTGTGTGTGTGTGTGTGTGTGTGTGTGTGTGTGAGTGTGAGTGTGAGTGTGAGTGTGAGTGTGAGTGAGTGAGTGTGTGTGTGTGTGTGAGCGTGTGAGTGTGTGAGCGTGTGAGTGTGTGAGTGTGTGAGTGTGTGTGTGTGTGTGTGTGTGTGTGTGTGTGTGTGTGTGTGTGTGTGTGTGTGTGTGTGTGTGTGTGTTACAAACACCTTGATGCCTATTTACTGCTAAGTGAGCACAGTTTAAACGTCAACACTAATAACCTCGTTTCATGGAATCGTGGCCTGAAGCAGGGCCTGATCATAACCGCTCTTGAAACTGTGTATGCGGTTTTCGCCACCTCTTCTTGTGTATACAATCTTCGACAAGTCTTCCTCATGTTTATCCCGGTCACTACATTCAGGAATTATTTCTTAAATCTTCGTTGTGGCTCATCCGCTTCTTAAGCTATCATTGATGTCTACCTGAGCTCCCAACTCACTGGTGTCTCCTAGCTTCCCAACTCACTGGTGTCTCCTAGCTTCCCAACTTACTGGTGTCTCCTAGCTTCCCAACTTACTGGTGTCTCCTGGCTTCCCAACTCACTGGTGTCTCCTGGCTTCCCAACTCACTGCTGTTTCCTAGCTTCCAGACTCTATGGTGTCTCCTGGCTTCCCAACTCTCTGGTGTCTCCTGGCTTCCCAACTCACTGGTGTCTCCTGGCTTCCCAACTCACTGGTGTCTCCTGGCTTCCCAACTCACTGGTGTCTCCTGGCTTCCCAACTCACTGGTGTCTCCTGGCTTCCCAACTCACTGGTGTCTCCTGGCTTCCCAACTCACTGCTGCTTCCTAGCTTCCAGACTCTCTGGTGTCTCCTGGCTTCCCAACTCTCTGGTGTCTCCTGGCTTCCCAACTCACTGGTGTCTCCTGGCTTCCCAACTCACTGGTGTCTCCTGGCTTCCCAACTCACTGGTGTCTCCTTGCTTCCCAACTCACTGGTGTCTCCTGGCTTCCCAACTCACTGATGTCTCCTGGCTTCCCAACTCACTGATGTCTCCTGGCTTCCCAACTCACTGATGTCTCCTGGCTTCCCAACTCACTGATTTCTCCTGGCTTCCCAACTCACTGATGTCTCCTGACTTCCCAGCTCACTGATGTCTCCTGGCTTCCCAACTCATTGATGTCTCCTGGCTTCCCAACTCACTGATGTCTCCTGGCTTCCCCAGCTCCTCACTTGTTTACGTCAAATTTTTGACGTAATGCTCGAGGTCAAAACTCCAAATTTTTCTTCAAATCGTTTTCTCTTTATTATAAACCAGAGTAAGTTAACTGAAGTTAGATTAGGTTGGGTTAGGTTACATTCACGTACACTGACGTATATTTAACCACGCATAATCATTTTACAAAAAAAAAAAAATTAATATAGCAATATTTTAAATCAAACGTTCAAATCGTCACGTCTATCACACTACGGGAATGGACTGAGACTCGTCTCCTCGTAGCTGTCTAGCTTATATGATTTTGCATATAGATATAGACCGAACCAGTTTACACACTGTGCTGCAACTCTGTTAGCATAACAAGGCAGGTCGAATTGAACCAGTGTATGTGTGTGACTGTGGTGGAACACTGCTGGTAGTGTAGCAGTGAAAGTAGAACCGTGCCAGTGTGTGTACTGTGCTGGAATGCTGCTAGTAGTGTAGCAGTGAAAGTAGAACTGTACCAGTGTGTGTACTGTGCTGGAACACTGCTGGTAGTGAAGCAAGGAAGGTAGAACTGTACCAGTGTGTGTACTGTGCTGGAACACTGGTAGTGAAGCAAGGAAGGTAGAACTGTACCAGTGTGTGTACTGTGCTGGAACACTGGTAGTGTAGCAAGGAAGGTAGAACTGTACCAGTGTGTGTACTGTGCTGGAACACTGCTGGTAGTGAAGCAAGGAAGGTAGAACTGTACCAGTGTGTGTACTGTGCTGGAACACTGGTAGTGAAGCAAGGAAGGTAGAACTGTACCAGTGTGTGTACTGTGCTGGAACACTGCTGGTAGTGAAGCAAGGAAGGTAGAACTGTACCAGTGTGTGTACTGTGCTGGAACACTGGTAGTGAAGCAAGGAAGGTAGAACTGTACCAGTGTGTGTACTGTGCTGGAACACTGGTAGTGAAGCAAGGAAGGTAGAACTGTACCAGTGTGTGTACTGTGCTGGAACACTGCTGGTAGTGAAGCAAGGAAGGTAGAACTGTACCAGTGTGTGTACTGTGCTGGAACACTGCTGGTAGTGAAGCAAGGAAGGTAGAACTGTACCAGTGTGTGTACTGTGCTGGAACACTGGTAGTGAAGCAAGGAAGGTAGAACTGTACCAGTGTGTGTACTGTGCTGGAACACTGGTAGTGTAGCAAGGAAGGTAGAACTGTACCAGTGTGTGTACTGTGCTGGAACACTGCTGGTAGTGTAGCAAGGAAGGTAGAACTGTACCAGTGTGTGTACTGTGCTGGAACACTGCTGGTAGTGAAGCAAGGAAGGTAGAACTGTACCAGTGTGTGTACTGTGCTGGAACACTGGTAGTGTAGCAAGGAAGGTAGAACTGTACCAGTGTGTGTACTGTGCTGGAACACTGCTGGTAGTGTAGCAAGGAAGGTAGAACTGTACCAGTGTGTGTACTGTGCTGGAACACTGGTAGTGAAGCAAGGAAGGTAGAACTGTACCAGTGTGTGTACTGTGCTGGAACACTGGTAGTGTAGCAAGGAAGGTAGAACTGTACCAGTGTGTGTACTGTGCTGGAACACTGGTAGTGAAGCAAGGAAGGTAGAACTGTACCAGTGTGTGTACTGTGCTGGAACACTGGTAGTGAAGCAAGGAAGGTAGAACTGTACCAGTGTGTGTACTGTGCTGGAACACTGGTAGTGAAGCAAGGAAGGTAGAACTGTACCAGTGTGTGTACTGTGCTGGAACACTGGTAGTGTAGCAAGGAAGGTAGAACTGTACCAGTGTGTGTACTGTGCTGGAACACTGGTAGTGAAGCAAGGAAGGTAGAACTGTACCAGTGTGTGTACTGTGCTGGAACACTGGTAGTGAAGCAAGGAAGGTAGAAGTTAGACAAGTGGTAATCTGCTACAATCATACTTTCATCCGGCCATTTGAGTGATCAGGCTGCAACATTGTTGCCTGTGACCAGTTGTTATTGCCGACTGTGGTATCTTGACGATATATTATGTATGCTCCGGTTCTCTCTCTCTCTATCTCCTTCTCCTCTCTCCCTCTCATTATGGAAATCATCATCAGGATGAAGTTCTTGTACTTTTTAACGAGGAAAACTATTCAACATGGAATAAGAAATATACTTCATATATTTCATTTACCAAAGACATCATCATCTATTAATCTATCATGATGCAAAGTAAAATTCAAATTATTTACAAAATATAAAAAAGGGGTTACTTAGATTTTGCAGTGAATTTTAAAAATGATCCAGATAAAAATTCGTGACAGAAAAACTTAATTTAAGAAAAACTAAGGTTAAAAACTGCAACAATTTCTGAACGTGCAAAATTATGATGGGAACCTGCGCCAAATGTTTGCAAGAGTATTCAATGGAAAATTAATTTCACTGAATGTGCAGTGAGACTTTTTTTAGCAACACAAATTTAAACATGAATACAAAATGTTTGGTAAACAAGTTTGTGATTCCCCCCCCCCCTCTTCATCTCTCCCTCCCTTGCTGTATCCCTCCCTCTGTATCTCTCCCTCCCTCTGTATCTCTCCCTCCCTCTGTATCTCTCCCTCCCTCTGTATCTCTCCCTCCCTCTGTATCTCTCCCTCCCTCTGTATCTCTCCCTCCCTCTGTATCCCTCCCTCCCTCTGTATCTCTCCCACTCTCTGTATCCCTCCGTCAATCAGTATCCCACCCTCATTCTGCATCTCTCCCTCATGGTTTCCTTTCCTCAGTATTTCTCCCTCACTGTTTTCCCTCCCTCTGTCTCCCTCCCTCTATATCCCTTATTTTACATGTCTCTCCCACTGTATCCTTCCCTCTACACGTCTCCCTGACTGTTCTCTCCCTCTGTATCCCTTGTTCTATATGTCTCACTGTTTCTTACTATCGTAGTCTTCACTTTCTCTGACTTTTCTCAATTTACCCTGGGCTTTTCTCTCTTTCTCTCCCTTACACAAGCTCCCTCCTTTCTCTGCTTTACTACATTTTTCCTCTGGGTTTCCTTCCCTTCCTCCCTCTCCCTTTATCCCTCTTCTCCAACCTTTTTTTCTAGCTTTACCCACAAATCCACAGAAAAAAATCTTGCCCCTGTTTGCCCTCTCCTCCCTTCTCTTACAGTCTTCTCTCCCTTCCCAGTTATTCCACCTTCACGGATATCTTCTCACCCTCTATTATTCTAGATTGTTCATTATTCTTCCTCGATTTTATCCTCAATTCTCTTCTATTTTACATTAAGCAGTAGGTGGGAGACTGAATAAAATAGTCACTATAACTTGGCTGAAATAATTCACAACCCGGTCCATGCTGGCCCATTACCAAGCACAGATTTAATAGCGGTCCAGCAATTCCGAAACGTTATCTAAATATTTATCTTAAATTCTTGGTTTACATATATTTCGCATTTAGAGACGGTATAGTGAATTACTGAATCAGCAATGTAGGTTCTGCCGAGTGGAACAAGCACACTTCTCGAAATCCGCTGATCCAAAGAAAATTGTATGTAGGAACACACACGGCTACACTTACCTGTGTTGCTACACTAACGGCTGAGGGAAGGCTGGCGACACTCACCTGCAGTACGAAAAGAGCGATTATAATTCCTCGCTTTGCATTAAAAATATTAAGTTTGTCAAGGAGGAGCATAGATTAAGGAAAAGAGATTAAAGTACACACACACACACACACACACACACACACACACACACACACACACACACACACAGCGGGACGAAGGTCCAAAAAGCGTCATTAAAGGAAATATTTTATGCAACTTTATATAGAGAAATAAGTGAATGGCAAACTCTAGTTCAGTGTTCCTCAATTATGACGAACAACACCTGAGTATCGTCATTCTGAACACGTTTATCCAACCAGTGACCACATCCATTAAAGACATCGGTTATCTGGAGGCTCTGAAACAGGAGACAGTGATAGACGAGGTAATCAGTCCCTCAGTCTAGACGTTCTCACCACCTTAGTCTCGATGGTGTTGTCACGGACCGGTCCGCCGGGGGGAGGGGGGCTGACCCCCGAAAACCCCCCTCCAAGAATACTCCAGGTATACCATATTCCTCTGTTATCCTTGCATATTCTCGTGTGACACATTCACATATTACCTGAGAACGAGAAAGCATTTTCTCTCTCCCCTGTGGTAGTTACTGCCACATGCAAATAATTAATAAACAGGAACTCTTTAATTAACAAGTGTCTGACTGCATGCAACGTAAACTATTATTTTGTGATTGCAAGCAACATTATTTGTGATTGCAAGCAACATTATTTGTGATTGCAAGCAACATTATTTGTACTGTGTTCGGTCAGCATGGATGTTCTAAGCCACCTTGCTCAAGCCTTACACCGAAGCCATCGCCACACGCTTCCTAATGCAGTGTTGCGAGCCCTACACCAGCTGGGAACCATGTTAGCCAATCCAGCCAGCTGGGAACTACATAATACAACAGTGCTAGCTGGGAACTACATAATACAACAGTGCTAGCTGGGAACTACATAATACAACAGTGCTAGCTGGGAACTACATAATACAACAGTGCTAGCTGGGAACTACATAATACAACAGTGCTAGCTGGGAACTACATAATACAACAGTGCTAGCTGGGAACTACATAATACAACAGTGCTAGCTGGGAACTACATAATACAACAGTGCTAGCTGGGAACTACATAATACAACAGTGCTAGCTGGGAACTACATAATACAACAGTGCTAGCTGGGAACTACATAATACAACAGTGCTAGCTGGGAACTACATAATACAACAGTGCTAGCTGGGAACTACATAATACAACAGTGCTAGCTGGGAACTACATAATACAACAGTGCTAGCTGGGAACTACATAATACAACAGTGCTAGCTGGGAACTACATAATACAACAGTGCTAGCTGGGAACTACATAATACAACAGTGCTAGCTGGGAACTACATAATACAACAGTGCTAGCTGGGAACTACATAATACAACAGTGCTAGCTGGGAACTACATAATACAACAGTGCTAGCTGGGAACTACATAATACAACAGTGCTAGCTGGGAACTACATAATACAACAGTGCTAGCTGGGAACGACATAATACAACAGTGCTAGCTGGGAACTACATAATACAACAGTGCTAGGTGGGAACTACATAATACAACAGTGCTAGCTGGGAACTACATAATACAACAGTGCTAGCTGGGAACTACATAATACAACAGTGCTAGCTGGGAACTACATAATACAACAGTGCTAGCTGGGAACGACATAATACAACAGTGCTAGGTGGGAACTACATAATACAACAGTGCTAGCTGGGAACTACATAATACAACAGTGCTAGCTGGGAACTACATAATACAACAGCGCTAGCTAGGAACTACATAATACAACAGTGCTAGCTGGGAACTACATAATACAACAGTGCTAGCTGGGAACTACATAATACAACAGTGCTAGCTAGGAACTACATAATACAATAGTGCTAGCTAGGAACTACATAATACAACAGTGCTAGCTAGGAACTACATAATACAACAGTGCTAGCTAGGAACTACATAATACAACAGTGCTAGCTAGGAACTACATAATACAACAGTGCTAGCTAGGAACTACATAATACAACAGTGCTAGCTAGGAACTACATAATACAACAGTGCTAGCTAAGAACTACATAATACAACAGTGCTAGCTAGGAACTACATAATACAACAGTGCTAGCTAGGAACTACATAATACAACAGTGCTAGCTAGGAACTACATAATACAACAGTGCTAGCTAGGAACTACATAATACAACAGTGCTAGCTAGGAACTACATAATACAACAGTGCTAGCTAGGAACTACATAATACAACAGTGCTAGCTAGGAACTACATAATACAACAGTGCTAGCTGGGAACTACATAATACAACAGTGCTAGCTGGGAACTACATAATACAATAGCGCTAGCTAGGAACTACATAATACAACAGTGCTAGCTAGGAACTACATAATACAACAGTGCTAGCTAGGAACTACATAATACAACAGCGCTAGCTAGGAACTACATAATACAACAGTGCTAGCTGGGAACTACATAATACAATAGCGCTAGCTAGGAACTACATAATACAACAGTGCTAGCTAGGAACTACATAATACAACAGTGCTAGCTAGGAACTACATAATACAACAGCGCTAGCTAGGAACTACATAATACAACAGTGCTAGCTAGGAACTACATAATACAACAGTGCTAGCTGGGAACTACATAATACAACAGTGCTAGCTAGGAACTACATAATACAACAGTGCTAGCTGGGAACTACATAATACAATAGTGCTAGCTAGGAACTACATAATACAACAGTGCTAGCTGGGAACTACATAATACAATAGTGCTAGCTAGGAACTACATAATACAATAGTGCTAGCTAGGAACTACATAATACAACAGTGCTAGCTGGGAACTACATAATACAACAGCGAAATTTAAGTGAATTTTACATGCTAATGAACTGTGTCTGAATTATATCTGTAAATTATAAATTTGTGAATTGTATGAGTTTAAATTATATGCATATGAATTGTTTGAACTGCGTGTCTACAGTGTGTGTTGCAAAAATGTGTGTGAATTACGTGCATTTAAAATCTCAGTGTCTGAATTGTGTTTCAATGGCGATTTGCACCTTGAAACTTAATCATATATAAATTTTAAGGAAAAAGTCGAATAATTTCCACTAAAATGTTGCAAAAATAAATGAAAATAATAATGGCAAGAACAGTAACAGAATTAATAACAGTGTTAGAAGAATAAGGAAGAGTGCCAAAAACAGCAGGAATAGCAACATTAGCAGAAACAGCAGATGCAACAGCAGTAACAACAAAAATTGAAGCAGCAGCAGTAGCAATACAGTAGAAGGAACAGCAACAAAAGGAGGAGCATCAACAGCAGCAGCAGAGCGATTACAATCAATATTCCTTCTCTTCAGGTCAATTTCCACAGAAATTTTTCTCGTACATAATAGTAGAAAACCATAAATCCTGTTTTCTTCTGTCGATAACTGAAATGGGATAGAGAGTGAGGAGAGAGCCTTCCGTTTCTCATCCTCGGATCTCAATGGTTCACACAGGATCTGTAGCAGTAACAATTACCCCTCGGTATTAAACTATTTACTATAAGTCTCTCTCCCTCTTCCTTTCTCAACTTCCTTCACCTCCCTTATAGTTTCCCTGGCTCAGGTTCTCACTTCCCCAGATCATGTGCGGGACACAGTACCCTCTGGGATCCTCATTAACACAGTTGTTTCTAATTAATAGTGACGTAGCTGCAGTGATGTTACGGGAAGGAGGCAGGAAGAGGGGGAGGGAGGGAGGGAGGGAGGGAGGGAGGGGAGGGAGGGAGGGAGGGAGGGAGGGGAGGGAGGGGAGGGAGGGGAGGGAGGGAGGGAGGGGAGGGAGGGGAGGGGAGGGGAGGGAGGGAGGGAGAGATTGAGGGAAGAAGGGAGAGAGGGAGGGATTGAGGGAGGGAGAGAGGGAGGGAGGGGGGTGGGTAGGTGGGTAGGTGGGTAGGTAGGTAGGTGGGTGGGTGGGTAGGTAGGTAGGTGGGTAGGTGGGTAGGTAGGTAGGTAGGTAGGTGGGTAGGTAGGTAGGTAGGTAGGTAGGTAGGTAGGTAGGTAGGTAGGTAGGTAGGTAGGTAGGTAGGTAGGTAGGTAGGAAGGAAGGTAGGAAGGTAGGTAGGTAGGTAGGTAGGTAGGTAGGTAGGTAGGTAGGTAGGTAGGTAGGTAGGTAGGTAGGAAGGAAGGTAGAAACGGAAGCAGAAAGAAAAGGGAGGGAGGCAGGGAGAGGAATTATACTATGATCATATGAGGTAGGGAAAGAGAGAGAGTAAAAAGGAATGTGCTCGTTGCTCATATTACCATATCACCAAAAGTCAGGCAACCTACGTAGTCAGTCAGCCAGTAAATTAGCCAACCAACAACCCAGAAAAATAACCAGTCACCCAATCATTCGACCAGACAGCCAGTTAGGAGAAATAGTCAGTCAGACACCCAGCTATATAGATACTGATACAAATCATCCAGAAAGTGCCAGAGTGTAACATATACGATAATACATTACGCTGACAGCAACAATTTGGTTCGCCAGGAACGCCTGGCCTCAGGATGAACTGTGAGTGTAGAAGAGAACAAGAATCTTTCCACAGGTGTGTCACAGGTGTGTAACAATGAACAGGAAGCAGACAAACAACAGACGATAGCAATAATGTCAGAGACAATCATGCATGATGTAAACAAAGAAATTTTTCACGTGTAATTACCACCCCCGGAAGTAACCATGTAAACATAAGCTGGTAATAAACATGGGTGTAATGCTCGTTCTACACACACACACACACACACACACACACACACACACACACACATTGATACGGTGGATAGGGACAGAATGTTTCAGAGATGTGACACAGCAACAAGGGGTCACAAATGGAAGTTGAAAAGTCAGACATGTCACAGGGATGTTAGGAAGTACTTCAGTCATCGAGTTGTTAGGAAGTGGAGCAATATAGAGAGTGTAGTGGTGGCATAATCCATACAAAGCTATAAAAAGAGGTATGATAAAGCTCGTGAAGCAGACAGTGGACCTAGTAGCGACCAGTGAAGAGGCGGGGCCAGGAGCTATGACTCGAACCCTGCAACCATAATTAGGTGAGTACGCACGATAAAGCTTGGAGCGGGGAGAAAGTGGACCTAGTAACGACCAGCGAAAAAAATCCCATTCTATCTTTGTTTTTCCCGCAACTTACACAACCTTAATTACTACGCTCACACCGGTAATAAATGTTTTTTTTATTCCTCTTCCCTCCCGTCACCCGCAGCCAAATGGCAGACTGTTAACAGCAGTGAATTGAACACCAACGTTGCTGAACATTCGTTTACTGGGTCAACGTTTGACTGTGTGTAGTGCGTGCTCAAGTTCAATGGCACAGAGCAAAACGTTGTCCCAATAAACGTGTATGTAACGTGTGTCTTTTCTCTTGTCAACTGTTTCTTGAGTTCATTTCTCTTGTATGTAACGTGCAAGAGAATGTAAAGAGCGAAAATTCCAACAAACGAACAGAACAGGTGAGTGGAACAACAGGTGAATGGAAGATTAACGACAAGAGCAAGGAATGACAAGTGAATGGAACAATATGAAGAATAACAGCAAGAGTAAGGAATGACAGGTGAGTGGAATACATGAAGATTAATAAGGGCAAGGAACGACAGGTGAGTGGAACAACAGTTGCAGAGAACGACAAAACATAAGTATCCACAGTGTTGGTGGGGCCACAACACAACTATTACGACACACGAGGGACAGGGTTCGTGTTTTCTCATTGGGTCACCACCACAACTGTAACCAATTCAAACCAGGTTGTCTTGCTCTATTTAAATTATTGCTCTCTTAATTGCGTGCTGCGAGTGCTGGTAGGAAGGTGGTGGTGGTGGTGGTGGTGGTGGTGGTGGAGAGTGGATAGTGGTGTTAGTGAGGGGAGTAAAGGGTGGTTGGGGAGTTATGTTGTTGTTGTTGTTGTTATTGGTGGTGGAAAAAGGGGGTGGGTGGGAGTGGTAATTGTGTAACCGAAGGTGGTAGTGACTGTGTAGTGGAAGTAGGTGGTGGTGATCGTGTAGCGGAGGGCGGCGGTGGTGGTGGTGATGATTGTGTAGTGGAAGGCAGTGGTGGTGATTGTGTAGTGGAAGGCAGTGGTGGTGATTGTGTAGTGGAAGGCAGTGGTGGTGATTGTGTAGTGGAAGGTGGTGGTGGTGATTGTGTAGTGGAAGGTGGTGGTGGTGATTTTGTAGTTGAAGGTGGTGGTGGAGATTTTGTATTGGAAGGCGGTAGTAGTGATGGTGTTGTATACTGGAAGGTGATGGTGGTGATGGTGGTGGTGGTGGTGGTGGTGATGGTGTTGTATAATGAAAGGTGGTGGTGGTGGTGATGTATAGTGGAAGGTTGTGGTGGTGGTGGTGGTGGTGATGTTGTACAGTGGTAGGTGGTGGTGATGGAGGTGGTGATGGAGCAGGGCGCAGACAGACAGGTTATTAGTATTCCCATCTTCTCACTCTCACATCTATCACTCACAACAGAGTTCTCTTAAGTTTTGTCACCTGATATCTGCAGTGACAGGCAGGACAGATCACTGCTGATCCCTAAATAAACTGAATGTAATCACGACTTTTCAAAGAACTGCAATTACCATCCCAGACAATGTCATTAGCAGCCCAGGTTATCTATCCATTTCCTAGTCACTTGAGGCTATTGAATTCTTTATTAAGAATTCAGGTAATTAATGGCGAGGAGGGGGAGCAAAAGAAAATAAATCCTTGAAAATATATATGCTTTCCCTTATCATTATTTCCAACTTGTGTCTCGCGTCTCTAATTAAAGCATTCATCTCCTTGTTCAATAAATTTGCAGGAGAAACGTAAAGGAGAGACGTTGACACATACGGATATATGGTTCTTTGCTTCCTGTGTCCAGTACAATACACGTTTCTCCTGCCTCATATTACATGAGGCTCTATGAAGCTCCTTTTAAGAATAGTAACTTACAATACCGTGACTGGAACAATATACAAAAAACCCGCACACAGGAAAAAGGAATTTTATGGTGACGTTTCAGTCGTACTTAAACCATTAACTAGTGACTAATTAATAGTCGAAGTCAGACCGAAGCGTCGTCGTAAGCTTCTCTCCTATGAGCGGGTTATCTGTGTTAAGACACTGCGTATTTTTGCAAAAGTGGCTGAAAAGGTACACGCAAAATTGAACAGCACGTTGAAAGGCTTTCACAGTATACCTGGAGTATACCTGGAGGGGTGTCGGGGGTTAACGCCCCCGTGGCGCGGTCCATGACCAGGTTTCGCCGTTAATCAGGGCCTGATCAACCAGGCTGTTACTGTTGACCGCACGTAAACCGACGTACGAGCCACAGCCCGTCTGGTCAGGTACTGACTTTAGGTGCATGTCCAGCGCCTTCTTGAAGACGGCCAGGGGTCTATTGGTAATACCCCTTATGTATGCTGGGAGACAATTGAACAGTCTTGGGCCCCTGACACTTATTGTGTTGTCTCAGCATACTCATGGCGCCCCTGCTTTTTATTGAGGTAGATATTGCAATCTCTGCCAAGTATTTTTGCTTTCATAGGGAGTGATTTTCGTGTGCAGATTTGGGACTAATCTCTCTAGGATTTTCCAAGTGCATATTATCAATACCTTTATCGCCTGCGTTCCAGGGAGTACAAAGCAAGGGACTTCAACCGTTCCCAGTACTTTAGGTCCTTTATCGTACTTATACATGCCGTGAAAGCTTTCTGCTATTCAAACTTGAGTAAACCTTGCCACAACTTTTACACACAAAAAAACACACTACACATAGGAGCTTTGTAAGAGTACTAACTGTACACGCCAGCCCTCTCCCGTTGAGGTATTGTGAACCAATGAAAAGAAATCACACTCACCATCATTCATTCAATAGCTGTCCTGCCAGAAGTGTAAAGACATCATAAGCTCATTCCTTCTCACCGTGAATCCTAGCTCACTGTAGATCCCCAAGTTCACTGTAGAACCCTACTAACATTGTGATTCTCGATGGCACTCGTTACTATAATCTCAGGGGCCCTTTTTTATGTGCAAACTACCAAATTGTTGAAAGGGGAAAAAGTGAAAAGAAGTACGGTCAATCTACCGTCCCATAACGGCGAGATCTGTTTCCCTCAAGTTGCTGCGAGTTTTACAAAAAAAAAAAAAAAAAACTGAGGATCTGCTTAGCAGAATTCTGAACAATCGTACTATTACAGCCTATAAGGAATTTTCGTAGGGCCATATGAGGTCTTTTTGAGGTATTAAACTCTCTCTGTCTGTCTGTCTGTCTGTCTGTCTGTCTCTCTCTCTCTCTCTCTCTCTCTCTCTCTCTCTCTCTCTCTCTCTCTCTCTCTCTCATACACACACACACACACACACACACACACACAGTGTGCAGTGCTGTATAACCCAAAGTCCAATGTTAATCCTCTCGTTCACTGAGATGCCAAACCATGTAATTAATTTGGATTTCACCAGCCAAGGTCATCATGAATTTCGTAAATTTTCGTAAATTACTTTGTGCAGAGGCAGAACAGAATGTCGTACTGCCTTACTGTTAGACCGTTATCAAGTCATACATTGACTAGATAAAGCTTTACGCAGAGAAAAGTTGCCCTAATAGAAGCTTGATCGACAAATCTGTCTTTGAAATGGTATAAAATACCGACAAGTTAATGTCTAAGACACATATGCAATAAAGATACCCAACTGTTGCACAAGTGTCTTTATCATCAATCTGTGTCTTTGTTTCTGCACTGTGCAGACGTCGGCAGTGTGTGAATTGGATTCGTTACTTATACCTCACTTTCCACACGCAGACTCCACCTTTTTATCTGGGGAAGAAATTATGGCTTTCTCAATCTTGTGTGAAGAAGATCACCGACAGCAAGACATGTAAGAGAGTCCCTCACTGGATCCCTTACTCTACGAAGGATCGAAGTGCTCTAATGTTTTAAGTGCCCCTCCTGATGCCCTACTGTAGGAGGATCGAAGTGCCTTTATATTATGAATAAAAAAACGAATTAACGAGCATTAGTAACTAAAAAAAATCGTTAGGTGGTGCTTAAAACAAAGTGAATAATGGTAACCTTGGCAACCAATTTCAGCATACAGCAAGTGAAGAAATATTTTCTTTAGTCGTGTTTGGGACTTGTTCTTACTAGACGTTAAACTGCCCTTACCTCGAGCTCTCGAGCAGTTTCCAATCGGCTACGGCTATAGTGGCAGTGGAATTGCGAGTGAAGGATACATTCAACTGATTTTAGCGAGAGGTACAAGAGGGGAGATTGGCTCCTGTGTTGTGTGGGGCTTTTGTCCCCAGCAGCGGGGAAAAGGAAGGGAAAAAGGGATAGTGGGTAGAAATACAGGAGGTAAAGAACAAATTAAAAAGGGAAACGGGAGAAAATAAGTTTGGAGAGAAAAGTTGCATCAGACTGTGAATTAGATCATTACGGAACGAGACTAAGTTTTAAGGGATTTCTCTTTTCCTTCAAATTAGTCTCGTTATCCTTCTGTCTCCCATTTATTATTCCTTCTTATTTACCCCCCCCCCGTTTAAACATCCCTATTTTTATCTCATCTTCCCACCTTTCTATTATCCTGTCTCTGTCTTTCTCGCCTACAATAGCGGAAAAAAACAAGAAAAGACATAACCAAAAAAAATCGGAGATCCGTTAATCACACGAAAAAATCACCGAGGATAATTATATCATAAACAAAAAAAATAACAGCGTGGGACGTCATAAACGTTCGTCGCTATTGTAAAACTAGCGCAGTACTTCTAATTGGCAATTATGTAGATTTTTTCAAGATTATCCATTATTCATGACCCAGAAGAGTATACAATACCTACAACAGCGAGTTGCCCAAGTAACGCGAGCTTCGCAGCCAGTTAATTTATTGTTGAGTCGAGGATGATGATGATGATGATGATGATGATGATGATGATGATGATGATGATGATGATGATGATGATGATGATGATGATGATGATGATGATGATGATGATGATGATGATGACTAACATTCAATGTCAATATTGGGCAAAGCAACAGCTTCTCTGTGTTCCCTGTAGGAACTTTGGCCAAATCTCCATCGATCCTTTCTATGAGATTGAGGAAATGGGAAGATAAAGGGAAGGGAAGAAGAGAAAGATGAGGCGGAGGAGAGAAAGAGAACGAAGAGAAGAGGCAAGGAATATCGTGTCTTAGTACAGTGCAAAAAAATAACAGAAAAATGGCTAAGAGAGGGTTGGGCTCGATACGCCGCACGCTGTCAGTGGCCCTATAACCCCCCACAACAACATCAAACGTAGTATAATCATTGATACTGGCACTGTGGCACACCCCTAATCTGAAGAAAATGAGAGGCAGCGGCGGGGCTGACACATCCAAGCATTAAGGCTATAAGGACGCTTTTTTTTTTTTTTGCCTATGATTATTGCATTATCCTGTCCATTTTTATGGATCAAACATCCCTCTGGAAAACAGGAGGCAATTAGGTTCGATCCAAGGAGAGCAAATCCACTTCCCTGTATCAAGAACCTCTGACCAGGGAATTCTGTTAAGAACACAAGCTCAACGAACATAAATAAAAACAAAGTCTTAGGATAATGCCCTTCGTATTTTAGTATACTAATTTGTGACGTGGTGGTGGTGGTGGTGGTGGTGGTGGTGGTGGTGGTGGTGGTGGGTGAATAGATAAAACTGGTCAGTTAGCAAGAACACCTTTAAATTAAGTCCTTTCTAAAATTTTCTCTTATACATTTAAAGATATATTTTTTCATTTATGTTAATGTAAAAATTACTAATTTTGTACCAAAAGAACCTTAGAAAACTTAACTAACTTTATTATAAAAAGCGCAAATTAGCCTAATCCAACTAAATATATTTTAGATAAGTTTACAATAATTTAATAATAAACACAATGTGTGTGTGTGTGTGTCAAAACGAGATCCTCCAAACTTTGCAATTTCAAAATAATTGACACTGTAGTCTTGGCACAGAGGGAAGGCACTGAACCTCCCAATGACACCTGACTGAGGGCACATTTATCACCGTCAAAACTGTGATATACCTGTGACCCGCTTCCATGGTCCCACAGCCCCTCAGCCCAGACTTACCTCTTGTCTGTAACGAAAGACCCCTCCAAAGGAGGTCGTTGACGCTGGTGAGGGGTTCATGATCTAGGGAATTGGATCTGTGCTCCAGTTCCCTGAATTAATCCTGAATGCTTCCCATCTCACCCCCCAGGCGCTGTATAATTCCTACGGGTTTAGCGCTTCCCCATGATAATAATGTAACCAAACAAGCTGGGTACTCCCACAGTGGAAGTACACAAAACAAGTACAAGTCGATACCACAAACAATTTCTCGAACTCTCTCGTTATTAAGAGTTACTGCTTGTGAAGGGAACTTGATCCAGGAAAATGGGGCTCTCCTCCCTTTCCTTGGGTCGAAACTAACTGTTCTCGCATTTCTGAGGCGCTGTATGACCCCGACAGGTTTAGCACTCTCCCTTGCATGTAATAACCTTAACAGTCTGTTCTCACCTTTCGTAACATTGTAAATCTTTGTTCATACTGCTATGTATGACAGAGTATATACACTGTGATTTATACTTCTCTCCACGTATATATGCTGAGAGTATATTTTGATCCTTATTTTTTCGGATTCATATATATATATATATATATATATATATATATATATATATATATATATATATATATATATATATATATATATATAATAGCAACGCTCATCTTGCCATATAGGACAAGCAAAAATTTGTGTATGCAATAATTTCACAAATATCATTCTAAACCTAACGAAAAAAATATATTTCATTGTGTTTGTTTAGTATTAAATTACTGTAAACGTATTTAAAATATATTTAGTTGGGTTAGGCTAAAATAAATTGCGCTTGTTATAATAAGGTTAGGTAAGTTTTCTAAGAATTTTTTGGTGCAAAATTATAAATTTTTACATTAACATAAATGAAAAAAATATATCTTTAAACGTATAAGAGAAATTTTTAGAAAGGACTTAATTTTAAATGAGTTCTTGCTAATTGACCAGTTTTACCTATTCGGCACGACACACAGACACACAGACACACACACACACACACACATATATATATATATATATATATATATATATATATATATATATATATATATATATAAATTACGGGAAAATTTATTAATAGACAGAATACATTTACAGAAAACACAAACATGGATACAATGGTAAAATATATCAAAGATTATGAATTTCCTCCAGCTCCTCTGAAGCCGGACGCGAGCCCAGTATGCAGCAAGCATTTCCCCTCTGGATGGCCACGTTGAGGTGCTGGAACATGAAGGTGGGCCACTGGTGGTGTCGAGAAGCCTGGAACCCAATTCTTTAAGAAAACGTGTGGCCCTAAGCATGTTGGCAAGCACCTTTTCGGCGATGGGGCCATCCCAACTTGACTGTAGGCCAGTGCTGTACTAGGGTTTGGTGCTGGAGCAGCAAGATTCTCCCAGTCAGTGATGGCACTGGCATAGCTAGGGTCCTGTATTCCTGCTGAGTCACTGAGGTTGTCTGGAAGAATTTGTTTTATTAACTCACTTGAAGCTATGGAAGAGGATAGGAAAGCTGGTGGGGCAATCTTTGAGAATTTGCGTACTCCCAGCCCCCCAAGCTTGACTGGAAGTGAGGCTTGCAACCACTGTCCATCTTCGAGGGAAAGTTTCAATACCTTCTCTAGCACGGTCTTAAGAAGAGAGTCATATTCCTCGAGTTTCGGAATGCTGAAGGCTGGGGAGCATCTCAGGAAGTAGGTAAGTTTTGGGATTGACAGGCACCTGGTGAGTAGGTAGAAGGCATTATGTGTATCAATGTTTTTCATCCTGCCTTCCATCGTCCTGAGGGCTGAGTTTTTTTTTCCTAGTATCAGATCGATGGCACTGAGCCCAAGAGGAGCACCAAGGAGAGTGCTGTTGGCTGGATCAATGGCTCGTGCTCCTGGTAAAACAGCACTAATATTCCTGATGATCTGTCGATTGGTAGAAACTATCTCACATTTGGTGGGGTTTAAAGATAGGCCCAGACTCTCTCCCATGTCTTTAATTTTTCTAATGTCCTCTTGGAGAGATTCGGTAGTGCCAGCTAGGGTACCATCATTCAAGAACCAGATATTGAGCTCACTGGAGAGTGCTTCTGTGACTTCCTTGATGACCAGACAGAAGAGAAGGGGGAAAGAGGGTCCCCCTGCTGCACACCCTCACACGAGTCAATTTCATTGTCCCCAAACAATAGTTTAGAGGTCGCACTATAACACGATTTAATGAAGGGATAGAGGGAAGGGAAGTGTCTAGAAACTGCTTGGAGAGCAGCATCCCTTCTGACTAAGTCGAAAGCGTTGGCAAAGTCCAATCTGATCAAGTCTTTTTCATCGGACATGTTGTTGATGTATACTCGTGCTGCGTGGGCAGCTGCTTCACAGCCTTGTTGAACACCAAAACCGAGCTAAGTTGGTTTCAACATTGCAGCAGCCTCTTGACACACCATTCTTACTGCAGCCTTGGCGACTAGGCGCCGAAGGGTGTTACCCACAGCAATGGGCCTTATTCCTCCATCCTTCTTCCGGAGGGCACACAGTGAGGCACCAAAGAAAAGGGGTCTAATGGCCTCTGGGACACTGCCAGCCAAGCAAACATTGGAAAATTTGGCGAGTTCAGACAGCAACCTTTCTGAAACCTCACCAAGTGCTGGATTGAGCATTTGTTTTAAGTGTTGTGGCGTTAAACAAGTGAAACCTCCAGCTGAGCCCTGTAGAAATGACAAAGCAGCTTTATACACATCAGCATCCTGTATATATAATGTGTGGAATAGGTAAAAATAGGCTTAAATAGCAACACTCTTCTTGAAAATAAGGCAAGCGAAAACTTGTGAATGCAATAATTTAATTGGATTAGGCTAAATTAAATTGCGTTTGTTATAAGATTAGGTAAGTTTTCTAAGGTTCTTAAGGTACAAAATTATTAATTTTTAAATTAACATACATGAAAAAATATATCTTTAAACGTAAAAGAAAAGTTTTTAGAAAGGACTTAATTTTAAATGAGCTCTTGCTAAATGACCAATTTTACCTGTTCGGCACGACACACACACACACACACACACACACACACACACACACACACACATATATATATATATATATATATATATATATATATATATATATATATATATATATTATATTATATACACATACAGGAAAGGGAGAAAATAAAAAGAGAGAGGAAGGAAAAATTATTATTATATTATATTATTATTATTATTATTATATTATTATATTTATTACTTTTCTGATTATATAAATCAGAGAGAAGCAAACAGTTGAAGGTTAGGAGGAGAGGAAGAGGAAGAGAGGGAGAGAGAGAGAGAGAGAGAGAGAGAGAGAGAGAGAGAGAGAGAGAGAGAGACGGTGATTGAGAGAGGGAGAGAGAGAAATGAAAATTCTCGTAATCTTCAGAGAAACTCATGTATATTTTCCCTGAAATAAAATTTGAATAAGACTGTGAGAAGCATGTGTAGTTAACGGCGGCAGTTCCGGCAGAGAAATGAGGCAATCATCGAACCAGTTGCGTGGAACAAACAGGGCAATTCAGCCAATCACCGGGATTCTGGCTCCCAGGTGGATCAGCCGATCAGTTTTTTTTCGAGGAATGAGGTCGCAACCCGGAAATATCAGAGGGGTAACCAGAGCAGATGTTTACCCCTAGGATGTGTGTGTGTGTGTGTGTGTGTGTGTGTACTCACCTATTTGTAATTGCGGGGCTCGATTCACAGCTCCTGGCCCCGCTCTCTTAACTGGTCTCTACTAGGCCCACTCTTTCCCTTCTCCATGAGCTTTATCGTGTGTGTGTGTGTGTGTGTGTGTGTGTGTGTGTGTGTGTGTGTGTGTGTACTCACCTAGTTGAGGTTGCAGGGGTCGAATCCTAGCTCCTGGCCCCGCCTCTTCACTGGTCGGTACTAGGTCACTCTCCTTGAACCGTGAGCTTTATCATACCTGTTTATCATACCTGTGTGTGTGTGTGTGTGTGTGTGTGTGTGTGTGTGTGTGTGTGTGTGTGTGTGTGTGTGTGTGTGTGTGCTGCCACAGGCTAGTTTAATAGTGTAATTTAGAAAAACTAATTCTGCCCTCCTTAAAAATCTGCCAAACAGATTTTATCGCATTTAACAAAACACTCCCACTTACGAAAGTTAAACTGATGTTTTGGTCCCTCCTGTATCAGTGTCAAATCACAACTTAGCGAAATAATAGAGAAGCCCAGAGGACAAGACGGGAAGAAGGAAAAGATGAGAATATTATGACTGCTAGTGATTAGTAGACTTCAGCAAAAGCCAGGTGAAGGATAAGAGGCTGCAAAGGAGAGGAACTCAGTCTTAAAATGATACGCCGATAAGAATCAACTAGAGTGCAGTATGATCTAATTTCATACAAGCAAGCATGCACGCACGCTCACACGCACAATCGAGCAGTTTAAGTACACAGTGAAACACACACACACACACACACACACACACACACCACCAGTTTGGAACCCGCACCTAGCCAAGCACGTGAAGAAACTAGAGAAAGTGCAAAGGTTTGCAACAAGACTAGTCCCAGAGCTAAGAGGTATGTCCTACGAGGAGAGGTTAAGGGAAATCAACCTGACGACACTGGAGGACAGGAGAGATAGGGGGGACATGATAACGACATACAAAATACTGAGAGGAATTGACAAGGTGGACAAAGACAGGATGTTCCAGAGATTGGACACAGTTGGAAGTTGAAGACACAGATGAATCACAGGGATGTTAGGAAGTATTTCTTCAGCCACAGAGTAGTCAGTAAGTGGAATAGTTTGGGAAGCGATGTAGTGGAGGCAGGATCCATACATAGCTTTAAGCAGAGGTATGATAAAGCTCACGGCTCAGGGAGAGTGACCTAGTAGGTAGCGATCAGTGAAGAGGCGGGGCCAGGAGCTCGGACTCGACCCCCGCAACCTCAACTAGGTGAGTACAACTAGGTGAGTACACACACACACACAAACACACACACTTCGACTCGACCCCTGCAACCTCAACTAGGTGAGTACAACTAGGTGAGTACACACACACACACTTCGACTCGACCCCTGCAACCTCAACTAGGTGAGTACAACTAGGTGAGTACACACACACACACACACACACACATACACTTGGTGTTTAGCATTACTTCAGAAACTCAGATCGCACAAGACATAATCCACTTCGGCTGCAGGTTATACTGCTTGTATGAAACTTTGGACCAACACACACACTCCTCATTTGAATCGCACACTGTGTGCGTGTCCTCACCTATTCGCGGTTACTGGGGTCGATTCACAGGTCCTGGTCCTGCCTCTTCGCTGGTCGCTACTAGACAAAAAGGATGATGCAACATCTGGCGTTCACAGGCGGTCACCCATCCAAGTACTAACCAAACATAACGTTACTTAGCTTCGCTGATCGGACGAGACGCGGTGCGTTAACGTGGTATGGCCGGTGTGTGTGTGTGTGTGTATACTCAGTTGTGGTTGCAGGGGTCGAGTCACAGCTCCCGGCTCCGCCTCTTCACTGACCGCTACTCGGTCACTCTTCCTGCTCCATGAGCTTCATCATACCTCTTGTTAAAGCTATGTATCGATCCTGCCTCCACTACATCCCTGTGATTCATCTGAGTCTTCAACTTCCAACTGTGACCCCTTGTTGCTGTGTCCGATCTCTGGAACACCCTGTCTGTCCACCTTGTCGATTTCTCTCAGTATGTTATGTCGTTATCAAATATTCCCTGTCTCTCCTGTCCTCCAGTGTCGTCAGGTCGATTTCCCTTAACCTCTCATCGTAGGACATGCCCTTAGCTCCAGGACTAATCTTGTTGCAAACTTTCGCACTTTCTCTAGTTTCCTTACGTGCGTGGCTAGGTGTGGGTTCCAAATTGGTGCTGCATACTCCAATATAGGTCTAACGTACATGGTGTACAGGGTCCTGAACGATTCCTTATTGAGATGTCGGAATGCTGTTCTTAGGTTTGCTAGGCGCCCATATGCTGCACCAGTTATTTGATTGATGTGCGCCTCAGGAGATGTGCCCGGTATTATACTCACCCCAAGATCCAATTCCTTGAGTGAGATTTGTTGTATCTGGCCCCTAGACTGTACTCCGTCTGCAGTCTTCCTTGCCCTTCCCCAATCTTCATGACTTTGCACTTGACGGGGTTGAACTCCAGGAGCAGCTGCTGAACCAGGCCTGCAGCCTGTCAAGGTCCCTTTGTAGTTCTGCCTGGTCCTCGTCCAATTGAATTCTTCTCAACAGCTTCACATCATCTGCAAACAGTGAAACTTTTGAGTCTATTCCTTCCGTCATGTCGTTCACAAATACCAAAAACGGCACCGGTCCTAGGACTGACCCCTTGTGGAACCCCGCTCGTAAAAGGCGCCCACTCTGAAACCTCGCCATGTACCATGAATCGTTGTTGTCTTCTTGCAGGTATTCCCTAATCCACTGCAGTGCCTTCCTTGTTATCCCTGCCTGGTCCTCCAGCTTTTGCACTAATCTCATGTGGAACTGTGTCAAATGCCTTCTTACAGTTCAAGAAAACGCTATCTACCCACCCTTCTCTCTCTGTTAGTCTTACTGCTGTCACCTGTCATAGAACTCCAGTAGGTTTGTAACACAGAATTTCCCGTCCCTGAAACCGTGCTGGCTGTCGCTGATAAGCTCATATCTTTCTAGGTGCCCCACTACTCTAATGATAATCTTCTCCATGACTTTGCATACTAAACATGTCAGTGACACTGGTCTGTAGTTTAATGCTTGGTGTCTGTCTCCTTTTTTTTAAAAATTGGGACTACATTTGCTGTCTTACATACCTCAGGTAGTCGACCTGTATCGATAGATGTGTGGTACACAGCGTCTCTGCTTCCTCTCTCAGTACCCATGTAAAGATGTTATCCGGCCCCATCGCCTTTGAGGTATCTAGCTCACTTAGCAGCCTTTTCACTTATTTCTCGGTTGTATGTATTGCGTCCAACAGTTGATGATGTACCCCATCTCTCCGTCTTTCTGGAGTCCCTTCTGTCTACTCTGTGAACACTTCATTGAATGTCATGTTGAGCTCCTCACATACTTCGCAGTCGCTTCTTGTGATCTCCACTCCTTCCTTCCTCAGCCTGATTACCTGGTCCTTGACTGCTGTTTTCCTCCTGATGTGACTGTACAACAGCTTTGGGTCAGACTCGGCTTTTTGCTGATATGTCATTTTCGTACTGCCGCTGGGCCTCCCTTCTTACCTGTGCATATTCATTTCTGGCTCTACGACTGCTCTCCTTATTATCCTGGATCCTTTGCCTTCTATACTTCTATGCTTCTATACTATGACCTCTCTACACCTTAGGGTGAGCTAAGGGCTCATCCTGGCTTTCTAGTTATTTCTGTTACCCTTGGGTACCAACCTCTCTTCAACTGTTGTTTGTGTGTGTGTGTGTGTGTGTGTGTGTGTGTGTGTGTGTGTGTGTGCGTGTGCGTGCGTGTGCGTGCGTGTGCGTGCGCGTGTCTGAGTTATTAATTATAAAGTAATTATCGACCGAGAGAAGGATTATTAACACAATCATACGAAATCACTGCACCAATAAAATTTCACACAACACCTTGGGAAGAAAAGATAATCAGGTTTGATCCAAATGGATGGGTAGCTCAATTTCCCTGGATGAAGCCTACAGATTATTCCTCTTCATGACTCTCGTCGTCCTCCTGGTTGTCATCCTTCTCATCAATGTCAAGAACAACCACAACAGTGATGCATGTAATTGTATTTCCTCGCTAAGTCACTCATGAATATTACGAGCAGCTGAGTGCGAACAGTGATCTTAAGGGACCTTCACCTGTCAGTCTGATGACATCTTAATCACTCTCTGTCTTCTGTGATACACTAATAACCATCACACTAATAACCATCAACTACTTTATTTGTAAATTAACGGTTTAGAAGAGCGACGAGTTGATAAATGAGACACTTGTGCAATATTTGGGTATCTTTATACAGGAAAACGTCTCGCCACACAGTGGCTTCTTCAAGTCGATGTGTTCGGCGATCTCTCAAGATTGATGGACTGGACATATCGACTCTAGGCTGAGGGACTGATTACCTCAAACTCATCTTCCACCTTTCTCTGCATTGGACTGAAGAAGATACTGTGTAGGGAACGTTTCCTGAATAAAGATACCCAAATATTGCACCATCTGTCTTCTTTATAAAGATGGTACTGTATCCACGTTAGGACTCCTGTTAATAAATTCGATTTTGGAACCAAATAGTGCTAATAACATTAATCAGAAGACTCTTTGTAGAATAAGCTTTTATTTGGGTTAGGAAACACGTCAACGAAGCTACGATCTAAAAAACTCTTTTCTCTTTTTGCATCTTTTGTTTTTTATCTAAGAATTTGTAGGGGAAAATCTGCAGTCTCTGCATCAGGCTGTGTGTGTCACTTGTCCACTTATTTCCAGCTGTTTACTGCTATCTCCTTACTATTACTCTTATTGTGGGCATAATTACCTATTTGACATATCTATTTCCATTTCCTAAAAAGTAATGTTAGTGGTGTCCCGTCTTCAGTGTTTGTAGTTACAGCAGCAGAGCTATGATGCTGGTGTCTTGTCTTCAGCGTTTGTAGTTACAGCAGCAGAGCTATGTTGCTGGTGGCTTGTCTTCAGTGTTTGTAGTTACAGCAGCAGAGCTATGTTGCTGGTGGCTTGTCTTCAGTGTTTGTAGTTACAGCAGCAGAGCTATGATGCTGGTGTCTTGTCTTCAGTGTTTGTAGTTACAGCAGCAGAGCTATGATGCTGGTGTCTTGTCTTCAGTGTTTGTAGTTACAGCAGCAGAGCTATGATGCTGGTGTCTTGTCTTCAGTGTTTGTAGTTACAGCAGCAGAGCTATGTTGCTGGTGTCTTGTCTTCAGTGTTTGTAGTTACAGCAGCAGAGCTATGATGCTGGTGTCCTGTCTTCAGTGTTTGTAGTTACAGCAGCAGAGCTATGTTGCTGGCGTCCTGTCTTCAGTGTTTGTAGTTACAGCAGCAGAGCTATGTTGCTGGCGTCCTGTCTTCAGTGTTCATCATGTAATTTTTTCAGTCTTTCAGTGGTATCAGCACACTATCTCCCCTTGTCTCCCTCCCCAGCAGTGTACCACTATTTATGAATACTATCTAGAGTTTTAGACTCATTTTCCTCCACCCATCTCCCTTTCTTTAATCATTTTCCTCTCTCGCACCGACTATTCCTTTGCTCCTTTTTTATTCCTAAAGTCCTTCCTTTACTCCATTTCCACCATCTCTACTCCCACTGATTCTCCTCTTTCTTATTCCCTTTCCTCTCACGTACTTTCCTGATTCCTCACCTTTCTTAGTCGCTTTCCTCTCATGATTTCCCTCTCACAAAGTTCTATGACTGAGGGGAAAATCTCCACTAGTGACCAATAGATTATTGTATCCGTTAGGCAAAAAGACGATTTATTTTCATTGCGCTATAGTGACAGAGGATGGTGGCGAATGATGTATTGAGGTGAGGCACGGTTTAGAGGGGGTGGTGTTCTGAGGGTGGCGAATAGTGTACTGACGTAAAGCACGGTTAAGAGGGGGTGGCATTTTAGGGTGGAGAATAACATATTGACGCGAGGCGTGGTGTTCTAGGTGCTTACTACCTATAATTTAAAACACTGTCAAAATCAATACACTTCGAGATGTATAATTTATAAGAACAGACTAAATGGTAAACAGTCAACCTGTGCGGATTCTCTAGCCCTACGTTAGTGCAAATTAAACAAAACGTGGTCTCTCCCTGTTCTCCCAGTGACCCTGCTCACGCTAGATGCTTGATATGCGTAGCCCTTCTCGGATCTCCCACAGACTTGTCTCAGGTTACGTACCTGATTTACGTACCCAGTAGTGAATTTTAACTTACGAGCTCCATAACTCAAGAGTGCTGTATTGTTAGGGGATAGGAGGAGCAACATTAAATAATGACTTCGTGTCTTATATCTTCCTAATTGGAAAACTATCTGAACATGATATTAATCTTCCTATCTTGCAATTCTTCGAATAATTAAAAAAAATATATCCCTGAGAAGCAACTCTTTCTCATCTAATCTTGCCTGACTAAACAATCATTGCACAAAATATCGAGAGTTCGCCACGTTTATCCTGACACTGCAAATTACAGCGCACACAGGTTCCTAAATAATTATTCGTTAGCATATCTGTAATTACGGTGACTGGCTTTAGATTTGCAATCTTCAAACATCTTCCCACACAATTCCCATTTCCTGCGCATCAAACGTAGCTGTATTTTCATCAGTCATAATTATCCCGCAGTACTGTCCCTGTCCTTTGATTATCTCTCCCACTCTTATTCACTTTAATAATGAAATTAGATTCATCTCGGAAGCTGTGCGATCACAGAAAGATATCCCCGTACTGCGTAACCCCAGCCCTGTACCTCCATTCATGCAAAACAAAATAATAGTACAGAGTACGACCCAAGTTTCTAGTGGCGTTAAGTATTAACGTTGATGATTTGAAGTGAATCAGGTTTGGTATTCCCAAGGTATCACTTGGACACTAATATTCCAATTTCTTGAATAAAAATGGTAAATTTGGACATACACATCCCTAAACTAAATAAATAACAAAAAGGCACAATACCGTGACTGGAACGATACACAAATAACCCGCACATAAAAGAGAGAAGCTTACGACGACGTTTCGGTCCGACTTGGACCATTGACAAAGTCACACTGACTTTGTCAATGGTCCAAGTCGGACCGAAACGTCGTCGTAAGCGGGTTATTTGTGTAACATCCCTAAACTAATCTAAACTTTCCGCTAAGAAGCACCAGCTCTGTAGCCAAACTGAAGAGGATTTCTCTCGTTTTCTCAGAGGGACCAACATACTAAAACACACCAGCATAAAGTCTGAAGCCGCTCAGAATTTCCATTATCAGGTCAACAGCTGTTAAAGTTGTATGTAACTGGATAAGGCACAGAAATTATCGCATGAAAATCAATATTTCTTTTTCCTAGATTTTTCCATAAAAAAAGGCAAATTCGGGCCAACACGGGACAAAATAATTCCAAATTTTTCTCTAAGTAAGATTTACTAGTGTTTATACATGAATTATTTATATAAAAAGCTTTGAGCGCATAAAAAAAAAAATTTAAAATGGTTTTGAGGGGACAAACGCACACACACACACACACACACACACACACACACACAACGTGCACAGAAATTTAAATTATATAACACTAACTTATTTCTCATCAAGAGAAACTTTTCCAGTTATCTCACAGAGACCAAGTTGATTAACAAAACTGGCGCATCAAACCAACTAAAATCAAGGCGACTCTTCCTTTCAGGAAAACACATCAGTCCTGTAAGCTGAGAGCCGATCAGAAGACGCATTCGCCAGCTAAATTAATCTCGCCATGGGTGCAAACCCCATCCGTTCCATGGTTTGTTTGCAATCATGTCATTACGATTTCGTCAGTCATTCTCCAGTTATCCTACAGAATAGGCCTACACAGCCTAGAGTCAACAATTTTTTCATGCTTTACATACGATGAGTCAGACATTAAATTTGTGCATTGTAATCTTGCAATTTAATTGGGGGGGGGAAGCGCTAAACCAGTAGGGGTCATAGAACACCTGTGGAATGTGATGCATTCATATTCGATCCAAGCAAGCAGAGGACAAGCCCAGTTCTTTCGATGAAGACCCTTACCAGCACCAAGGTAAAGTAATGCAATATGACATTTTCAGATCACAAGTAACACAGTATCACCAACACACTCCATTAACACAGTATCACCAACACACTCCATTATCACAGTATCACCAACACACTCCATTATCACAGTATCACCAACACACTCCATTATCACAGTATCACCAACACACTCCATTATCACAGTATCACCAACACACTCCATTAACACAGTATCACCAACACACTCCATTATCACAGTATCACCAACACACTCCATTATCACAGTATCACCAACACACTCCATTATCACAGTATCACCAACACACTCCATTATCACAGTATCACCAACACACTCCATTATCACAGTATCACCAACACACTCCATTAACACAGTATCACCAACACACTCCATTATCACAGTATCACCAACACACTCCATTATCACAGTATCACCAACACACTCCATTATCACAGTATCACCAACACACTCCATTATCACAGTATCACCAACACACTCCATTATCACAGTATCACCAACACACTCCATTATCACAGTATCACCAACACACTCCATTATCACAGTATCACCAACACACTCCATTAACACAGTATCACCAACACACTCCATTATCACAGTATCACCAACACACTCCATTATCACAGTATCACCAACACACTCCATTAACACAGTATCACCAACACACTCCATTATCACAGTATCACCAACACACTCCATTATCACAGTATCACCAACACACTCCATTATCACAGTATCACCAACACACTCCATTAACACAGTATCACCAACACACTCCATTATCACAGTATCACCAACACACTCCATTATCACAGTATCACCAACACACTCCATTAACACAGTATCACCAACACACTCCATTATCACAGTATCACCAACACACTCCATTATCACAGTATCACCAACACACTCCATTAACACAGTATCACCAACACACTCCATTATCACAGTATCACCAACACACTCCATTATCACAGTATCACCAACACACTCCATTAACACAGTATCACCAACACACTCCATTATCACAGTATCACCAACACACTCCATTATCACAGTATCACCAACACACTCCATTAACACAGTATCACCAACACACTCCATTAACACAGTATCACCAACACAGTCCATTAACACAGTATCACCAACACACTCCATTAACACAGTATCACCAACACACTCCATTAACACAGTATCACCAACACACTCCATTAACACAGTATCACCAACACACTCCATTAACACAGTATCACCAACACACTCCATTAACACATTATCACCAACACACTCCATTAACACATTATCACCAACACACTCCATTAACACATTATCACCAACACACTCCATTATCACAGTATCACCAACACACTCCATTAACACAGTATCACCAACACACTCCATTAACACAGTATCACCAACACAGTCCATTAACACAGTATCACCAACACACTCCATTAACACAGTATCACCAACACACTCCATTAACACAGTATCACCAACACACTCCATTAACACATTATCACCAACACACTCCATTAACACATCACCAACACACTCCATTAACACAGTATCACCAACACACTCCATTAACACAGTATCACCAACACACTCCATTAACACAGTATCACCAACACACTCCATTAACACAGTATCACCAACACACTCCATTAACACAGTATCACCAACACACTCCATTAACACAGTATCACCAACACACTCCATTAACACAGTATCACCAACACACTCCATTAACACAGTATCACCAACACACTCCATTAACACATTATCACCAACACACTCCATTAACACATTATCACCAACACACTCCATTAACACATTATCACCAACACACTCCATTAACACATTATCACCAACACACTCCATTAACACATTATCACCAACACACTCCATTAACACAGTATCACCAACACACTCCATTAACACATTATCACCAACACACTCCATTAACGCAGTATCACCAATACACTCCATTAACACATTATCACCAACACACTCCATTAACACAGTATCACCAACACACTCCATTAACGCAGTATCACCAATACACTCCATTAACACATTATCACCAACACACTCCATTAACACAGTATCACCAACACACTCCATTAACACATTATCACCAACACACTCCATTAACACATTATCACCAACACACTCCATTAACGCAGTATCACCAATACACTCCATTAACACATTATCGCCAACACACTCCATTAACACATTATCACCAACACACTCCATTATCACAGTATCACCAACACACTCCATTATCACAGTATCACCAACACACTCCATTATCACAGTATCACCAACACACTCCATTATCACAGTATCACCAACACACTCCATTATCACAGTATCACCAACACACTCCATTAACACAGTATCACCAACACACTCCATTATCACAGTATCACCAACACACTCCATTATCACAGTATCACCAACACACTCCATTATCACAGTATCACCAACACACTCCATTATCACAGTATCACCAACACACTCCATTATCACAGTATCACCAACACACTCCATTATCACAGTATCACCAACACACTCCATTATCACAGTATCACCAACACACTCCATTAACACAGTATCACCAACACACTCCATTAACACAGTATCACCAACACACTCCATTAACGCAGTATCACCAATACACTCCATTAACACATTATCACCAACACACTCCATTAACACAGTATCACCAACACACTCCATTAACACATTATCACCAACACACTCCATTAACACATTATCACCAACACACTCCATTAACGCAGTATCACCAATACACTCCATTAACACATTATCGCCAACACACTCCATTAACACATTATCACCAACACACTCCATTATCACAGTATCACCAACACACTCCATTATCACAGTATCACCAACACACTCCATTATCACAGTATCACCAACACACTCCATTATCACAGTATCACCAACACACTCCATTATCACAGTATCACCAACACACTCCATTAACACAGTATCACCAACACACTCCATTATCACAGTATCACCAACACACTCCATTATCACAGTATCACCAACACACTCCATTATCACAGTATCACCAACACACTCCATTATCACAGTATCACCAACACACTCCATTATCACAGTATCACCAACACACTCCATTATCACAGTATCACCAACACACTCCATTATCACAGTATCACCAACACACTCCATTAACACAGTATCACCAACACACTCCATTATCACAGTATCACCAACACACTCCATTATCACAGTATCACCAACACACTCCATTAACACAGTATCACCAACACACTCCATTATCACAGTATCACCAACACACTCCATTATCACAGTATCACCAACACACTCCATTATCACAGTATCAACAACACACTCCATTAACACAGTATCACCAACACACTCCATTATCACAGTATCACCAACACACTCCATTATCACAGTATCACCAACACACTCCATTAACACAGTATCACCAACACACTCCATTATCACAGTATCACCAACACACTCCATTATCACAGTATCACCAACACACTCCATTAACACAGTATCACCAACACACTCCATTATCACAGTATCACCAACACACTCCATTATCACAGTATCACCAACACACTCCATTAACACAGTATCACCAACACACTCCATTATCACAGTATCACCAACACACTCCATTATCACAGTATCACCAACACACTCCATTAACACAGTATCACCAACACACTCCATTAACACAGTATCACCAACACAGTCCATTAACACAGTATCACCAACACACTCCATTAACACAGTATCACCAACACACTCCATTAACACAGTATCACCAACACACTCCATTAACACAGTATCACCAACACACTCCATTAACACAGTATCACCAACACACTCCATTAACACATTATCACCAACACACTCCATTAACACATTATCACCAACACACTCCATTAACACATTATCACCAACACACTCCATTATCACAGTATCACCAACACACTCCATTAACACAGTATCACCAACACACTCCATTAACACAGTATCACCAACACAGTCCATTAACACAGTATCACCAACACACTCCATTAACACAGTATCACCAACACACTCCATTAACACAGTATCACCAACACACTCCATTAACACATTATCACCAACACACTCCATTAACACATCACCAACACACTCCATTAACACAGTATCACCAACACACTCCATTAACACAGTATCACCAACACACTCCATTAACACAGTATCACCAACACACTCCATTAACACAGTATCACCAACACACTCCATTAACACAGTATCACCAACACACTCCATTAACACAGTATCACCAACACACTCCATTAACACAGTATCACCAACACACTCCATTAACACAGTATCACCAACACACTCCATTAACACATTATCACCAACACACTCCATTAACACATTATCACCAACACACTCCATTAACACATTATCACCAACACACTCCATTAACGCAGTATCACCAATACACTCCATTAACACATTATCACCAACACACTCCATTAACACAGTATCACCAACACACTCCATTAACACATTATCACCAACACACTCCATTAACGCAGTATCACCAATACACTCCATTAACACATTATCACCAACACACTCCATTAACACAGTATCACCAACACACTCCATTAACGCAGTATCACCAATACACTCCATTAACACATTATCACCAACACACTCCATTAACACAGTATCACCAACACACTCCATTAACACATTATCACCAACACACTCCATTAACACATTATCACCAACACACTCCATTAACGCAGTATCACCAATACACTCCATTAACACATTATCGCCAACACACTCCATTAACACATTATCACCAATACACTCCATTAACACATTATCACCAACACACTCCATTAACACAGTATCACCAACACACTCCATTAACACAGTATCACCAACACACACCATTAACACATTATCACCAACACACACCATTAACACATTATCACCAACACACTCCATTAACACATTATCACCAACACACTCCATTAACACAGTATCACCAATACACTCCATTAACATCAATTTTCCTCTAAGAGGGAGACATTCTGAAGACTCTCACAGGAGTCTCTCCGGGTATCTGGCACAAACAAAATCTGGGAATGGTCTCTGTAACAATTTTTTTTATTTTTGATTACCACAATTCTGATACCCGAGAATGAAATTTTTGATACTCTGGTATTAAATTTGATACCTGGAAATTAAAATTTCGATACCCTGGTATTAAATTTGATACATGGTAATTAAAATTTAGATACCCTCGTATGAAATGTAATACTAGGGTATTCAAATCGATACCCTGGCATTAACTGGCACCCTATGAAAAGCTGATACCCGGGTATCAAAAGTCTGGTAACTGGATATCAAAATTTTAATACCCTAGTTTCAAAATTTTGAATATTTGACATTTTAGAATTTGAAACTCGTGATTTTTTTATAGTTTCAAATTTACGAATGTTTAAACATTTTAGACAGTTGGAAAGTCTTTAGAGTTTGAAGGTTAGACAATTTGAAATTTTCCGTTTTGTTCAAATGTTACTCATGTTATCATTATTCCCATCCCACTCGGTAATCCCTCCAACACCGCCTCTCCTAACACACTCCACCCCACCCAAACTGAGCCCCGCCCAACCTCTGACCCTCCCCGCCCGCTCCACCACGCCCACACTCCGCCCCTCCTATCCTAAAGCCTAAAACCTTCACTTTTCGTTTTCTATTTCAGCTTGTGTGTGATGCTGACCAGCTGTCAGGTTCCCAGAGCTTGCTGGAAGCTGTAGAGCAATACTCCCAGGTGGTAGCACTGTAGTCACACCCAGCTGGTAACACTATGACTTCCAGCTGATAACACTGTAGTCACTCCCACCTGGGTAACACTATGACTCCCAGCTGGTAACACTGTAGTCACACCCAGCTGGTAACACTATGACTCCCAGCTGGTAACACTGTAGTCACTCCCACCTGGGTAACACTATGACTCCCAGCTGGTAACACTGTAGTCACACCCAGCTGGTAACACTATGACTTCCAGCTGGCAACACTGCAGTCACTCCCACCTGGGTAACACTATGACTCCCAGCTGGTAACACTGTAGTCACTCCCACCTGGGTAACTCTATGACTTCAAGCTGGTAACACTGTAGTCACTCCCACCTGGGTAACACTATGACTCCCAGCTGATAACACTAGTCACTCCCACCTGGGTAACACTATGATTCCCAGCCGGTAACACTAGTCACTCCCACCTGGGTAACACTATGATTCCCAGTCGGTAACACTAGTCACTCCCACCTGGGTAACACTATGACTCCCAGCTGATAACACTAGTCACTCCCACCTGGGTAACACTATGACTCCCAGCCGGTAACACTAGTCACTCCCACCTGGGTAACACTATGATTCCCAGCCGGTAACACTAGTCACTCCCACCTGGGTAACACTATGACTTCCAGCTGGTAACACTGTAGTCACTCCCACCTGGGTAACACTGACTCCCAGCCGGTAACACTAGTCACTCCCACCTGGGTAACACTATGATTCCCAGCCGGTAACACTAGTCACTCCCACCTGGGTAACACTATGACTCCCAGCCGGTAACACTAGTCACTCCCACCTGGGTAACACTATGACTCCCAGCCGGTAACACTAGTCACTCCCACCTGGGTAACACTATGACTCCCAGCCGGTAACACTAGTCACTCCCACCTGGGTAACACTATGACTCCCAGCCGGTAACACTAGTCACTCCCACCTGGGTAACACTATGACTCCCAGCTGGTAACACTAGTCACTCCCACCTGGGTAACACTGACTCCCAGCCGGTAACACTAGTCACTCCCACCTGGGTAACACTATGACTCCCAGCCGGTAACACTAGTCACTCCCACCTGGGTAACACTATGACTCCCAGCCGGTAACACTAGTCACTCCCACCTGGGTAACACTATGACTCCCAGCCGGTAACACTAGTCACTCCCACCTGGGTAACACTATGACTCCCAGCCGGTAACACTAGTCACTCCCACCTGGGTAACACTATGACTCCCAGCCGGTAACACTAGTCACTCCCACCTGGGTAACACTATGACTCCCAGCCGGTAACACTAGTCACTCCCACCTGGGTAACACTATGACTCCCAGCCGGTAACACTAGTCACTCCCACCTGGGTAACACTATGACTCCCAGCCGGTAACACTACTATATAAACTATCGGGATAATACTACCCTCCAATAATAATAGAATACTGTCTTACGCCACTACATCTCGTTTCCTTCTTCATCCGTCATCTATGTCATCTCTCTTCTCACAGCTCAAACAGTTCTGCAATACAATCGCAAACAGGCGATCTTCACAACCAAAGACAAACCACATGAAGATAGAAACCTTTAGCTCTAGATCTTTCGCACTCTCGTGCGTCGTCAGGAGCAAGGTAGAAGGTTGATACCCTCTGTCTTGCCTCAGAGAATTTCCCCTTCTATCTGTTGCTGTCTTGCAAACTTGCATAGCTCCTGACGATGCATGAGTGCAAAAGATCTAGAGCTAAGATTTCCATCCTTATGTGGCTTGTTATATATATATATATATATATATATATATATATATATATATCGTGCTGAGTAGGTAAAACTTGATATTTTAACTTAAATAACAACGCTCTTCTTGCCGAATAAGGCAAGCGAAAATTTGTGCATGCAATAATTTCGCAAAAATCATTCTGAACCTAACGAAAAAAATATACATTTATGTTTATTATTAATTTATTGTAAACTTTTCTAAAATATATTTAGTTGGATTAGGCTAAATTAAATTTAAACGTACAAGAGAAAATTTTAGAAAGGATTTAACTTTAAATGAGTCCTTGCTAACCGACCAGTTTTACCTATTCGGCACGACATTAATCCCTATATATACATGTATATATATATATATATATATATATATATATATATATATATATATATATATATATATATATATATATATATATATATATATGTGTGTGTGTGTGTGTGTACTCGCCTAGTTGTACTCACCTAGTTGAGGTTGCAGGGGTCGATTCCAAGCTCCTGGCCCCGCCTCTTCACTGGTCGCTACTAGGTCAGTCTCCTTGAACCATGAGCTTTATCGTACCTCTGCTTAAAGCTATGTATGGATCCTGCCTCCACTACATCGCTTCCCAAACTATTCCACTTACTGACTACTCTATGGCTGAAGAAATACTTCCTAACATCCCTGTGATTCATCTGTGTCTTCAGCTTCCAACTGTGTCCCCTTGTTGCTGTGTCCAGTCTCTGGAACATCCTGTCTTCGTCCACCTTGTCAATTCCTCTCAGTATTTTGTAAGTCGTTATCATGTCCCCCCTATCTCTCCTGTCCTCCAGTGTCGTCAGGTTGATTTCCCTTAACCTCTCCTCGTAGGACATACCTCTTAGCTCTGGGACTAGTCTTGTGGCAAACCTTTGCACTTTCTCTAGTTTCTTTACATGCTTGGCTAGTTGTAGGTTCCAAACTGGTGCCTAACGTACACGGTGTACAGGGTCCTGAACGACTCCTTATTAAGATGTCGGAATGCTGTTCTGAGGTTTGCCAGGCGCCCATATGCTGCAGCAGTTATTTGGTTGATGTGCGCTTCAGGAGATGTGCCTGGTGTTATACTCACCCCAAGATCTGTTTCCTTGAGTGAGGTTCGTAGTCTCTGCTCCCCCTAGACTGTCCTCCGTCTGCGGTCTTCTCTGCCCTTCCCCAATCTTCATGACTTTGCACTTGGTGGGGGTTGAACTCCAGGAGCCAATTGCTGGACCAGGTCTGCAGCCTGTCCAGATCCCTTTGTAGTTCTGCCTGGTCCTCGTCCGATTGGATTCTTCTCATCAACTTCACATCATCTGCAAACAGGGACACTTCGGAGTCTTTTCCTTCCGTCATGTCGTTCACAAATACCAGAAACAGCACTGGTCCTAGGACTGATACCTGTGAAACCCCACTCGACACAGGTGTACTCACCTAGTTGAGGTTGCAGGGGTCGAGTCCAAGTGTGTGTGTGTGTGTGTGTGTGTGTGTGTGTGTGTGTGTGTGTGTGTGTGTGTGTGTGTGTGTGTGTGTGTGTGTTTGTGTGTGTGTGTGTGTGTGTGTGTGTGTGTGTGTGTGTGTGTGTGTGTGTGTGTGTGTGTGTGTGTGTGTGTGTGTGTGTGTTTTAATAACCAATGGGATAAAATTGAAATATTTTTGGCAAATCTACTGGAACCCGGTTAAGGCTGTTCGTCAGGCTTATGGAGATAAAGAGACAGTTTCACACACCACTCGCCCACAAACTTCCTCACTTCATCTTTCAACCAGGGACTTAATTCTCTCTCTCTCTCTCTCTCTCTCTCTCTCTCTCTCTCTCTCTCTCTCTCTCTCTCTCTCTCTCTCTCTCTCTCTCTCCTCTCTCTTTCTCCTTCCGTAAAGAGCAGCTGCTACAACACCGTCCTCAGACACCACGTTATAAAACAAGCAACACCGCCCGGTGAACGAGTGGGCAACCTCCTTCACTCTGAGTATTAACAGCGTAGCGATAAACCCGTAGGGGCCACAACGCACCTAGCAGGTGTGCTCAACAGGAGGCAATCAAGGTTTGATCCGGAAGACAAGAGCATCAAAGAGTAACCGCCTCTCGGAGAGACATCGATCGATTACCTTTACAACCCGCAGCATCACATCACAACCTTTAAAATGCCAATATTTAAAAATGTATCCATATTATCAACGCGATAAATTTGGAAAAAAATTCCGGATATAGTTAAGATTTTCATTTCGTCGACCAGGTAATTCATAATCCCTCCAGAAAGCTCCGGATGGTGGCAGTGTCGAATCGCAGAGATTACGCTGAATCAGTTACAGAATCTGGCACAAGCCTGACGATTAAACTCGAGCAGGAAAGCTTTGCATCCTAAGAGGCGAAAATCAGGAGAAAAAAGTACCGGATATCGGTTTTCGTTACTGAACGGATTCCCTTGATATTACGATACTTCGTTTCGTTAAATCAAATGTACGGCAATAATTATTATAATCATAACTAAGAGCAATATCTACGGCAACAAGCTTTTGGGGTCTAGTTCTTAGGCCTTTTGTGTATCGTTATACTTTTGCGCTACCGTCCACAGGATGGATATGGCTGCACAATAAACTAGCCACATGGGAGGCAAAATCTAAATGGTAGACTAATGAAAATAAACAACATTAAAACCACCGAGACAAATATTTGGCTATAATGTACGGCATCAGGGTATGGCACTTCCTGCAGACAACCATTACTCTATGCTCTGAGCTTCAAGTCACGATAAGCTCTAAACATGGCGAAACGATGCTCCGATAAATGCTTGTTCTGCAACGTTTATTTACTCTTTGCAGTTGTCGGCAGAAGTCAACTGGTTCCAGCTCGAGCTCATCCCTTGGACGCATGTCTATAAGAGGGGTTGTCACGGTTCACTTGAGTCTTTGTTAGAGGTCTACAGAGGTGTTGTCTAAGAGCTTCGATCTTTGTTGACTCATGAAGGTGTTATACAAGAATCTTGGAATCTTAGATCCTTTTAGGTCTTTAATAAATAGTGGTACTCTTTCACATTTTATAACGAATAAATGGAAAGCATATATCAAAAGCAAAGTGTTTTACGATCCACGATTCTTACAACAGGAGCTATCGTCCTGCAATTCCTGCTTAACGAGGATACTGCCTGACAGTCAGTGACGATAGATGGGGAAAGGAGGGTGGAATGACTGCGAGTTACGACACAAGATAAGAGCTATGAAAAACTTATCACTCTTGCTCTAGGAACCCATCCATAAGACTGGATATCCGAGAGCTGACGAGACTTTGAACACAGTCTGGGGTGCATAGCACGACATTATCGGAAACTTTGCTCATGGCTGCAGGAGAAAGAATGAGCAACAACAAATTTATAAAAAGATATCACGAGCTAAAAGCTGTAGCCATAACTGGATGGATAAGCCAAGGTGAATATTGATTTATGTCTTGTAGAGAGAGAGAGAGAGAAAGAGAGAGAGAGAGAGAGAGAGAGAGAGAGATGGGGGAGGACGACTGAGAGGACAAACTGCAGTACACTGACAAGGGGAAGGGAACGAACACCCCTTAGTCGTCTGAAGGGGAACTCAGTTACACAATGGGCGAGGGGAAGCTTATTGAAAAAGGGTTCGAAGAAGACGAGGCAAGGAGGAAAAAGATGAACACATGAAAGGGACGAAAAAGTAGAATATGAAGAGGAGAAAGAGGCAGAGGAGCAGGAACAAGAAAAGGAACAGCAGTACCTAAAGATATGAACGAGTGTGAAAGAGAAACGAAGGGAAAAAGAAAAGGGAGACAATAAATAGGACACCGAGGAAGTATAATTATAAGATGAAAAAACATACAAGAAAAAAGGATGAGGAAAATAAGAATGAAAAACAAATGAGAATGTTGAGGAGAGAAAATAATAAAAAGAGAATCACTGGCGTAAGGAAAATGTATAATTATTTTTAGTTACCTGTTTGTAATTACTTTTTCTCAACCCCCTTATTTGTAATTATCTTTTTTTTATCAGTTTTTCATTATCCTACATAGTTGTTTAAATTCTCAACGTTTCTGAACAACTTACTGACTAGAGCCAATTATAATTAATTTTAACTACACCTGTTCATTAAGAAGCACATTTCATTTATTTTCGTAAAAAATATCTTGGCATCATATTCCCCTTGTTTCTGGTGCCCAAAAGTATGCGTAGTTTTTTTTTTTTTTTGGGCCATTCCATCCATCCATCTGTATGATAATTACGAACAAACCCATCTCAATTATTATAATCAAAACCTAGTGCTAAAAAACCCATTTCAAAAACCCCACCTCCTGCTTCTGAATTATACCATTCATAAACCTGCACCGTCTTCTAATTTCGAGGCCCTCGATTCTCTGCATAATATTCACATCACATACAGATCTCAGACAACCACTGCCTGTAGCCTCTTCCTCACTGCATCATTCACAGACCTTGCTCACACCTGCATAAAAGTGTTCCTAGCACTGTAGTACAGAGGTCAATCGTCAAGCCAATACCTGACTTTTATACCTCACTTTTTTAGTAGTAACTATTGTGGTTCTTCACCCTATGAATGTCAGAAGTGATCTAGGTCGAGGACCGAAAAATTTCTAATTATACTTATATTCTAAAGTTTGTTTACATGTCTTTTTACACCAAAATACGATTTAACCGCACACAACCCGCACATAGGAGAGAGGAGCTTACGACGATGTTTCGGTCCAACTTGAGCCATTAACAAAGTCACACTAACAGAAAAGATGGTAGGTATGATATTTGTCACGGAACGGAAAAAGTGTTTCCTGACGCAGGTCTTAGTCATATGATGACTCACAGCTGGAGCTATTGGTTATCTGACCGAGGACTTCCACTGGCTTACCCGTCCACCAAAGGCCTGTTATCCAATTTAGAACAGAAGTATGTACACTATATACACTATGTACAACAATAGGTATTAGTGTACTCCACGGTAGGCAAGGCAGAATAGAAGCCACTAGAGAGCAGACCGTGCTTCAACCAGCTCTAGAATGGGAATGACAAGGGCAGTCAGGTGAGTGGTACCCACATCACCTCTGCGATTGCGAAAACTATCTTCTCATTGGCTGGAACCTGGGTACTGATTGAACGACGGGGCCCCATCATCAACCCTTAGTACCTGGCTCGCTGGTTGGGGGAGATAGCCTTTCAATGAGGGTGTGTACATACGCCGAATAAAGGTTACGTACTCTTTGCATGCCACAATCAGTAACTGATATTAACAATAAAAGAAAAGAGTGAGGCAGCCAGTAAATATAGGAAAGCAGGAGAAGGACGTGCTAACCTTCATATAATATGTGACTATGAGCTGGTGTTACCTGGTTTCGATTAATTCAAACCTGAAGAGTCTGTCATCTTTAATGAGTTGCTTATTGACTTGGGGGGGAAATAAATGTTAACATTAAATTGTCCTTCAGATGAATTACAGTTTCTAACTGAGGCAGGTTTGATTCAACAAAAATCTTTTTCATAAAATTATCAGAGTTGAAAATCAGTTTCCATTTGTCGAAATCTGTATCATGGTAACAACCCCGTACACGACAATATAGAATACTTGTAGTGTTACTATACCAGTTCTAACATCAGTTTTGTGTTCTTACTAATATCAACTATTGTCGGTGGGGAGTACAGTGTCTACACTCTGAAAGAAGGTGAGAATGTTACAGTCCTGGAGGTGGGAAGTACAGTGCCTGCCCCCTGAAGGAGGGATGGGGATGTTGATGCTCGGAGTGTCAATTGAACTGTGATGTCTGAACATTTGGTATTGAATATATTAAATGAACTACGGTGAATGTAGTGCAAGACGGGCCAGTGTGTTGTTAATATAATCACGTACATATAACAATAAGAAAGTAAAGGATAAAGGCTTAGGTTCGGCTCTTTAACTGGGCTCCCTGGGACATATAACGTGGAGGCAGTGAGACTAGATTCAAGAGAGGAGGACAATGAAGATGGAAGAGCGACCCACGACAAGAGGGAAGAGACACTGCTGCCATCCATTATGAAGATAACCTGGACGACCAACACGGCTCAAGTTGCTGCAAAACTGTTCAAGACGGATTAGTCCACCCGCTTTCTCTACTTCATGTTTAGGTCACCATTTCCCACAACTCACTCACTCTCTCTCTCTCTCTCTCTCTCTCTCGCAGAAACACCAAATACTAATGATCCGCATTAATATAAAAATACGCTATTTCCTGCCTGTTTTCCTCATCACTTTAAAAGAGGTCGAGGTGCAATAATTCAATAGACTTTTAACTACTACTTTTCCTAGGGAAACAAAAACCACAAATAAAATTTAGAGGCCTTTTAATGACATTTTGTTTCTTAAGTTAGAAACATATCAATTATAAGTCATTTGCGTATCTCTCGTATCTTACGAGTGCAAGAAGACTCCTCCAGGGTTGCAGGTAGTGGTGGTACGTAAACTGTGCTCTTCACGTATCCCCAAAGAAAGAAGTCACAAACAGGTCCGGTGACCTCTGAAAGTGGACTGCAAGGTCAGCGGACCCAACTGTTTGTGTCTTCTTTCTTTGGGGGTACGTGTAGAGCACAGTTTACGTACCACCACTACCTGCAACCCTGGAGGAGCTGAAGCAGTTCGCATGATAACACCAGATATGCTGCAGAGCGTCTGAACCGAACTGGACTATCACATCGATGTTTGACGAGCAACCAGAGGGGCGCACATTGTGTGCCCTTTAATGCTACACTATACCACATGAAACTGAATGAAATCATGCATCTGAAGCTACTAACTGTAAAGATTATTACAATAAAGTTAGATGTTATACCTGACTCACGAAATCGTAATGACACGATTGCAAACAAACTATACCACGGACGGGATTTTGAGACTCTCTGACCGCGGGTTCAAATCCCGTCCGTGGTATGGTATGTTATACCTGTTTGAAATAATGGAGTGTTTTTGTGGACAACCTGTATAGTCAGACTTCCCTATTTTAGCTATTAATAAGCAAGTTCGCAATGTGATATTAAGTGATATTTCGGCCCAAAGTAATGTGGAAGGTGACCAGGCATAACACTATACTTGACACAAATAATACCAAACACCTACAATAAACACCTACAATACCAAACACCTGCAATATCAAACACCTGCAATACCAAACACTTACAGTGCTAAACAAACAACTACAATACAGCTTCATCAACTAAGACAAACGAAACAAAAGAGAGAAGAAAAAATTTCCAGTACATCATTCACAAAATTTATAATGTTCATGGAAAAAACCCTAAAATAGGATAATATTAAGGCAGCCAGATCTGACCCAAGAGAAGGGCAGCTCCAATTCCTAAGATCAAGAGCCCTCCAAGCATCAAGGCATCCATCTAGAAAGCAGTCTGTCAACATGATTAATCCCTTTAATTACCCCACAAACACACTTTTTCCCACCTGCAAGCAGTTGCAGTTTTCCTTTCAATTTAAGCAGGGACTTTACTACCTCAATTAACAGTATTTTAAACCGCCTGACTTTAATTTTAGGTAATCATTAAATCTCTCCTTCCATTTTCCCCTTAACCTCGGGGTATGACCCGCTAACTGCCGCCTATTACACTCGCCTGAGTTACCTTAATTACTTTACGCCAGTGTGTAAGCTTAAGTCTTAGCAGGTGAGGTAAGCAGCACATCCGCCTACCTGTCTCCTGGGCTTAATTAACCAAGCCAGCTTCCCGTCCATACCTGAGACTTCCTTAACCTTATTTATTAGAAGTGTGGTAACTATTTATGTGTGTGTGTCTGTCTATGTCTACTTGTTTCTCAGTCTGTCTGCCTGTTAGGTCTAGTTAAAGGTTTTTGTCTTCCCTCTCTAACTCCCTCCCGTTCCCTTCCTCCCTCCCCCCTTTCTCTCTCACTCGTTCCCTTCCTCTCTCCCTTTTTCTCCCTCCCTTCCTTCCTCCCTCTCTCTCTCTCTAAAGTTCAAGAGGGAATAGGCAAAGAGTTCCCGTTTTTATTTTTGCAAACTAAGAGCCATTTTTTTCTGCTTTTGAGTTAGTCCATTAGGCTTCAATTGTTTCCCTGGCGAGGGTGGACAGCCCAAAATAACCAGCTGCTAGCTACCACCTCTGGCTCCTCCGCTACCACTGAATTACCATCTACACAACCTATTATACTTCTCCTGGAATTCTTGAAATGTTTCCATGTCTGGCCTCCTTTCTTTAGCGTGTGTGTGTGTGTGTGTGTGTGTGTGTGTGTGTGTGTGTGTGTGTGTGTGTGTGTGTGTGTGTGTGTGTGTGTGTGTGTGTGCGCGCGCGTGAGAGAGAGTGGGAGGGAGAGAGAGAGTGGGAGGGAGAGAGAGAGAGAGAGAGGGTTGCCACACCAATAACATTAACTTGCTGAGATATTAGATTACAATTGCATGAACTTCGTGGGTGTGGCCCCCCACCCCCCTAACTCCCCTCCCACTGACGTCACACCTGGTACCTGCTGGTCAAAGGTAGCTATCCCGGTACCAGCTGCCTTCCTTTTAGCACCTGCTGCCCCTAGGTGGCTCCCTCTTTGTGTTTAAGTACTTACTGTGCCTGAGTTCCCCTGGTATCTGCTGACTCCTTCCCTGTAGATACTGGCTCCCTACTAGTACACACTGGCATTCTCTCGCTACATGCTGGCTCCCTCCCGGTACCTGCTGGCTCCCTCCCCGTACTTGCTAGTTTCCTCCCGGTACTTGCTGGCTGTCTCCTGGTACCTGCTGGCTTCCTCCTGGTACCTGCTGACCCCTCCAGGTACCTGCTGGCTCCCTCCCGGTACCTAGTAGCTCCCTCCCTGTACTTGCTGGCTCCCTCCAGGTACCTACTAGCTCCCTCCCAGTACTTGCTGGCTGTCTCCTGGTACCTACTGGCTTCTTCCCAGTACTTGCTGGCTCCCTCCAGGTACCTACTGGCTTCCTCCCAGTACTAGCTGGCTCCCTCCCGGTACTTCCTGGCTGTCTCCTGGTACCTGCTGGCTCCCTCCTGGTACCTGGTGACTTCCTCCCAGTACCTGCTAGCTCCCTCCCGGTATCTTTCGGTGAACTGATATTTTATTGCGGGTTGAAGGAGTGAAGTGCAAATACAACGTGGAAAACAGAAAATTTATGAGAGGCTTGTGTAATTATTTTCTGGGAGAGAGAGAGAGAGAGAGAGAGAGAGAGAGAGAGAGAGAAAGATGGGAGGGAAGAAGAGTTAGAAGTGAAGAGGGAAAGAGAAATAAATGGATAGGTGTATTTTGTGGTAGTAGTTGTTGTTGTTGTTGATTTTATGGTTGTTTTTTGTTTATTTTTTGTTTATTGTGGTTGTTGTTTATGTGTTTGTCGTTTATTTTGTGCTTGTTCTTTATTTTGTGGTTATTTCGTGATTGTTGTTTATTCTGTAGTTGTTTATTCTGTTGTTGTTTATATAGTGGTTTTTGTTTATTTTGTGGTTGTTTATCTTGTGACTGTTGTTTATTTTGTCGTTGTTGCTATTCTGTGATTGTTTTGGTTCATTTTGTGGTGGTTGTTGTGGCTTTTGTTTGTGGTAATGGCGACTGTTGCTTTCGGGTGACTGTTATTGTTGTTGTTGTGGTGGTAGCGGTAATTATGGTGGCTGTTGTTATGGTGGTAGTTGTTGGTAATTGTTGGTGGTGGTGGCTGGTATTGTTGTTGTGGTGGTATTATTATAGATGGTCAACAATCAGGTTTTGATCCGACCAAGAATCCAAGCCCTTGGATCAATAGTCCTTCACTAGCATCTCCCTTCCAATGAAGAAACTCTTACAGAAATTTTCACCAAAAATTATTTTGAAATTTTGAGAAATTAGAGAGAGGTATTGGCGAGGAATAACTTTCATAAATAACTTTCAGGAATAACTTTCATAAATAACTTTCAGGAATAACTTTCATAAATAACTTTCAGGAATAACTTTCATAAATAACTTTCAGGAATAACTTTCATAAATAACTTTCAGGAATAACTTTCATAAATAACTTTCAGGAATAACTTTCATAAATAACTTTCAGGAATAACTTTTCGTAAATAAACATAATTTAATCGGTTTTTTAATTACCCAAAAAACAATGCTGATGTTAATCTATTTTTTCATATATTTTAAGGCTCTGTCCCTTGTGTCTAGTTCAGCTCTCCGTCCCTCTCTCTCTCTCCCTCTCTCTTACGCAGTTTTAAGAAGAGGTATGATACGAACACAATAGTGGCCAGTGAGAGGCAGTGCCTGAAGCTCAGATTCGACCCCCTGCAACCATAATTTGGTGAGAACACACCCCACACCCACACAACACAACACACGCACACACACACACACACACACACACACACACACACACACACACACAACACACACCTACACACATCCACAACAGACACACAGACACACCCACACCCACACAACACAACACACACACACACACACACACACACACACACACACACACACACACACACACACACACACACACAACACACACCTACACACATCCACAACAGACACACAGACACACCCACACCCACACAACACACACATGGTGACGTTTTCATCTTGGGATAAATGTGGCACTAATGCCTCTAGGATCCAGGAGCTGAGTCTCGACCCCTGCAACCACAATTAGGTGAGTACACACACACACACACACACACACACACACACACACACACACACACACACGGACACACACACAGACACAGACACACACACACAACACACACACGGTGACGTTTTCACCTTGGGATAACAGTGGCACTAATGCCTCTAGGATCCACTGGCTCTCACAGCTTTGTTGTCTGACTTATGTCACTCGTCACAGCCACCCTGTTCAGTAGTGTCACCCGTCACATCCATCCGTCCAGTAGTGTCACCCGTCACATCTATTGCCCTCACGAATTGCACTTAAACCTTGTAATTCTTGGTGTCCTAAAGAAATTCAAGTATCGTGCTCTCACTGAGCAGAAATGGCGTGGCTAAAATCACCCTCCTCCTCAAAGTAGGTTTGTGTGTGTACTCACCTAACCTAATTGTGGTTGCAAGAGTCGACTCATAGCTCCTGGCTTCATGTGTGTGTGTGTGTGTGTGTGTGTGTGTGTGTGTGTGTGTGTGTGTAGCACTTCATTCATGGGTTCAGTAGGTACGGAAGCTTCAAATGCTTCATTCAAGTAGAGATGGAGTTTGTATTTTGTGGGAATTACCGTATCCTAGTATGACGCATTCCCAAGGGGTTCCTAATTTTTTTTTGGGCTTCGTACCCCCTTCCAAACTATGGATCCATGCTGCCTCCATCACCATTGTCAATTAAATGTGTTAACACTGGTACTCCTGGTAACAAATATGCATTACCATCGCTAAATGAGTGTCAGGTCTTCACAGCTACTCTAAAGGACAATCACGTATAAGTCAACAGCCAACGTTATGACACTCCTTCACTGTCTTGCCAGATACGCGTTTACTCTACAGTTATAAAACTGCAACATTAACACCCGTCCTTCCTTGTGTAAGAGTTCACTCTTGTAAGAGTGAACACTTACAAGAGTTCATTGGGCAGGTGAAAACTCATAACGTAGCCCGCCAAGTGACTGAGATACTTGTTCCAACAGGGATCCGTCACACACCTGGATACACAGTCTTTGAAATTTCTTCCAGTGTTGCACACCTGTTATTTCACAAACAGGAGCAACTAATAGAGTTGATAAATTAGACACATGTGCAACATTTGGGTATCTTTATTGAGGAAACGCTTCGCCACGCAGTGGCTTCATCAGTCCTATATAAAGAAGAATTATGAAGATCAGATGGAATTTGAGGTAATTAGTCCCTCAGCTTGGAGTCGATGTAATTTCCTCAAACTGCATCTGATCTTCACCAATCTTCTTTGTATTGGACTGATGAAGTCACTGCATGGCGAAGCGTTTCCTCAAAAAAGATACCCAAATGTTGCACATGTATCTAATTTATCAAATTGTCGGTTCTCTGAACCATTTGTCTACAACTAATAAAGTTATCGCCTGAAATGGAGGACGCTAAATAACCATCTGCATTTACACAACATGGGTCAGAATGTTTTTTTTTTATTTAATCATTGTTTGGACATTGTCTCGCGTATGGAATACCAAACTTAAGATCATTCAAAGCTGAAAGTAGTATCTGCTGGGTATGAGACAAGACAGGTACAACAGATTGACCATAAACAATTAATTTGGCATCTCGGTTCAAAAAGACTTGTCAAAACTTTGCCTCTGCGTGAGTGCCAGCACACTGTACTCAAGTGTCTCACCTACACTGTCTACTTCGTTGCACGGAACTTTAAAAATGCTCGAATTTAGTAAATGAGATTTAATGAGGTTCAATAGTTTTCATCGAATCAGTAAACATAGCATTTACACTAATAAAGTGCAGTAACACTTAACACAGCAAACATTACAGCTATGAATTCATAGTCCTTAATAAATGAGACAATTGCGCAACATTTGGGTGTCTGTATTCTTCAGTACAATGCAGAGAAAGACTGTAGATGAGACAACACGGACATAACTCTGCTCCCGTAGCTACAAATATGTAAGTACACACATATATACATATGCTTAACAACTTACAAACGGGCGAAATTTTAACAAACATTATCTCTTAGTCCACAGCAGGACTCGAACCTGCACACTCTTTATCAAGGCACACAGTACAGTGTGAAAATTGAAATCCTGCTGTAAACTGAGTGATAAAACACACACACACACACACACACACACACACACAAACATAGGAAGTATTTCTTCAGTCATAGAGTGGTCAGGAAGTGTAACAGTCTGGCGAGTGATTTAGTGGAGGCAGGAACCATACATAGCTTTAAGACGAGGTATGATAAAGCTCATGAAGCAGGTAGAGAGAGGACCTAGTAGCGTTCAGTGAAGAGGCGGGGGCCAGGAGCTGAGTCTCGACCCCTGCAACAACAATTAGGTGAGTACACACACAAAAACACACACACATTAATCTCTTTTTAACAATGTTAAACAAATACATAAAATAATTCAATACTGATCCCACCAGGACATGTTTTTTGACAAATTTACATAAGAGTTAGCACAAAAAAATCACACCAAAACAGAAAAAAAATTAGTTACAAAAACGAAACAACAAATACACAATCACTGTAACTTTAAATAAACTTCATTTTCCCTGTAGTTCATCAGCTGCTAGTTTAGGTTAGGTAAGGTTTGTCAGGAAACAGGATATGTGTTTCCTGACGCGGGTCTTGGTCATATGATAACCCACCGCTGGAGCTTCTGGTCATCTGACTGAGCCCTTCCGCTGGCTTACAGGTTCACCCCTTAAAAATTATGGTCATACTGCTCTTGTGTCCCCTTTGTACATAATGTTCTTAAAGTACCAGTCACTGTAATGCCGTACAAATGAAGTTATATTTACAGGTGGGTCTAGGCAGACTAATTTTTCCTGATTTGATTAGCTGGACTATAAGTTGTATTTATCATCCCCATTATCCCCTCCCTCCATCCTTCCGTTCTTCTTTCCCTCCTTTAAGTACTTGCTTTTCTCCCTCCCTTCTCACTATGACTGTCCTTCTCTATATGTATCAATATCTCTTCCTAAATTCTACCCTTCTTTATTCACTCCCTTTTCTTGACTCACACCTAGAATACAATGTCCTGAATTTTAGCAGAAGTACAGTAGATAGCATTACAGCAGGTAACAGTACAATAGGTAATAGGCTCTGGTGGCATGGTGGTTAACGCTCTCGCTTCACACGGTGAGGGCCTGGGTTCGATTCCCAGCCAGAGTAGAAACATTGGACGTGTTTCTTTCAACCTGTTGTCTATGTTCCCCATCAGTAAAATGGGTACCTGGGTGTTAGTCGACTGGGGTGGGTCGCATCCTGGGACACTGACCTAAGGAGGCCTGGTCACAGACCGGGTCGCGGGGGCGTTGACCCCCGGAACTCTCTCCAGATATACTCCAGATATATACAGTAGGCAACAGTACAGTCGAAAGTACTTCTCAACAGTAAAGTCTCAGTGTGGATTTCTAAATCCTCTGTTATCTGTCTTCCCTATACATTCCCTGGCTTACTCTCACACTACGTGCTCACATTCTCCCTCCTCTCCCTCTTTCACTCCTTAACATCTCCCCTTAAAGGAAGTATATATTGGCCCTGGTAAATGAGGTGGTAGGTTCCAATATTAAAGTTGCATCATAAAACACTAACTTTTACCTTGAATGGACTGGCAGGTAGGCAGGCAGGTAGGTAGGTAGGTAGGTAGGCAGGCAGGCAGGCAGGCAGGTATGTATGTAGGTAGGTAGGTAGGTAGGTAGGCAGGTAGGCAGGCAGGTAGGCAGGCAGGCAGGCAGGCAGGCAGGCAGGTATGTAGGTACGCAGGCAGGCAGAGAGGCAGGCAGCCAGACAGGCAGGTAGGTAGGTAGGCAAGCAGGCAGACAGGCAGGCAAGCAGGCAGACAGGCAGACAGGCAGGCAGGTAGGCAGGCAGGTAAATAGGTAGGTAGGTAGGTAGGTAGGTAGGTAGGTAGGCAGGTAGGTAGGCAGGCAGGCAGGCAGGCAGGTAGGTAGGCATGCAGGTAGGTAGGCAGGCCAGAGATACTACTACACCACTACACCACCATCACTACCACAACCACCACTACACCATCGCCACCACAACTACCACCACAACTATCACTACACCATCACCACCACCACATCACCACCACACCATCACCACACCATCAATACCACCACCACTACACTACCAACACCACTACACCATCAACAACACCCCTACCACTACACCACCCACCACCACCATCACCACTACACCACCACCATTCTAATTTAGTATCTCCAACACAAAAGCATTTGCATAAATAAATGTATATTTTTATGTATATTAAGTTCATGAATGATTTTAAATGATGGATGTTAAATGATGTATGTAAATAAGGTATCTATATGGGTTATAAATATAAGAATATGTGAATATATGTATGTATTTCTGTATGTAAGTTAATAATGCATAAATGGGCATATGCATGTACGCATTTATTAACGCTTATATATATATATATATATATATATATATATATATATATATATATATATATATATATATATATATATATATATATGTCGTGCCGAATATGTAAAACTTGCGATCTTGGCTTAAATACCAACGCTCTTCCTGCCGAATAAGGTAAGCGAAAATTTGTGTATGCAATAATTTCGCAAAAATCATTCTGAACCTAACGAAAAATATATATTTCATTGTGTTTGTTTAGTGTGAAGGCTTACTCAGCCCTGTAAGATCTTAAGTACATCTTACCAAGGCTGGCTCCTCCTCAGGAAAATTAATGAATAGAAAAAGAATAATATCATACAAATATAAACACTTTATTGTTATAATTGAAAAAATAAAACATTTAAATATGAACTTTTATCCTACGTGAAAGAGAAATGAAAAATGAAATTAAAAATATTTGAATTTAACGCTAATATGTACAGTTAGACTAGGGTGTCTGGTTGATGTTGACACCGCGCCTTGTAGAAATTGTAGCCGTTGAGTGACAACCCAACGACTAGTTCGTCACAGTGTCTCTAACCTTGAATATTCCGTCAAGATGATAGGAACGCAGGTCCTTCACCACTGCAAAGATGAGGGGTAGTTGCCTGGGGTTGGCTACACTCAGGTACGTAGATCAAGGGTGACGTCCCAGAACTCATGTGAAGTTCGTCTCCTTCAACACTGTCTCTGTGGTTGCCAGATGACCCAAGCTGACATTCCAAGAGTTGTGTTGGGAGCTGTGAGTCAAGTGATTATCCATCTGGTCGGAGCCACACACCTCACCTTTCCGGGTGGAGAAAAGGGGGAGGGATAGCGGGACCTAGACACTGACCCTACCTTAACAAGCAGACTGGCAATCAAACTATCGTCACCATATACTCGCTCGCTACTCCTATCTGTTGAACTTTTCCCTCCCATTTAGTATTAAATTATTGTAAACTTATCTAAAATATATTTAGTTGGATTAGGGTAAAATTAATTGGGCTTGTTATAATAAGGTTAGGCAAGTTTTCTAAGATTCTTTTAGTGCAAAATTATAAATTTTTAGATTAATATTAATGAAAAAACTATATCTTTAAACGTATAAGAAAAAAATTTAGAACTTAATTTTAAATGAGTTCTTGCTAATTGATCAGCTTTACCTATTAGGCACTATATATATATATATATATATATATATATATATATATATATATATATATATATATATATATATATATATATATATATATATATATATATATATATAGGAAAAGTGAATGTAGGAAGGAGCTATTCACTGCTACACTCTGTTCAAACTTGCTCTATATATATATATATATATATATATATATATATATATATATATATATATATATATATATATATATATATATATATATATATATATATATATATATATATACAGTGCCTGCACTCTGAAGGAGGGGTGTTAATGTTGCAGTTTAAAAACTGTAGTGTAAAGCACCCTTCTGGCAAGACAGTGATGGAGTGAATGATGGTGAAAGTTTTTCTTTTTCGGGCCACCCTGCCTTGGTGGGAATCGGCCAGTGTGATAATAAAAAATAAAATATATATATATATATATATATATATATATATATATATATATATATATATATATATATATATATATATATATATATATATATATGCTATAAGATCGCAGTAAACAGGTGATTTCAGAATATGCAAAACAACCACTCTGAAAGAATAGAGAAATTCCAAGCGCTTTCGTGATTACTCTCATTATCCTAGTTCCTTGATAATGTGAGTAGTCACGAAAGCGCTTGGAATTTCTCTATTCTTTCAGAGTGGTTGTTTTGCATATTCTGAAATCACCTGTTTACTGTGATCTTATTGCATATATATATATATATATATATATATATATATATATATATATATATATATATATATATATATATATATATATATATATATATATTTATATATATATATATATATTATATATATATATATATATATATATATATATATATATATATATATATATATATATATATATATATATATATATATATATATATTTACAAAGGAGGTGACGCTAGTGAATGCCTCTTGATCTGAATAATTGGAGTTGCACTCTCCTTCCTGAGATCAAATATGTTCACATTCCATTCTTCAGGAGTTATATGATCTCTACATGTCTAGTGTTTCGACGTACACCTTGCAGTACCTCGCTTCATAATTCTCGTCATCCTCACACTGTAAAGTAAAAGAACACAAGTGCAACTAATGTGACATTTTTATTGTGGCAACGTTTCGCTCTCCAGGAGCTTTCTCAAGCCGTTGGCTTGACAAAGCTCCTGAAGAGCGAAACGTTGCCACAATAAATATGTCACATTAGTTGCATTTGTGTCCTTTTACTCTACATATTGTCGGTAATTCTACCAACTTTATTACAATCCTCACACTGACTTGAACCCCTGTATATTTTTACTTTCGTATACAGTGGAGTTAACGAAGACACTGGTTTTCTAATTTGGGCATTAATTCCCTGTAAGGGAAGGTTAAGAGCCTTTTAACAGTCAAGGAACATGCAGTATACCTTTCTCTTTCCTGCTTGGTAAGATTTTCTCTGGCTCCTCGTTGGTTTTCAAGTCTGTGTTATACTTAAGTTTACATACATATTCTTTCCACCACTACGATGCAGGACATGCATGATAGAGATACTGCCCGTCTATGTGAAGAGCAATACTGCATTACAAGTCTTCCAGCCGTCTGGTACTTCTATATTCTCTAGTGACTTGTTATAGATCCTCGTGCGTAAACCGCGTAGTCTCTCTTCAACTCAATATCCACTAAGATATTAACGGAGTACTATCACCCTCTGTGTTTTCGGTGACTTCCGATGCTTCTGTGCCTCTTCTTGTGTCACAACCATGCTGCAAGGATTTTCCTTGGCTTCAAGAAGCTGAGTACAAACAGGACATGCATCTCTCTCGCTCCCAGCAGCCGGAGGATCAAGCCTCCACCACGTCTTGCGCTCAATGATCCACATGGGTTTAGCGCTTAACATAAATTATTAAAAAAACAAAAAAAGTTCAATCCTTTACCCACTTTCTATTAAATTTCCCTTATTTCTCCTCGAGACTCGCCAATATCATTCTGCGGTTCAATTACGTGATAAAGTACCGTCATTATTCTGATATAGTTGTGTGGTACCAGTAGGGAAGGTAAAAAATAATCAGGGCATGAGGGGAAAGGAAAGAAAAGGGTGACAGGCAGGGTAAGGGAAGGGCATGGCAGGCCCAGATTAGGCAAGGCAGGATAGAGCATGGAAGAGTAGGGCAGGGCAGGCCAGGGCAGGGAAGGACAGGACAGAGCAGGGAAGGATAGAGCAGGGCAGTATAGAGCAGGGCAGGGCAGAATAGAGCAGGGCAGGATATAGCAGGGCAGGGTAGAACAGAGCAGGGCAGGATAGACCAGAGCAGGTCGAGGCAGGATGGAAAATACACTCCCACCCCACAAGACGTTACGTTAAATAAATCTTAAAGGAGATGTATCACAGCAGACTTCATCCCAGTACTGCAGCATCACTGCCCACATTGTGACGTCATTCATCCCAGCACTGCAACATCACTGCATACACTGTGACGTCACTCATCATCCCGGCAGTTCCATAATGAGCATCATTATGTATTTATGTATTAATTATGTATTTATTCAAGGGGAATCAAGGGCTATACGTGGTCTGGGAGAAAGGAAGTGATCAGGCTTGATGCAGGAAACAAAATAAAGGTGAAGTTCATTTCCTCGGATCAAGAGCCCATCACCAGCATTAAAGCCCCGATGGAAACCTTTGAGGTTAAAAAACTTAAGTTACTTTTGTCGTGTTTTATTTTTATCCATGATAGTGACACTACTGCGTGGCACTACTGTGTGGCACTACTGTGTGGCACTCCTATATGGCATCAATGTGTTGCACTCCTATATGGCACCACTGTATGCCACTCCTATATGGCACCACTGTGTGCCACTCCTATATGGCACCACTGTATTGCACTCGTGTGTGCCACTCCCAAGTATTTATTACAATTGTGCGCTAAATTTGCCTCTTGGGAATCTTAAGTGACTCTGGAAATAGAATTACCAAAGGCGAGACAAACATCTTCATTTTATTTATTCCAAAAGTTTCGGCGTGTTAAACCCCATCATTAGTGCTAAGAGTATTCAATTACAATTGTCACATTAATTACCTCGTTTACATTTAAAAATGTTTTATTTAAATCTATACAACCTAAAATTGATTAACATAAACACAAGTAAGCTGCAGATAGGAGCGAGAAACTTATGACGACGTTTCTGTCCAATTTGGACCATCTACAAGTCACACTGAGAGTAGTTAATGGTCCAAGTTGGACCGAAACGTCGTGGTAAGTTTCTCTCTCCTATGTGCGTTTTTTTGTGTATTGTTTCAGTCACGGTATTGTGCCTTTTTGGTCTTCAACATACATCATAATCCCACGCATTAAATAATATGAATTTAACATTACTGAATTGTTAAACTGCGGCATTATTCTCACACCGTGAAGGTGACTCAGGGATGATGAGGTACAGTGTCTGTAGTCACTCTTCTAATGCATTAACAAGACATTAAAACCTCTTGGTTATCCAGTGCAGTAAATGTATTACGTTGCTAACCTTACAGAATTTTTTTTTCACTATTAACACTAACTTGCTACTGTCATTATTAATTCATTCTCATATAAATTATAATCACAACGCAAGTAAAACTATCCAGAATTTAATTGACACATTCAGCAATCCATGGTCATAAAACGTTCCAAGTCATCAGCCAGAAGTTTGAGACTAAATTCAGACGAAAAGGGAAAAATATCCCCCGCCATTTATGCTGGGTTCTTAGAGTAGCACCCTAAAGAGGGAGTAGCACACCACTTTCTACTCCCAAGCACAAACCACAATCTTCAGCACCGTGTTGAGGTAAACCCATCGTTGAGAAAAGTCTCTGGTGGTGGTGAGAATGAGATCATCGCACATAAGAGGGTAACAGGTAGAAATCATCGTGGAGTGGAGAGGAAGATGGTATGGTTAAGGAAAGCCAGGTACAGAGAGACCTGAATTAATGTTGGTAGAATTACCGACAATATGTTAGGTAAAAGGACACAAGTGCAACTAATGTGACATTTTATTGTGGCAACGTTTCGCTCTCGGCTTGATAAAGCTCCTGGTAAGCGAAACGTTACCACAATAAAATGTCACATTAGATGCACTCGTGTCCTTTACCTAACAGAAAAACCTGCCTCAGTGTTCAAGGATGAGGCGCTAAAAGTGTCATCAGATACTACCGTTAAAGACAAGTATGTTTAGGCTTACCCTTATGTTCGGAGATGAGGCGTCGACAGTGTCCTCAGACAGTACTCGCAAATGAAGACTACAAATCAAATGTAGAACAAGAGACCTAACTAGAGAATAAGAGCCTAGCGGTGTACATCTTAGAGTGTATTTTAATCTATGACACCAAGTGAAATGCAGCCTTGATGACCCGTGTTATCGATAGGCTTTGATGAATTAGACACTTGTTCAACACTTAGGTATCTTTATTGTGGAAACGTTTCGCCAGCCAGTGACTTCCTCAGTCCAATGCAGAGAAAGGTGGAATATGAGGCGGATACCCCAAGTGTTGCATAAGTGTTTTAATTCATCATCCTGTCGGTTCTCTGAACCACTGATCTACATTCGATAGGCTTTAAACCTAATAAACCCTACCCCCCTTTAGTTCATCAAACATCTTTATTTGAAAGCCGAAGAATGTGGGGTAGAGGGAAGTTTGTGAAGTGTGAGGGAGTGGGGGGGGGAGCAAAGATCGTGGTCGACCAGAGAACGGATGAAAGGGGTGGGGAAGAAAAGGAAGCCAAGGAAAGGTGGGGATATAAAGACCAAGGGGAAAGAACATGAGGGCAAGAAGGAGAGTCCCCCTTGGCGTTTCTTACCCGGTCTAATAAGTTTTATTTAAAGCAGACCTACTGCCTTCCACACACAGGTGAAGCACACCTACTGCCTTCCACACACAGGTGAAGCACACCTACTGCCTTCCACACACAGGTGAAGCACACCTACTGCCTTCCACACACAGGTGAAACACACCTACTGCCTTCCACACACAGGTGAAACACACCTACTGCCTTCCACACACAGGTGAAACACACCTACTGCCTTCCACACACAGGTGAAACACACCTACTGCCTTCCACACGCAGGTGAAGCACACCTACTGCCTTCCACACACAGGTGAAGCACACCTACTGCCTTCCACACGCAGGTGAAGCACACCTACTGCCTTCCACACACAGGTGAAGCAGACCTACTGCCTTCCACACACAGGTGAAGCACACCTACTGCCTTCCACACACAGGTGAAGCACACCTACTGCCTTCCACACACAGGTGAAGCACACCTACTGCCTTCCACACACAGGTGAAGCACACCTACTGCCTTCCACACACAGGTGAAGCAGACCTACTGCCTTCCACACACAGGTGAAGCACACCTACTGCCTTCCACACGCAGGTGAAGCACACCTACTGCCTTCCACACACAGGTGAAGCAGACCTACTGCCTTCCACACACAGGTGAAGCACACCTACTGCCTTCCACACACAGGTGAAGCACACCTACTGCCTTCCACACACAGGTGAAGCACACCTACTGCCTTCCACACACATTTAAAGCACACCTACTGCCTTCCACACACAGGTGAAGCACACCTACTGCCTTCCACACACAGGTGAAGCACACCTACTGCCTTCCACACACAGGTGAAACACACCTACTGCCTTCCACACACAGGTGAAGCACACCTACTGCCTTCCAAACACAGGTGAAGCACACCTACTGCCTTCCAAACACAGGTGAAGCACACCTACTGCCTTCCACACACAGGTGAAACACACCTACTGCCTTCCACACACAGGTGAACCACACCAACTGCCTTTCACACACAGGTGAAGCACACCTTCTGCCTTCCTCACACAGGTGAAGCACACCTTCCACACACGGATATTCTCCGCCCATTATACTAACAATTAATCAACAATACGTTGCAAAAAATTTTTAAGTTCGACAATTGATCCGTGACTGTCTACAACCATCTACAACGTATTAATATATGTATGAGAGATGTAAGTCTCAGTACACCGGAAAGACAAGAGAGCTCAGTTGTTGAACACCTGGTGCAAGCATTTGGAACAAGTGCTGGGTAAACCAGCTTTTACGACCATGTAAGAGAAGACGTAAAAACACTCAGAGAGCAACACAGATCCCCAAGGTCGTGGTTGCTTACCCTTCACATATGGGGCTACGACTAACAATCTCTATTTACAATGTTAAGCAGGTTAATGGGTGGAGGTTGACTGGGTTTAATACCTATAGGCTACACGATGCTCATTAAGGATGCATATTACCTGTTCACCACCAGTCAAGAAGACTTTAATGCATGATATAGGATGAAAGTATACTCGATATATATATATATATATATATATATATATATATATATATATATATATATATATATATATATATATATATATATATATATATATATATATATAATATTATATATATATATATATATATATATATATATATATATATATATATATATATATATATAATATATATATATATATATATATATATATATATATATATATATATATATATATATATATATATATATATATATATGTATATATATTGGTTGGTAGACAGCAACCACCCAGGGAAGTACTACCGTCCTGCCAGATGACTGTGAAACAAAAACCTGTAACTGTTTTGCATGATGGTAGGATTGCTGGTTTCTTTTTCTGTCTCATAAACACGCTAAGATAACAGGGATATCTTGCTACTCCTACTTACACTTTGGTCACACTTCACAGACACGCACATGCATATATATATATACATACATCTAGGTTTTTCTCCTTTTTCTAAATAGCTCTTGTTCTTTTTTATTTTTTCTATTGTCCATGGGGAAGTGGAAAAGAATCTTTCCTCCGTAAGCCATGCGTGTCGTATGAGGCGACTAAAATGCCGGGAGCAATGGGCTAGTAACCCCTTCTCCTGTATACAATTACTAAAAAAGAGAAGAAGAAAAACTTTATAAAACTGGGTTGCTTAAATGTGCGTGGATGTAGTGCGGATGACAAGAAACAGATGATTGCTGATGTTATGAATGAAAAGAAGTTGGATGTCCTGGCCCTAAGCGAAACAAAGCTGAAGGGGGTAGGAGAGTTTCAGTGGGGGGAAATAAATGGGATTAAATCTGGAGTATCTGAGAGAGTTAGAGCAAAGGAAGGGGTAGCAGTAATGTTAAATGATCAGTTATGGAAGGAGAAAAGAGAATATGAATGTGTAAATTCAAGAATTATGTGGATTAAAGTAAAGGTTGGATGCGAGAAGTGGGTCATAATAAGCGTGTATGCACCTGGAGAAGAGAGGAATGCAGAGGAGAGAGAGAGATTTTGGGAGATGTTAAGTGAATGTATAGGAGCCTTTGAACCAAGTGAGAGAGTAATTGTGGTAGGGGACTTGAATGCTAAAGTAGGAGAAACTTTTAGAGAGGGTGTGGTAGGTAAGTTTGGGGTGCCAGGTGTAAATGATGATGGGAGCCCTTTGATTGAACTTTGTATAGAAAGGGGTTTAGTTATAGGTAATACATATTTTAAGAAAAAGAGGATAAATAAGTATACACGATATGATGTAGGGCGAAATGACAGTAGTTTGTTGGATTATGTATTGGTAGATAAAAGACTGTTGAGTAGACTTCAGGATGTACATGTTTATAGAGGGGCCACAGATATATCAGATCACTTTCTAGTTGTAGCTACACTGAGAGTAAAAGGTAGATGGGATACAAGGAGAATAGAAGCATCAGGGAAGAGAGAGGTGAAGGTTTATAAACTAAAAGAGGAGGCAGTTAGGGTAAGATATAAACAGCTATTGGAGGATAGATGGGCTAATGAGAGCATAGGCAATGGGGTCGAAGAGGTATGGGGTAGGTTTAAAAATGTAGTGTTAGAGTGTTCAGCAGAAGTTTGTGGTTACAAGAAAGTGGGTGCAGGAGGGAAGAGGAGCGATTGGTGGAATGATGATGTAAAGAGAGTAGTAAGGGAGAAAAAGTTAGCATATGAGAAGTTTTTACAAAGTAGAAGTGATGCAAGGAGGGAAGAGTATATGGAGAAAAAGAGAGAAGTTAAGAGAGTGGTGAAGCAATGTAAAAAGAGAGCAAATGAGAGAGTGGGTGAGATGTTATCAACAAATTTTGTTGAAAATAAGAAAAAGTTTTGGAGTGAGATTAACAAGTTAAGAAAGCCTAGAGAACAAATGGATTTGTCAGTTAAAAATAGGAGAGGAGAGTTATTAAATGGAGAGTTAGAGGTATTGGGAAGATGGAAGGAATATTTTGAGGAATTGTTAAATGTTGATGAAGATAGGGAAGCTGTGATTTCGTGTATAGGGCAAGGAGGAATAACATCTTGTAGGAGTGAGGAAGATCCAGTTGTGAGTGTGGGGGAAGTTCGTGAGGCAGTAGGTAAAATGAAAGGGGGTAAGGCAGCCGGGATTGATGGGATAAAGATAGAAATGTTAAAAGCAGGTGGGGATATAGTTTTGGAGTGGTTGGTGCAATTATTTAATAAATGTATGGAAGAGGGTAAGGTACCTAGGGATTGGCAGAGAGCATGCATAGTTCCTTTGTATAAAGGCAAAGGGGATAAAAGAGAGTGCAAAAATTATAGGGGGATAAGTCTGTTGAGTGTACCTGGTAAAGTGTATGGTAGAGTTATAATTGAAAGAATTAAGAGTAAGACGGAGAATAGGATAGCAGATGAACAAGGAGGCTTTAGGAAAGGTAGGGGGTGTGTGGACCAGGTGTTTACAGTGAAACATATAAGTGAACAGTATTTAGATAAGGCTAAAGAGGTCTTTGTGGCATTTATGGATTTGGAAAAGGCGTATGACAGGGTGGATAGGGGGGCAATGTGGCAGATGTTGCAAGTGTATGGTGTAGGAGGTAGGTTACTGAAAGCAGTGAAGAGTTTTTACGAGGATAGTGAGGCTCAAGTTAGAGTATGTAGGAAAGAGGGAAATTTTTTCCCAGTAAAAGTAGGCCTTAGACAAGGATGTGTGATGTCACCGTGGTTGTTTAATATATTTATAGATGGGGTTGTAAGAGAAGTAAATGCGAGGGTCTTGGCAAGAGGCGTGGAGTTAAAAGATAAAGAATCACACACAAAGTGGGAGTTGTCACAGCTGCTCTTTGCTGATGACACTGTGCTCTTGGGAGATTCTGAAGAGAAGTTGCAGAGATTGGTGGATGAATTTGGTAGGGTGTGCAAAAGAAGAAAATTAAAGGTGAATACAGGAAAGAGTAAGGTTATGAGGATAACAAAAAGATTAGGTGATGAAAGATTGAATATCAGATTGGAGGGAGAGAGTATGGAGGAGGTGAACGTATTCAGATATTTGGGAGTGGACGTGTCAGCGGATGGGTCTATGAAAGATGAGGTGAATCATAGAATTGATGAGGGAAAAAGAGTGAGTGGTGCACTTAGGAGTCTGTGGAGACAAAGAACTTTGTCCTTGGAGGCAAAGAGGGGAATGTATGAGAGTATAGTTTTACCAACGCTCTTATATGGGTGTGAAGCGTGGGTGATGAATGTTGCAGCGAGGAGAAGGCTGGAGGCAGTGGAGATGTCATGTCTGAGGGCAATGTGTGGTGTGAATATAATGCAGAGAATTCGTAGTTTGGAAGTTAGGAGGAGGTGCGGGATTACCAAAACTGTTGTCCAGAGGGCTGAGGAAGGGTTGTTGAGGTGGTTCGGACATGTAGAGAGAATGGAGCGAAACAGAATGACTTCAAGAGTGTATCAGTCTGTAGTGGAAGGAAGGCGGGGTAGGGGTCGGCCTAGGAAGGGTTGGAGGGAGGGGGTAAAGGAGGTTTTGTGTGCGAGGGGCTTGGACTTCCAGCAGGCATGCGTGAGCGTGTTTGATAGGAGTGAATGGAGACAAATGGTTTTTAATACTTGACGTGCTGTTGGAGTGTGAGCAAAGTAACATTTATGAAGGGATTCAGGGAAACCGGCAGGCCGGACTTGAGTCCTGGAGATGGGAAGTACAGTGCCTGCACTCTGAAGGAGGGGTGTTAATGTTGCAGTTTAAAAACTGTAGTGTAAAGCACCCTTCTGGCAAGACAGTGATGGAGTGAATGATGGTGAAAGTTTTTCTTTTTCGGGCCACCCTGCCTTGGTGGGAATCTGCCGGTGTGATAATATAAAAATATATATATATATTTATATATATATATATATATATATATATATATATATATATATATATATATATATATATATATATATATACACATATATATGTTGTGCCGAATATGTAAAACTGGTCAATTAGCAAGAACTCATTTAAAATTAAGTCCTTTCTGAAATTTTGTTTTATATGTTTAAAGATATATTTTTTTCATTAATGTTATTGTAAAAATTTTTAATTTTGCACCAAAAGAATCTTAGATAACTTACCTAACATTATTATAGCAAGAACAATTTATTTTAGCCTAACCCAACTAAATATATTTTAGATTTGTTTACAGTAATTTAATAATAAACAAACACAGCGAAATATATTTTTTTTGTTAGGTTCAGAATGATTTTGGCGAAATTATTGCATACACAAATTTTCACTTGTCCTATATGGCAAGATGAGCGTTGCTATTTAAGCAAAGATCGCAAGTTCTGCCTATTCGGCACGACATATTATATATATATATATATATATATATATATATATATATATATATATATATATATATATATATATATATATATATATATATATATATTCCTCTTTCAACAAACCAGCCGTATCCCACCGAGGCAGGTGACCCAAAAAAGAAACTTTCACCATTTTTCACACATAATCACTGTCTTTGCAGAGGCGCCCAGATAAGACAGTGCAGATGTCACTGCAAACTGCCAATATCCCAAACTTCTCCTTTAAAGTGCAGGCATTGTACGTCCCACCTCCAGGACTCTAGTCCGGTTAACCGGTTTCCTTGAATCCCTTCACAAAATATTACCCTGCTCACACTCCAACAGCTCATCAAGTCCCCAAAACCATAGTCTCCATTCATTCCTATCTACAACGCTCACACACGCCTGATATATATATATATATATATATATATATATATATACACATCTCGGTGTATATGCCTCAGCCGGGTACAGACACACCAGAGCTCTTGGCAACTCTTGAATTTTTAATATATTAATTTTGCATGTTCTTAATGTTTTACTTCTATACATTTTTATACATTTTAAACTCATAAATACATCAATTACATCTTCACACCGGTAGAGACGTTGGTAAATTATATTTACAAATTGTATTTATGGTTTAGGCCTTAACATTTAACAGTAAAATGTTTTTTTTTGTTAGAAGCAGATACTCGACAGGTTTACGGAAATCCCTCATCTTTCTATTCCTTCTATGCATCATTTTTTCCCTCTTTTATTCTCTCCGGGCCTCCTTTACTCTTTCCGCTATCTCTTACATGCCCTCCCTAGCTTCCTCTCTCTCTCTCTCTCTCTCTTGCTCTTCTTCCCTAGTGATTTTAATTTTTCTCAGACGCTCTCCCTTCTTCCCTCATTGCCTCCCTCTATTATTCCATCCTTCTAATATTATTTAATGCCATCACTCCCTCCATCATCTCTCTCATTTCCCTATCTCGTTCGCCCTCCGTATTTTCCTCCACACGACAGTACCTCTCTTTCCCTTGTGCGTGCGTGCGTGCGTGCGTGCGTGCGTGCGTGCGTGCGTGTGTGTGTGTGTGTGTGTGTGTGTGTGTGTGTGTGTGTGTGTATGTGTGTGTGTTTTTTACTGACCTACATGTGGTTAAAGAGATCGAGTTTCAGCTCCTGGTCCACCCCTTCTATGGCCATTACCGGATTCATTCTTTCGTTGCTTCTTATAGCTATGTATGGATCGTCCCTCTACCACTCCACTGTGTGTATCTAACACACACACACACACACACACACACACACACACACACACACACACACACACACACACACACACACACACACACACACACACACACATTAAGGTCAAAATTTTAAACCTTCTCAAGCTGGTCAGCTTAAACGTGGTGAGTAGTCTCGGAATCTTGAAATACTTCGCGTTAATGAGTTTACCTAAAGAGGCTGGTTTAAAGGATATTTGTCTGAAAGAGTAAAGCGCACATACACACACACACACACACACACACACACACACACACACACACACACACACACACACACACACACACACACACACACACGCACGCACACACACACACACACACACACACACACACACACACACACGCACGCACACACACACACACACGCACACACACACACACACACACACACACACACGCACGCACACACACACACACACACACACACACACACACACACACACACACACAATACACATTTTCACAGCCTTTTAATTTGCTAATGGTTTATCAATTGTTAAATACGTGTTTCATGTAATATAAAATAATGGGTCCAGGAGACGGAAATTTACACTTGTTTACAAATTACCGTTAAAAGGCACTGTTCTTAAATCTCTGGCCCAACATGGGTTGAAATTTGTTGTTACTGTCTTTGCTGTTTGATAATGTGGGTGTTAATATTGGTGCTACTGTTGTGTCTATCCCTGTTCTTATTTCTGCTGTTGCTTTTGCTATTGTTGATACTGCTGGTGTTGCTGTTTCTGCTGCTGTTGATATTGTTGATGATATGGCTGTCGCTGTTGTCCTTCCTGCTGTGGTTGCTGCTTTTCATTTCTGCTTGATCATCACATTTGTAACATGATAATCTCTTGGGTAACACATTGTGACGTTTAAAGTATATGGTGGAAGCTGCTGCTGCTGCTTAACAAGTAATACTTGAGTGAGTTGTCACGCAACCAGTCCTCCCAGGCTGGGCGAGAAGACTGAGGAAACTCCAAAGTCGAGAGGCTTCAGAGTTTCCTCACTAGCAGAATGGGAAGAATAGATGGAAGGAAGGGGAAGGTCACGAGAGTATCAAGGCCTACTGCCTCCATCAAACTTGATCAAGGTCACGAGAGTACTAAGGCCTCCTGCCTCCATCAAACTTGATCAAGGTCACGAGAGTATCAAGGCCTCCTGCCTCCATCAAACTTGATCAAGGTCACAAGAGTATCAAGGCCTCCTGCCTCCATCAAGCTTGATCAAGGTCACGAGACTACTAAGGCCTCCTGCCTCCATCAAACTTGATCAAGGTCACGAGAGTATCAAGACCTACTTCGCTCCCCTCAAAGCTACTTCTATTACCAGAGTTAAAGATAAGACTGAACCATTGAAGGTCTCAAGGCTATATCGCTGACTTTTACACTGACGATGCCATTTGTTTACAAAGTAGCGAGGTTTGCAATGCATTTTTCCTGAGATGTGGGTGTATCGAGGTGCAGGTGTGTCGAGGTGTAGGTGTGGGTGTATCGAGGTGCAGGTGTGTCGAGGTGTAGGTGTGGGTGTATCGAGGTGCAGGTGTGTCGAGGTGTAGGTGTGGGTGTATCGAGGTGCGGGTATATAGAGGTGTGGGTGTATCCAGGTACGGGTGTGTCAAGGTGCGGGTGTGTCGAGGTGCGGGCACTCATCTATTTTTACTCACCATTTGTGGTTCTAGGGGTCGATTTACAGCTCTTGGCCCCGTTGGTCGCTATTAGGTCCACACTCTCCCTGCTCTAAGAGCAGGTGTCAAGGTGCAAGAACAAAACATGAACAATCTCTTCGGCTTTTCCCTCCCTCCCTCACACACACACACACCAGCGACGTCTCTTGTGATTGGTAAACTTCGTCGACCACCACAATAAAAAAGTATAAACTGTCCATCAGAGCCGTTATTGGCACGGCCGCCTGGTGACGCCTACCACCAATTTGCTAACCAACCTGAACTTCGTTCGCTCGTTCACTCTTCTTTTCTTTTACTGTACTTCACAATCTTTCCTACCTTTTTTGTATCTCTTTTCTAATTGTTTCTTCTAAGCTTTTCCACCTCTATTCCTTAACCTACCTCTCTCTCTCTCTCTCTCTCTCTCTCTCTCTCTCTCTCTCTCTCTCTTTGGCTGGTTGGCTAACATGGTTTAAAACCTAAAGTTGCACGTTATCTGTTTACACTAGTCAACAACACTTTAATCCCTAAATATAACGATTATACTTAACTCTAAGCATATATACACATTCATACAGTACAGATCTCAATGTATAAATATTTAAGAACATAAGAATGGAAGAACACTGCAGTGTTCTTTTGTATGGACTGATGAAGCCACACAGTGGTTTCATGAGTCCATACAAAGGAGAACGGTGAAGAACAGGAGGAGTTTGAGATAATCAGTCCCTCAGCTTTGAGTCGATGTGGTCAGTCCATCAATCTTGAAAAGAATACAGCATATGTGCGAAAAAGTAGCTTATATACTGTAGGCAGGAGAGGTACAGCAGTCGTAGGTGGTATCACATTTGTCCAATGTGGAAGTAGGTCATGTCCAAGGGTTAGGCAAGTGAAGAATTACCTGTATTAATTTCCCAAGATGTTGCTGTGTCAGACAGGAATGTAGATGAATGGTTCAGAGAACCGATTCCCATATGTTGCATAAGTGTCTCAATTCTTCAACTTGTCGGTTTTCAAAACCATTCATCACATCTGTCAAGACACTGCATCATCATGGGATCTTGATACAAAGAATTCTTCAAAACTTGTCCAACCCTTGGACAAAGACCTACTTAGACTAGTGGATGGTTCCACTATGACCCCGCCTCCTCATGCTTCGCCTCACCTGACTTCAGTATATCAATATATAAGCCACTGCTACGGCCCTGTGCTGTACTTTCTACAAGATTGATGGACTGAACACATCGACTCCAGGCTGAGGGACTGATTACCTCAAACTCCTCCTCTCCTTATACCTTCCTGCTTTGTACAGGACTGATGAAGCCACTGTGTGGCGAAACGTTTCTTCAATAAAGATTCCCATATATTGCATGTCTCAATTCTTCAACTACATTCTCTCTTCTACCAGCCTGCGTCTCTCCTTCTGATATGTAAGTCTTCACACTGTCGCTTGTTTCTTCAGATTGTTATTCTATGGAACAGAACTCTTCTCCAGGCTGAGGGACCGACAACCTCAAATCTATGACTTCAAGGGTAATGGACTGATTACATCGTCTTCACATCTCTACTGCTCCTGCCTACTTTCTGTACTCGGCTGAAGAAGCCTACTGTGTAGGCGAAACGTTTCGGAATAAAGTTGCCTAACTGTTGCCTATGTGTCTTACCTACCAACCTCTCCGGCGATGTTGAACCTCCTGCTGGGTCAGATCTGGCCTCTAGGCACAATAAGGCAGAGCTCAAATAGAGAATTTTTTTATTTCCAAACTTTCTCTCGCGCAAACTTCAACAAAAAGTTCGACATTCGATGCAGCCGCTCGTTATCTGATAAAAAAAAAAGTATTTAAGGACTGTAATTTACATTAAAACTTTGTATGCTAAAATCTCAAATACAAATTGCATTTAAAAAATGCAAAATATGCTATTCTTTCGATAAAGAGTTCTTTTTATAGTTACCAAAGGTATATACACTGAAACATGGATCTCTATATATATATACATCGATAGGTGTGTGCCTCTGGATGTATATACACTGAGGCGTGTATCTCTGGTTGCATATACAGCGAGAGGTGTGTGTATCTTTATATGTATCTCTCGATGTATATACACCGATGTGTGTGTGCGTGTGTACACCGAGAGAGATTTATCTATAAGTGTATAAGCTCAAGTGGACCCGTTACATGCCAGGACCGGTTCCAATTTCCCTCCATTCTTGTTTATTCATACCATTAAGTATTTTCCAATGCGCATGAACCACTTGTGTATATATGCCATGAAAGTTTAATATAAACTTGTGTTTTCCAGCATATAAGGCGTGCTTTTTTCCCCACTAAAAAGTCATGGAAAAATCAGCCTGCGCCTTATATGCTCAAGGACAGGGTCAAGGATTGTTTACAAACGTTACCTTACAACTGCTTGGAAATTGTCTTATAGGCTCATGCGCGTTATATGCCGGAAAATATGGTAATTAAAGTATTCTTGATGTTTGTGTTAGGTGAACCTCAGCCTTAATGACCCTTGTGCAGTCAATGGGCCATATAACAAACTAACTTGTACATTGTTACAATGATGATTGTGGGAAACTACTGCTTTTAATAGGAGGAATTTACGACACGTGATACAAAAATAATGTTATATGACATTCAAGTAAGTATTGGGATCTGAGGAAGGAAAAGGAAACGCAGACGTAGAAGAAAAATAAAGGAAGAAGGAAGAGGAGGAGGAGGAGGAAGAGGAGGAGGAAGAGGAGGAAGAAGAGGAGGAGGAAGAGGAGGAAGAGGAAGAGGAGGAGGAGGAGGAGGAGGAGGAGGAAGGAAGAATTGGAAGGCGTGTAAAACGTGAATTTGACCACCAATCTGAATCCCTTAAAAATCCAAAGAAATCAGTAAAAGTGCTGGGTTGTATCTCCTTTAACGTTCTCTTCAAGAGGGAAGTACCTTAGTACCGGTGACGGGCTCTTGATTCAAAGAATTACGAGCCCTCCTATAGGATCCAACCCAAGTGAGTCCCATTCCCAGCAGCTTGAGAGCTGCTCCACACAAACAGTATTTACTCTTTATTACGCTTGATATAGTAATCAGTATACATTCGGTGGGACGGTGGTTCAATCCCGCGAGGTTCCTCTTTTCTCTCAATGGCGTGAAAATATATTATAAAAGCCATTACTGAAAAAGACAAAGAGGAATTATTATGCCATGTGGCATAAACTCTTGCAAGTGAAGAGGTCATGTAAGATTGACTTTTGCGGCAAAAGAGGTCATGTAATGCGAATTTCAATGGCGCCAAACTAGTCATCAAGAAATCTAACAACGTAGTAGATGCTCTTTAAAGTCATCACTCATCCCTACCGCCAACACCGTAACTCAACACACCGGAAGATTCATCATATGTGAAAGACTGACACGACGCATCACTGTAGCCCAGCTCACCCGGCCATCACCTAGCCTTGTTCTTCCTCAAAGCCTCTCTCCTCCGACACTATATATACGGTTTCCTGTTATCTCTTCTGGATTGAAAAATAAACCAGGCAGGCGAAACTTCTCCTTAGTGTCTTAAAACTCTCATACATTTCTATTTACACATCTAAAAAGACTAAGGAAGCTTAACCAAAACTGCTACAGAAACTCGGAGAAAAATCACATGACACGATGCAAGTAATAGCTTTCCATCAGAAGACAAAGAAAATAAAGAAAAATCGCCGAAACAGCATGCACTACGCTTTAATAAAAAAGGAAACGACTACGCCACTAAACAATAGAAACGCTTGAAACACCAAAGGTTCACAAAATTCTTTGTAACAATTTTACCTCTGTATATAGAAGCCAGGCAGACTGCATAGAGGAAAAACAGACAGTGGAACACAAGAGATCAGTAAGGAATTAACAGGAAAGTTTAAGACTCACGAAATCGTAATGACACGATTGCAAACCATACCACGGGCGGGAATAGAACCCGCGGTCAGAGTCTCAAAACTCCAGACCGTCGCGTTAGCCACTGGGCCAGCTAGCCACAATAAGATTCGTCCAACTAGGTATATTTCTATACCATATTAAGGTTAGCACAGGCACCCCTGTGACCACAAATGCAAGTTTTTACAGACGAATCTCCAGCTAGCGTGGCCGTGACGAACTCTAGCTCAAGTCCCCTCAAAGCCGTCAACATAACTCACGAAATCGTAATAACATGATTGCAAACAAACCATACCACGGACGGGGATAGAACCCGCGATCAGCTGGATGAATCTTATTGTGGCTAGCTGGTCCAGTGGCTAACGCGACGGTCTGGAGTTTTGAGAGACTGACCGAGGGTTCTATTCCCGCCCGTGGTATGGTTGGGAAAGTTCAACTTAGTGCCAGCATGTGAAAAACAACAACCCTGCAATAAAATGAAGAAAAAAACAAACAAACTCAAGTGCCAAATCAGAGAGAAAATAATATAGTCAGCATTTAGTGAATTACATAAAATAGTATTCCATCAAACGGGCAATGGAAACCAAATGCTACAGCTAAATTTGCACTGAAAGAAAAAAGACGTATATTGTTACCCGTCTCAATGAAATAGGTTAAAGATTTAATATTTTTCACTTGGCAATACGCTAGTAGCCATAGATAATTTAAGTACCAATATGGGTTAAGGAGAACTATTACAAAGCTAGTTAAAACACAGATTACATTATACACGCTGAATTTTATCATCACCCGGCCCACTACCTTTCATATATATATATATATATATATATATATATATATATATATATATATATATATATATATATATATATATATTATATATTTTATTTTTATTATCACACTGGCCGATTCCCACCAAGGCAGGGTGGCCCAAAAAAGAAAAACTTTCACCATCATTCACTCCATCACTGTCTTGCCAGAAGGGTGCTTTACACTTCAGTTTTTAAACTGCAACAGGTTGGTAGACAGCAACCACCCAGGGAAGTACTACCGTCCTGCCAGATGACTGTGAAACAAAAACCTGTAACTGTTTTGCATGATGGTAGGATTGCTGGTTTCTTTTTCTGTCTCATAAACACGCTAAGATAACAGGGATATCTTGCTACTCCTACTTACACGTTGGTCACACTTCACAGACACGCACATGCATATATATATATACATACATCTAGGTTTTTCTCCTTTTTCTAAATAGCTCTTGTTCTTTTTTATTTCTTCTATTGTCCATGGGGAAGTGGAAAAGAATCTTTCCTCCGTAAGCCATGCGTGTCGTATGAGGCGACTAAAATGCCGGGAGCAATGGGCTAGTAACCCCTTCTCCTGTATACAATTACTAAAAAAGAGAAGAAGAAATATATATGTATATATATATATTTATATTATATATATATATATATATATATATATATATATATATATATATATATATATATATCTCGTGCGAATAGGTAAAATTGGTCAATTAGCAAGAACTTATTTAAAATTAAGTCCTTTCTAAAATTTTCTCTTATATGTTTAAAGATATAGTTTTTTATTTATGTTAATGTAAAAATTAATAATTTTGTACCAAAAGAACCTTAGAAACTTACCAAACCTTATTATAACAAACGCAATTTCATTTAGCCTAATACAAATAAATATGTTTTCGATAAATTTACAATAATAAAATAAACAAACACAATGAAATATACTTTTTTCGTTAGGTTCAGAATGATTTTTGCGAAATTATTGCAAACACAAATTTTCGCTTTCCTTATTCGGCAAGAAGAGCGTTACTATTTAAGCCAAAATCGCAAGTTTTACCTATTCGGCACGCCCTATATACACATATACACACACACACACATATATATATAATATATATATATATATATAATATATATATATATATATATATATATATATATATATATATATATATATGACTCAATGACTCAGCAGGAATACAGGACCCTAGTTACGCCAGTGCCATCACTAAATTGAAGACTCTTGCAGTACTGGCCTACAAACAGTCAAGTTGGGATGGCCCCATCGCTGAAAAGGTGCTTGCCAACATGCTTAGGGCTGTAACATCAGACAGGGAGACTGCCCGTCTCCAAGCTGTGAGTGTACATCACTCCGGGGCCTTCCTACAAACAGTTCCCATTTCGGCAATGGGAAAACGCCTCGACCCTAAGACCCTGCGTACTGCAGTGGCTCTCCGTCTTACTGTTCCAATTCACATGCGATATACTTGTATTTGCGGCGATGCGAAAGCCGACCAATATGGTCTACATGGTCTTAACTGTTCCAAAACCAAGGGCTGGCATGCAAGACACAATCAAGTCAACGACATCATGAAGAAAACCCTACAGCTGGATGCCCAGCTGAGAGCGAGGCCCGATCACTAGCAACCAGCAATACCCACAACCCAGCAAACTGCCCCGACGGGATCACCATCTATCCTTGGAAGAATGGCAAGATCTTAGCATGGGACTATACCTGTGTGTCGACGCTGGCTGACAACTACATTCATCACAGTGTCGGGCGACAGTGAGGAGTACATGATCGGCAAGTACAGGGATATAAGCCAACAGTATCAATTTGTCCCAATGGGATCAGAAACCTTGGGATCATGAGGAAAAAATGTCACACGTTTCCTTAAAGAACTTGGTTTCAGACTCATCGACACCACCAGTGACCCAAGAGCAGCCACTTGCATGTTCCAGCGCCTCAGCGTGGAAATCTATAGGGGAAATGCATGCTGCATACTGGGCTCGCATCCGGCTTCAGAGGAGCTGGACTAAATTCATAATCTTTGATATATTGTACCAATATATTCATGTTTGTGTTTTCTGTCAATGTTCACAAAGAATGCAGGGGGTGGTAGGAGAGGAAAATATTCAAACAGCTCCAGGGAGAACCTTGAGTTTTCCCTGAGGTACGTTTGTCTTCTCTGAGGATGAGGGTCCCCAGTAAAGTTATAGAGGTGGTAAATATATATATATATATATATATATATATATATATATATATATATATATATATATATATATATATATATATAATATATTTCTTCCATCTGCCGCAAGACTCCGCTATTAAAATTCTTGACACCTTGCAAGAATTTTGCTTTCAAACCATTTAAGAGTTAAAACTTGTGGTCGCTGCTCCTACTTCACTTGACACTCTCTCTAAACACATAAACGCGACAAATACATTTTTTTTTCAACTAAAACTTCCTCGCACCTTCCACTCGTATTTCTTGAAGAGAAAAATTACACTTTTCTCGGGTTAGTTCTTGTACAGATGGCGAAGACAGAAAGTAGCTCCCGTCTTTAAGCGATGTTTCGCTCAGCGTTGGCACTATTTACTTGCTCTTCTATACATAAGCCCCTCACGGGAGGTTCCTTGACGCTGGTTAGGGGCTCTTGATCTAGGAAACTGGATCTGTGCTCCACTTTCCTGAACTGAGCCTGAATGCCTTCCATCCCCCCACCCACAGGCGCTGTATATTCCTTACGGTTTTAGCGCTCCCCATGATGATAACAGTTCTATACATAACAGACAAATTTAGGCAAATTACACTAAACCAAATGTGTTATACATTGAGCGTGTTTAGTATTACCATTATAGTAATCATGGGAACATAAGAACATAAGAACGAAGGAACACTGCAGAAGGCCTACTGGCCCATGCGAGGCAGGTCCAAGTCTCCTACCGGCTTAAGCCAAAGCACCCAACCTAGTCAGGTCAGGTCACATTGACTTAAGGGAGGAACACGGCAACCGACCTGTTAGCACAAGCTATCAGGTCTAACTCACACCCACCCACATCTACTCATGTATTTATCCAACCTATTTTTAAAGCTACACAACGTTCTGGCCTCTATAACGGTACTTGGGAGTTTGTTCCACTCATCCACAACTCTATTACCAAACCAGTACTTTCCTATATCCTTCCTGAATCTGAATTTTTCCAACTTAAAACCATTGCTGCGAGTCCTGTCTAGGCTAGATATTTTCAGCACACTATTTACATCCCCTTTATTTATTCCTGTCTTCCATTTATACACCTCAATCATATCCCCCCTAATTCTACGTCTTTCTAGAGAGTGCAGTTTCAGGGCCCTTAGTCTATCCTCATAGGGAAGGTTTCTGATACATGGGATCATCTTTGTCATCCTCCTTTGTACATTTTCCAGAGAATTTATATCCATTCTGTAATACGGTGACCAAAACTGTGCAGCATAATCTAAATGAGGCCTAACCAAGGATGTATAGAGTTGAAGAACAACCTGAGGACTCCTATTATTTATGCTTCTTGATATGAAGCCAAGGATTCTATTAGCTTTATTGCGAACACTTATGCACTGTTGTCTTGGTTTCAGATTACTGCTAACCAGAACTCCTAAATCTTTTTCGCAATCCGTAATATTAAGATCTACATTATTTAGTTTATATGTGGCATGGTTATTGTCCTGTCCAACATTTAGAACTTTGCATTTGTCTATATTAAACTGCATCTGCCACTTCTCCGACCACTGCATCAGTCTATTCAAATCTTCCTGGAGTGCTCGAATGTCCTCGTCAGAATGAATTCGACGGCCTATTTTGGTGTCATCGGCAAACTTGCCGATGTCGCTCTTTATGCCCTCATCTATGTCGTTTATGTAGATTGTGAACAGCAGGGGGCCCAACACTGACCCCTGTGGAACACCGCTCGTGACGCTTCCCCACTCTGATTTCTCCCCATTTATGCAAACTCTCTGCTGCCTATTTGTCAACCATGCCTCTATCCAGGAAAAAATTTCTCCTCCTATTCCATGTGCTTTAATTTTCCTCAATATTCTCTGATGTGGGACCCTGTCAAAAGCCTTACTGAAGTCCATATACACAATATCATATTCATTACCATGATCTACCTCCTCAAATACCTTAGTGAAAAAATTTAATAAATTCGTAAGGCAGGAACGCCCCTTTGTAAAACCATGCTGAGATTCGTTGATTAATTTATGCTTTTCAAGATGGCTACGAACTGCCTCGGCAATTATTGATTCCATAAATTTTCCCACTATGGAGGTTAGGCTTATTGGTCTATAGTTCGAAGCTAAGGACCTGTCACCTGTTTTGAAAATAGGTATCACATTTGCCATTTTCCACTTATCTGGCACCATGCCAGTTTGTAGTGATATGTTGAAAAGATTAGCCAAAGGTGTGCTAAGCTCCTCTTTACATTCCTTTAGAACCCTTGCATACAGTTCATCAGGGCCTGGGGATTTGTTAGGTTTTAATTTATCTATTTGCCTAAGGACCATGTCACTTGTGACCCTAATAGTGCACAGTTTATTATCGTCCTGTTCTACATAATTTATCATTACTGGAATATCGCTGGTATCCTCCTGTGTAAAAACTGAGAGGAAGTATGTGTTAAAAATTCTACACATTTCCTTATCACTGTCAGTGAGCTGACCCGAGGAACTTTTAAGTGGGCCTATCTTGTCCCTGATCTTACTTCTGTATACCTGAAAGAATCCTTTTGGGTTAGTCTTCGATTCTTTTGCAACTTTAACCTCATAATCTCTTTTTGCTTTTCTAATTCCCTTTTTTATTTCTCTCTTTAACTGAATATATTGATTTCTTAATTGCGCCTCTCCTCTTTTGATTTGCCTATATATGCCTCTCTTTTGACCAATCAGATATTTTAATCTATTGTTCATCCATTTAGGATCATTTTTGTTTGATCTGATTTCCCTATTTCGAACATAATTTGACTGAGCAGCTAGAACTATGCCCTGGAAAGCATCATATCGGCAACCATCACCACCTACCTGACCCTTAGTCAGGTCATTCCAGTTCAGCCCACCTAAGTAATTTTTCAGTCCTATGAAATCAGCCAAGCGAAAGTCAGGGACGGAGACTTGATTGCCATTATTAGGGGAATTCCATGATATATTAAAACTGAGTGATTTGTGATCACTCTCCCCAAGCTCATCATTAACCTTAAGATTATTAATTAGTGTTTCCCTACTGGCAAGAACCAAGTCAAGGAGGTTATTTCCCCTAGTTGGCTCTGTCACAAACTGTTTTAAAAAACAATCCTGGATCGTATCAAGAAAGTCACCCGACTCTAAATTTCCTGTCAAATTGCTCCAGTCAATCTGTCTATAGTTGAAATCTCCCATTAGCACAACATTTTCGTATGTAGATGCCTTACGAATTTCGTCCCATAGAAGTTTACTGCACTCCCTATCAAGATTTGGGGCCCTGTAAATCACACCCAAAATTAGTTTTTCTCGGCCCTCGAGAAGCTGTAACCAAACAGATTCAGTGGCTGACGCTTCTAATTTAATATCTTGTCTAACACAACAATTTAAATTGTCTCTGACATACATCGCTACTCCACCACCTTTCCTGTTGACCCTGTCAGTGTGGAATAATTTATAGCCTTGTATGTGACATTCAGAGGGCATCTCTCTATCTTTCAGATTGAGCCAGGTCTCTGTTATAGCAATAATATCTATGTTTCCTGCACTTGCAATTAATCTTAGCTCATCTATCTTATTTCTAACACTCCTGCTATTAGTATAGTAAACCTTAAGGGAGCTAGTCCCTTGCTGCCCTCTGCTGTCCCCCTTTGTTTGCTGGCCTGTTCTATTGTCTTTATTTATAACTTCATGCTGAATGCCTTTTATACATTTACTGTTTCCAACCCTAGTGTTGCAACCTGCTTGTTTCCCACACACACCCATACCTCTATCTTCCATCAGTTTAAAATCATAGGCATTTCACCAATGGCCTTCTCAATCGAGTCTGCAAGTGCTACCACCCCTGCCCCAGAGAGATGTACCCCATCCCTTGCATACATATCATGTTTGCCATAAAAGTTGTTCCAGTTGTCAATGAATGGGATTGCAAGTTCCTTGCAGTATCTGTCTAGCCAGCAATTTACACCAATTGCCCTAGACAACCATTCATTTCCTACTCCCCTTCTAGGCAAGATGCTACATATGATTGGGATCCCTCCCTTAGACTTAATGAAATCTATAGCTGACCTGTACTTATCTAGCAGCTCTTCTCTCCTACCCTTCCCAATATCATTTCCACCAGCACTGAGACAGATAATGGGCTTGTTCCCATTACCTGACATGATATTATCCAGCCTGTTGACAATGTCCCCAACACCAGCTCCAGGGAAGCACACTCTATCTCTCATCTTCTTATTCCTATTACAAAAAGCACGGTCAATATATCTTACCTGAGAGTCACCAACCACAAGAATGCGCTTACCTTCATTAGCAGGGGCAGTAGTACCCTTACCTTCACTGGCCACTGAAGTACATTCATCCTGGAGAACAGAGAAGCGATTTCCTACCTTCAGCTCTTCACTCTTAACTTTCCTTACTCTGATGCGCCTCCCATTACTGTGAACAACTCGCCACTTGTAGCAGGTGCTGGGCTGCACCTCACTGCTGGTAGCCGTTGCTACCTCCCCAACTACAGCCTCCTCACAGCGAGAGACAGACTGCACCTCACTGCTAGAAGTCTCATTCCCCACAACTCCAGCCACCTCACACTCTCTCCCAGACCCATTGAGGTGGACCTTCAGCCTCCTAATCTCCTCCTGGAGAAGCAAGACCTCCTCCTTCAACTCTCCAACCTCAGTTTTTAAAACACTGCAGAAGCAAGCCATGCTTTGTAACCGTCCACGCTAATCCCCAAAGCAGCTCAGGGTCTGTGACCTCACGTGACGACTGACCACTGAGAGACCACTGGGAGAGCGCTAAGCACGAAGGGGTCATACCAGTAGCTTCGGGTGAGAAGAATTCAAATCTAAGGAAGGAAAGGGAAGCAACAATTCCTTTCACCAGCATCACATTACCTCTCATTGTGAGGGTACATCGTGTATACAATGGTCTCTTCCTCCTCGTCTTCTTCCTTCTGCTTGTCGTCCTCCTTCTCCTCTTCCTTCTCCTTGTCTTCCTCCTCCTCCTCCACTTCCTGAACCACCATCAACATCACCAGGGTCGAGACACTGGTCCAACTTTATGTGTCTTTACTTGTTGCATCTACAAGACTGTGAAAGGTAATGTGAGGAGAGAGAAAGAGAGAGAGAGATATGAAGGAATCATGTGCGTGTGAGAGAAAGATCATTCATGAATAATATATGTGAAGATGAGAAAGGTCTATGTGGTTAGCAATATATATATATATATATATATATATATATATATATATATATATATATATATATATATATATATATATATATATATATATGCAAAAAACCACTGTGAAAGAATAGAGAAATTCCAAGCGCTTTCGTGACTACTCACATTATCAAGGAACATTGTTCCGTGGTAATGTGAGTAGTCACGAAAGCGCTTGTAATTTCTCTATTCTTTCAAAGTGGTTGTTTTGCATATTCGGAAATCACCTGTTTACTGTGACCTTATTGCATATATATATATATATATATATATATATATATATATATATATATATATATATATATATATATATATATATATATATATATATTATGTATATATATATATATATATATATATATATATATATATATATATATATATATATATATATAATGTATATATATTACATATATATATATATATATATATATATATATATATATATATATATATATATATATAATATATATTTATACATAGTACATATATATACCTATTCCTCTCCACGTGTATATACACGCTGCTTTTAGTCTTACACAGCCTCCTTGCCCTCTCTCATCTTTTTCCCGTTAATGTTTTACATTCTTGCTTGCACTTATTCATCTATAATTCTCAAGTTACTGCTTCCTCTTCCTTCATAGTCCCTCATTTTTCTTCTACAGTTTCTTTCGCTCGCTATCTTCACGCTGTCTACCCTTCCCTTACTGATCTACCATTTTTTCCCCTCTCCCAACACCTCCCTCTCAAAACCCGTATTTTACCAAGTACACGATCACACTTTTTATCCCGTTCTCTTCCCCTCCTTACATCTCTAACACATGTTTATACTCTCTCGTTCTTTCCCTGTCAATACCCCTAACACACGTTCACACACACTCACCCCTTCTCTTCCCCTCCCCACACCCCTAAAACACGTTCACACTACGTCTCCCTTTCTCTTCCCCCTCCCTGCAACCCTTGTTACCCCTCTCACTTCCACACTCCCCCCGTGAGATTGCCGTCACTCCGACACAAATTCCTTTCGCTATCGGACAATTCCGTAAAACTGTTATGGATTTTCCCCAGCTGTATACCACTAACATTTTGCCATTTATACTGGTCATAGTTGCTGCTGTATGGTGATTTATATGTATAAACTCTCAGCAAAACCGGAAATCTATTATATATATTTCAAGTAAATCTATTTGGATTTCATGTTTGCAACACACTGCAATGTTACGGGATATTGTTTATGTACACATGACACAGTAAGATGCATTAAACACACAAACACACACACACACACACACACACACACACACACACACACACACACACACACACACACACACACACACACACACACACATATGCAAACCAACCACTAGGGGAGTAAATTGATAGCTGTCGGCCTTTCATAATACAAGCAACACATCAGGAGCTTGCAAAGTTGCAGAAAAAAAAGGATGTCGGAGCCAACACGATCCTCTGGGATCGTGTTGGCTTGGACATACTCCTTTTTTTCTGCAACTTTGCAAGCTCCTGATGATATGTTGATTGCAACACGAAAGGCCGACAGCTATCATTCTACTTCCCCCCCGTGGTTGTTTTGCATCCTGTATCGCTTGGTTTGAGATATTTGTATTATATATATATATATATATATATATATATATATATATATATATATATATATATATATATATATATATATATATATATATATATATATATATATGCAAGGAATTCGCAAGAGCAGGCAAAATATATTTCGCCTGCTCTTGCGAATTCCTTGCATTGTTATCTTCTTTAGGAAGGCTGATGCCTGCAGGGGATGAGATGAAAAGCTGTAAGCCTTCTCCCTGAAAGCTGGCTGCCTTGGATCAACGTGTAGCACAAGCTACACGCCAAGGTATTGTCCAGTGTGGGTAGATTGCTATAGCACTGCGTACCTTGTTCTAAGGTTCGTAGGTTCGAGTCTCCTTCAGCCAGAGATCAGTGTTTATATATATATATATATATATATATATATATATATATATATATATATATATATATATATATATATATATAATACAACACATACACCCCCACAGGCCGCTCAACCCTACTACCACAATAAATACGTAAACACTCCCACAATAGCACATCCCCAACGACCCCTCAAACCACACCCTCAGGCAACAAGAATCTTTCAGCCCACTCTAGTTGTGAGATGGGTGAGGTGAAGCGGGGAATGGACAAGGTGAACCGGGGGATGGGCGAGATGAACCATCGAGGATATGGTCATACAAGCTTCACTATCCTATACACACACCTGCTAAATGATCTCCAACATAGTGAGCACAGTGAAGCAACATTCGTAATAAACACTCGTAATGATGGACATAACACGCAAGGATGCTCACTCAGTGGCCACTTTATTAGGCACACTTTTCCAGTACTGGGTGGGGAGAAGTCCCTTTGTTTCCTGAACAGCCACAACCATAACGTAGTGAAAGAGCACGACTGTATCTCTTGAAGAAATATACTGTAAAACAAGACACCCATACAGATAATAACACACAGAAAAAGAATATGGAAAACAAGGTTAGTAGAAGCTTTGACCAGAAACATCTTTAATACATTAAATGATCAACAAAACTAAAGGAAGTGAACCGACTAAGTTGGATGTAATATTTACCCTGAGTGACACAGGGATGCTGGAAAGGAGAGGAAGAAAGCAGCAACACACCAGAGATAAATAAGAGACCGCCCCAACCTGTGACGAACTGGGACATTCCGTGCAACGAGATCATTCTTAATCAAAACAATGTAAACATTCAAGACAATGTACACACATAATCAAGACAACGTACATACATAATCAAGACAACGTACACACATAATCAAGACAATATACACACATAATCAAGACATACACACATAATCAAGACAATGTACACACGTAACTAAGACAATATACACACATAATCAAGACAATGCACACAGATAATCAAGGCAATGTACACACATAATCAAGAACAATGTACATAAGCGAAAAACAAGACTCATCCGAATTTGACAAAAATAAAAAAATGCAAAAAAAGTGTGAGAAGGAAAAGAAGATAAATGGTGAGGAATGGAAGAAAACCAGCGAGACCTATCAAGGGCGATATCCTGAGGCGGGTGAATGGCTCTTGATCCAAGGAATTGGAACCAGCGTCCCTTTCCTTGGATCAAACATGAGCAGTACATACTTCCCCAGGCACAGAATGATTTCAGCGGTTTTAGCGCTTCCCTGTGACTGTAACGAAAAGAGCAAAGCTGGAGAGCCGAGACTGAGGATCAAATGAATCTTAGGATAAAGAGGATCCTAGGATCAAGAAGATACTGATCAAAAGGATCTTGATGTTAGGATCAAGAAGATATTGATCAAGAGGGTCTTGATGTTTGGATCATGGGGATCTTGATCTAAAAATCAAGAATACGAGGACAAAAAACTTGATAATGACACTGCTAACAAAGACAATTTGGTAATGACACAGCTGAAGAAAGCAAGGAACCAAAAAACTCTTTTCTAAAGTCATACCATTAGGAAGATCTCTCTCAGTCATACCAATAAGGTATCCCACAATCATACCATTAGAAAGATCTCTCTCAGTCATACCAATAAGGTATCCCACCATCATACCATTAGAAAGATCTCTCTCAGTCATACCAATAAGGTATCCCACAATCATACCATTAGAAAGATCTCTCTCAGTCATACCAATAAGGTATCCCACCATCATACCATTAGGAAGATCTCTCTCAGTCATACCAATAAGGTATCCCACCATCATACCATTAGAAAGATCTCTCTCAGTCATACCAATAAGGTATCCCACCATCATACCATTAGGAAGATCTCTCTCAGTCATACCAATAAGGTATCCCACCATCATACCATTAGAAAGATCTCTCTCAGTCATACCAATAAGGTATCCCACAATCATACCATTAGAAAGATCTCTCTCAGTCATACCAATAAGGTATCCCACAATCATACCATTAGAAAGATCTCTCTCAGTCATACCAATAAGGTATCCCACAATCATACCATTAGGAAGATCTCTCTCAGTCATACCAATAAGGTATCCCACCATCATACCATTAGAAAGATCTCTCTCAGTCATACCAATAAGGTATCCCACAATCTTACCATTAGAAAGATCTCTCTCAGTCATACCAATAAGGTATCCCACAATCATACCATTAGGAAGATCTCTCTCAGTCATACCAATAAGGTATCCCACAATCATACCATTAGGAAGATCTCTTCAGAGACTTCGACGGCCGGGAGAAGATTGAAAAAAAAAATAGTGAGACGCCCCTGGAGGCTGACAGGCTAATTTGCGGAGAGATCAGGAGAAGATTTAAGGTTGCTTTTATATCAAAGTCTCCCTATCCACACTCAAGGTGGGCACCTTGACGCTGGTGAAGCAGTCTTGTTTCAAGGTAATGAAGCAGCACTGCTTCCCCACGATAACAACAACAAAAACAACAATAATAATAATAATAATAATAATGATAATAATAATCAAATAAATAATAATAATAAAATACTTATATCAGCAATAAGAGAAGAATATTAAGAGGTGGTTCAGGGTTACATGGAAACGACTTCAGGGGTGATTTCTCCCGCGGCCCGGCCCCAGACCAGCCCCCTCCCTGGTTGCTAGCCGGATCAACTAGGCTGTTTGTGCCAGCCGGATCAACTAGGCTGTTGGTGCCAGCCACACAGACCAAAATATGTACCACAGCCAAGCTGATAAGGAACTTATCTGAGGAACTTACCCAGTTCCCTCTTGAAGACAGCCAAGGATTTGTCGGTAGTCTTCCTTATGCACGGAGGGTGTTGATAAGTCTTTGTCCTTGTACAGTTAATGAGGTCTTCCTTAGTGAACTGATCACCTTCCTACTCTTCACTGGAGGTATTTTGCACTGTCTGCCAAGCCTCTTGCTTTTATAGGTAGTGATTTCAGCGTGCAGATCTCGGACCAATCCTTCCAGAAGTTTCCAGGTGCATCTTTCTCGCCAACACTTCAAGGGGTACAATTTAAGGGACTTAAAGCGCTCCCAGATGTTAAGATATTTGACGGAATGTAAGCAAGCAGTTAAGGTTCTCTGCACGTTTTCCAGTTCTACATTTTTCACCTGCCTTGATTATGTTGTTAGTATACACAGCAATATACAAGAATAGAAAAAATCAGTGACAGGTGAATAACCAACGACTCGGTATCTCTTGTCCTGATTGCTCGGGTTATCCAACTAATCATTTTCCTTGTCAATGCAATAATAACGCTGCTGTGATCTCTGAATGAGAGATACTCTGACATTTTCGTTCCCATGTCTCCCACACTGAACTTCCGGTTTATTGAATAATTTGAGTTTGTTTCTACTCTATTTCACTCTCTAATTCCTCAGTTTTTCCAATAGAGGAGTAACTGAAATTTGCCTTCATTCAATATCTTGTTGCCAGTCGTCCTCTGTAAGATTTGGATTATATTAACTTGAAGGTTCGAGGTATCCTCGACGGACACCACTCAAGTATTGATTTAAATATCGTCTGCAAAAGATATGGTGTTATGACTTACGTCTGTCTACGTCGGATATAAGAATGAGAAAGCAGTGAAGGGAGTACTGTGCCTTAAAGAACAGACCTTTTTACTGTGACACCTGATTTCATTCTGTTTACTATTACTCTCTGGGTTCTAAGTATTTATAAAGTTAAATATCCATCAGTGCACTTTTATAGTTATTCCTCTTGCACCCATTTTGTCTTCTATTGCACTAGTCTTACTTGTCGAAGGCTTTTCGCAAAATCTGTATACACTACATCTGCATTCTGTTTGTCTTCCAGTGCATCCAAGGCCACGTTGTATTAATGGTCAAGCAATTGCAAAAGGCAGCAGGGACCGCTCTAAACCCATGTTGCCCTGGGTTGTAAAACTGTAGTGGTTCCATGTGATTTGCTTTTCAAAGATTGAGATTATGCCGACGTTAGCGTTATCGGTGAAAAGTTTCTTGCAAGTGCTTTACTGCCACTTTTGTGAAGTGGTATTTTTACTGACAGTGATTTTTAACGATTGTTGGATGACATCTGTGTGCAGGCTCCTTCTCCATAGAATACTTAGGGCCTGGGACAGTGGTTTTTTGCTACAGAAATGGTCCAGCAAGTGACTACTGGATCTCGTCTTCACGAGAGAGCGACTACTGGATCAGAGACCAGAGAGAGAGAGAGAGAGAGAGAGAGAGAGAGAGAGAGAGAGAGAGAGAGAGAGAGAGAGAGAGAGAGAGAGTGAGTGAGTTTAGAGAGGGAGTTTAGAGAGGGAGTGAAAGCTAGCACCATCTCACACTAACAAAACTTACAAATTTGCATATTAGTAACTGTTAAAAATTCTTAATTATTATGCATAATTTCTATCACCATCACCTACCACCACAGCCACTATTATCACCATTTCTTTATTGCCACCACCCTTCAATGACCAACACATTACCCCAATAACTACCTTCACCACAACCCCAACACTACCCTTAAAAGCACCAGCACCACTACCAGCACTACCCCAGCAGCATCTCACCACCATTAACACCCCCCTCCACCACCACTTCTACCATCACCACCCTTATCAGCTACCACCCTCACTAACACCACCACCCTCACTAACACCACCACCCTCACTAACACCACCACCCTCACCACAACCATCCTCACCCCACCATTACCATCACCACCGCCATTATAAAATAGAAAGTTATATAATCACCATCGTCGACCAAATCCTTACGTACACCCTCCATCACTGCCATAAAATATCCCCGACAATTAGCAACTAATTTCCACCACGCTCTCTGCCACGTCACTCGCCCACACCCCTTAATATTCATCCTACCAGCCTACACATCATTCTACCAACTCACACATCCTACCAACCCACACGTCATCCTACCAGCCCACACATCATCCAACCAGCCCACACATCATCCAACCAGCCCACACATCATTCTACCAGCCCACATATAATCCTACCTGCCCACACATCACCCTTCCAGCCCACACATCATTCTACCAGCACACACAATTCTACCAGCCCTCAAATAATCCTACAAGCCACACACAATTCTACCAGCCCACACATAATCCTACCAGCCCACACATCCTACCAGCTCACACATCCTACTAGCTCACACATCATCCTACCAGCCCACACATCATCCTACCAGCCCACATATCTTACCAGCCCACACATCCTACCAGCCCACACATCTTACCAGCCCACACATCCTACCAGCTCACACATCCTACCAGCCCACACATCCTACCAGTTCACACATCCTAATAGCCCACACATCATCCTACCAGCCCACACATCATCCTACCAGCCCACACATCATCCTACCAGCCCACACATCCTACCAGCTCACACATCCTACCAGCCCACACATCCTACCAGCTCACACATCCTAATAGCCTACACATCATCCTACCAGCCCACACATCATCCTACCAGCCCACACATCATCCTACCAGTCCACACATCCTACCAGCCCACACATCCTACCAGCCCACAAATCATCCTACCAGCCCATATATCCTACCAGCTCTCACATCCTACAACCCCACACATCCTACCACCCCACACATCCTACCACCCCACACATCCTACCAGCTCACACATCCTAATAGCCCACACATCATCCTACCAGACCACACATCATCCTACCAGCCCACACATCTTACCAGCCCACACATCATCCTACCAGCCCACATATCATCCAATCAGTCCACACATCATCCTACCAGCCCACACATCTTACCAGCCCACACATCATCCTACCAGCCCACACATCATCCTACCAGCCCACACATCCTACCAGCTCTCACATCCTACCAGCACACACATCATCCTACCAGCCCACGCATCCTACCAGCTCACACATCCTACCAACCCACACATCCTACCAGCTCACGCATCCTACCAGCCCACACATCCTACCAACCCACACATCCTAATAGCCCACACATCATCCTACCAGTCCACACATCCTACCAGCTCACACATCCTAATAGCCCACACATCATCCTACCAGCCCACACATCCTACCAGCTCACACATCCTAATAGCCCACACATCATCCTACCAGCCCACACATCCTACCAGCTCACACATCTTAATAGCCCACACATCATCCTCACTACATCCTAATAGCCCACACATCATCCTACCAGCCCACACATCCTACCAGCTCACACATCCTAATAGCCCACACATCATCCTACCAGTCCACACATCATCCTACCAGTCCACACATCATCCTACCAGCCCATACATCTTACCAGCCCACATATCCTATCAGCCCACACATCCTACCAGCCCACGCCCAGCCCAAATTTACTCACAAACAGGACCTTGCACCATCATGGTTCCTGGAACAAGTTTTCATAAATGGAATCTCCAAAAATACACCCATGGAAAAAATGGGGGGGGGGTGCGTAGGAAAGGAACAGTGAAGGTGGGGTTGAGAGGAAGGTGGGGTTGAGGGGAAATTGGGGTTGAGGGGAAGGTGGGGGTGCTGGGAGGTGAGGGTCCTGGGATTATGTTCACACCGTGTACTAGGTACTGTATACTGTGTGTGTGTGTTTGTGTGTATACTCACCTAGTTGTGGTTGCAGGGGTCGATTTATAGCTCTTGGCCCCGCCTCTTCGCTGGTCGCTACTAAATCCACTCTCTCTCCCTTCCCCATGTGTGTGTGTGTGTGTGTGTGTGTGTTGAAGAGGTGCGGGTCATACGGCAATAATGTCCTCAGTCTCCTCGTGTTTGTCAAACAAATTCTCTTCATTTGCACTCTTAAGTAATGTCTTGAAGAGTCTTGAAGAGTCTTGAAGAGTCTTGAAGAGTCTTGAAGAGCCTTGGAGAACCTTGAAGACTCTTGAAGAGCCTTAAAAAGCCCTGGAAAACCTTGAAAAGCCTTAAAGAGCCTTGAAGAACTTTGGAGAGCCTTGAGACGTAGTTCTGGGGACACCAATTGTGGCAAACTAATTTGAAAATGTGCGTCTTGGACCGGGCAAAATTCTTTTAAGATGTTTCTTCTTGTATATGGTGTTTCCTCCAAGAATACCTTCTTCCGCCCTCCAAGAATATCTTATGTCCTCCAAGAATACCATCTTTGCCCTCCAAGAATACCACCTTCTGCCTTCCAAGAATACCACCTTCTGCCCTCCAAGAATATCTTCTGACCTCCAAGAATACCATCTTCTGCCCTTAAAAGAATACCATCTTCTGCCCTCCAAGAATACCATCTTCTGCCCTCCAAGAATACCACCTGCCCTCCAAGAATACCACCTGCCCTCCAAGAATACCTGTACCTGTCCCTTCCTGTTTTAACCCATCTCTCTCTCTCTCTCTCTCTCTCTCCCCATCCATCTTCCTCTCTGTCCTTCACTCCCCTCCTTTCATTAGTAACTCCTTACCTCCCTAATTCCTTCAACTTCGCCTCTCCCTGTCTCTCTATTTGCCTTTCTGCCCTGCCTTTCCTATTTATCTGTATCCTTTCCTCGTTCGTTCTCTATTTCTTCGTTCTCCTCTTTATTCATTGCTCCTACTCAGTCTTTTATTCACATATTTTCTTCTTCCTTCTTTCTTTCCTTGCTCATTTCTTCATTCTGTTCTCATTTTTTTTATTTTTCCCATGTTTTCCCTTTTCCTTCTCATGGCTGTTTCTCCTTTATTTGAATTTCCTTTTCTCTATGTTTTCTTTCAATTACATCTTTCTCTCTGTTAAATCTCCCCGATGCTTTCTTCTTTCTTCCCGTCCTTCTTTCTATCTCCCATTTTTTCTTCCCGTCCTTCATCTTTCTTATCCTTTTTTCTTTTACTCTCCTCTTTGTTGTCACAAATTCCTCCTCAGTCCCCTTTCTGCTTGCTCTTTTCCTTCTCTCTTTGTTGCTGCATTATCCACTTTTCTTGATTCTCTCACATATTTCATCTCTCTACTCCCCTCATTCTCTCCCTTCCCAATTACTTTATTTTAGCTCTTCTGTTTTGCTTTTTTCCCCTTTCTCCCCCTTTCTTCTCCTCTCACTCTACCCACGTACTCACCTTATCTATTATTTCCCTGCTTACACTTCTGTCATTTCAATCTCTCTCTCTCTCTCTCTCTCTCTCTCTCTCTCTCTCTCTCTCTCTCTCTCTCTCTCTCTCTCTCTCTCTCTCTGTCTCTCTCTCTCTCTTTTTACACAGGGTTTGACAAGATTAGGTTAAGGATTCCTAACTTTATATATTGACAAGCTAAGAGCTGTTACATCTGTTGTAACATTGTAACATCACCTTTTCTAACGCGTGTTGTAACACCTGCCGTAACGCGTGTTGTAACACCTGTTGTACTACCTTCTGTATGACATGTTGCAACACTGCCCATTGTAACACCATATGAAACGTTACCTGTCGTAACACTACCTGCTGAACCCGTAGTTAACGTGAATGATGCTTTCTGTTGTTTGCCATCTCTTACCTGCAAAGAAAAGGTACGTAAATTAATGAACAAAGGAGAAAGTATACTGGAGAGAATAACAGAAGTAAAAGTGGTTCAAAGTTTTGATTAATGTATGATACAGAAGTACTTTGGTTTGTGTGTACTAATTCACCTAATCGTGGCTGCAGGGGTCGAGTCATGGCTTCTGGCTCCGCCTCTTCACTGGTCACTACTAATTCCACTCTCTCCCTGCTCCATGTGTGTGTGTGTGTGTGTGTGTGTGTGTGTGTGTGTGTGTGTGTGTGTGTGTGTGTATGTGTGTGTGTGTGTGTGTGTGTGTGTGTGTTAATTTGTGTGTGGTTGTTGTGTTTGTGTAAGTGGGTGTATGCATCAGGGAGAGATACAAGGAAGGAGGGAGGGAGGGGGAGGGGGAGGGAGGGGGAGGGAGGGGGAGGGGGAGGGAGGGAGGAGGAGGAGGGAGGGAGGGAGGGAGGGAGGGAGGGGGAGGGGGAGGGGGGGGGGAAGGGGAGGGAGGGAAGGGGGAGGGAAGGGAGGGAGGGAGGGAGGAGGGAAGGGAAGGGGAGGGAGGGAGGGAGGGAGGGAGGGAGGGAGGGAGGGAGGGAGGGAGAGAGAGAGAGAGAGAGAGAGAGAGAGAGAGAGAGAGAGAGAGAGAGAGAGAGAGAGAGAGAGAGAGAGAGCATTAATTTATAATTACAAGAGCCCATTTAACCTCAAGTTCTACCACTGAAATTCTTCTAAGCACATTCGAACGTCTTCTACCCAAGAATGCCACCCAACACAGTCACCTTCTACCCAGACACCTATTTCCAGCACGGTGAACAGGGGCGTCAAACCTACCTCCCATTGTCTTGACTCCTCTCTCTCCTCTCTCGCTCTGTCTCTGCCTTGTATTCAGTAGCCTTCCAAGCCTCCAGCAAAAACTGATCAGTATCTAAACAAGCGAAAAAACGATGCATTTTCCAGGAAATATTTTACAAGTTGCCATCGTGTCTGAGACAAGAAGCCATCGAGAAGGTGCGTTTATGAGGGTAGGAAACCTGAATGAGAGGGAGGGAGGGAGGGAGGGAGGGAGGAAGGGAGGAAGGGAGGGAGAGAGGGAGAGAGGGAGAGAGGGAGAGAGGGAGGGAGAGAGGGAGAGAGGGAGGGAGAGAGGGAGGTAGAGAGAGAGACGGAAACAGAGAGAATCCCAGAACACTGCCTCCTGCAGCCTGAAGGACAAACCTGATGTTGCAATACTCTTGAAGAGATTAAGATTCGTCAAAGTGAGCACTAATCTGTTATTCCACAACAAGTTCCTGCCTTTAACCTCCACTACAACATGTTCCTGCCTTTAACCTCCACCACATCATGTTCCTGCCTTTAACCTCCACCACAACATGTTCCTGCCTTTAATCTCCACCACAACATGTTCCTGCCTTTAACCTCCACCACAACATGTTCCTGCCTTTAACCTCCACCACAATATGTTCCTGCCTTTAATCTCCACCACATGTTCCTGCCTTTAACCTCCACCACAACATGTTCCTGCCTTTAACCTCCACCACAACATGTTCCTTCCCTTTACCTCCACCACAACATGTTTCTGCCTTTTACCTCCACCACAACAAGTTGATGACTTTTACCTCCACCACAACATGTTCCTGCCTCTTACCTTCACCACAGCATGTTCCTGCCTCTTACCTTCACCACAGCATGTTCCTACCTCTTACCCTCACCACAGCATGTTCCTGCCTCTTACCTTCACCACAGCATGTTACTGCCTCTTACCCTCACCACAGCATGTTCCTGCCTCTTACCTTCACCACAGCATGTTACTGCCTCTTACCCTCACCACAACATGTTCCTGCCTCTTACCTTCACCACAGCATGTTCCTACCTCTTACCCTCACCACAACATGTTCCTGCCTCTTACCTTCACCACAGCATGTTCCTACCTCTTACCCTCACCACAACATGTTCCTGCCTCTTACCTTCACCACAGCATGTTCCTACCTCTTACCCTCACCACAACATGTTCCTGCCTCTTACCTTCACCACAGCATGTTCCTACCTCTTACCTTCACCACAACATGTTCCTGCCTCTTACCCTCACCACAGCATGTTACTGCCTCTTACCCTCACCACAACATGTTCCTGCCTCTTACCTTCACCACAGCATGTTACTGCCTCTTACCCTCACCACAACATGTTCCTGCCTCTTACCTTCACCACAGCATGTTACTGCCTCTTACCCTCACCACAACATGTTCCTGCCTCTTACCTTCACCACAGCATGTTCCTACCTCTTACCTTCACCACAACATGTTCCTGCCTCTTACCTTCACCACAGCATGTTCCTGCCTCTTACCTTCACCACAGCATGTTCCTACCTCTTACCCTCACCACAACATGTTCCTGCCTCTTACCTTCACCACAGCATGTTCCTACCTCTTACCTTCACCACAACATGTTCCTGCCTCTTACCTTCACCACAGCATGTTCCTACCTCTTACCTCCACCACAACATGTTCCTGCCTCTTACCTTCACCACAACATGTTCCTGCCTCTTACCTTCACCACAGCATGTTCCTGCCTCTTACCTTCACCACAGCATGTTCCTACCTCTTACCCTCACCACAACATGTTCCTGCCTCTTACCTTCACCACAGCATGTTCCTACCTCTTACCTTCACCACAACATGTTCCTGCCTCTTACCTTCACCACAGCATGTTCCTACCTCTTACCTCCACCACAACATGTTCCTGCCTCTTACCTTCACCACAACATGTTCCTGCCTCTTACCCTCACCACAACATGTTCCTGCCTCTTACCTTCACCACAGCATGTTCCTGCCTCTTACCTCCACCACAACATGTTCCTGCCTCTTACCTTCACCACAACATGTTCCTGCCTCTTACCTTCACCACAACATGTTCCTGCCTCTTACCCTCACCACAACATGTTCCTGCCTCTTACCTTCACCACAGCATGTTCCTGCCTCTTACCCTCACCACAACATGTTCCTGCCTCTTACCTCCACCACAACATGTTCCTGCCTCTTACCTTCACCACAGCATGTTCCTGCCTCTTACCTCCACCACAACATGTTCCTGCCTCTTACCTTCACCACAGCATGTTCCTGCCTCTTACCTTCACCACAGCATGTTCCTACCTCTTACCCTCACCACAACATGTTCCTGCCTCTTACCTTCACCACAGCATGTTCCTACCTCTTACCTTCACCACAGCATGTTCCTACCTCTTACCCTCACCACAGCATGTTCCTACCTCTTACCTTCACCACAACATGTTCCTGCCTCTTACCTTCACCACAGCATGTTCCTACCTCTTACCCTCACCACAGCATGTTCCTACCTCTTACCTTCACCACAACATGTTCCTGCCTCTTACCTTCACCACAGCATGTTCCTGCCTCTTACCCTCACCACAACATGTTCCTGCCTCTTACCTTCACCACAGCATGTTCCTGCCTCTTACCTTCACCACAGCATGTTCCTACCTCTTACCTTCACCACAGCATGTTCCTGCCTCTTACCTTCACCACAGCATGTTCCTACCTCTTACCCTCACCACAGCATGTTCCTGCCTCTTACCCTCACCACAACATGTTCCTGCCTCTTACCCTCACCACAACATGTTCCTGCCTCTTACCTTCACCACAGCATGTTCCTACCTCTTACCCTCACCACAACATGTTCCTGCCTCTTACCTTCACCACAGCATGTTCCTGCCTCTTACCTTCACCACAGCATGTTCCTACCTCTTACCCTCACCACAACATGTTCCTGCCTCTTACCTTCACCACAACATGTTCCTACCTCTTACCCTCACCACAACATGTTCCTGCCTCTTACCTTCACCACAGCATGTTCCTGCCTCTTACCTTCACCACAGCATGTTCCTACCTCTTACCCTCACCACAACATGTTCCTGCCTCTTACCTTCACCACAGCATGTTCCTACCTCTTACCCTCACCACAGCATGTTACTGCCTCTTACCCTCACCACAACATGTTCCTGCCTCTTACCTTCACCACAGCATGTTCCTGCCTCTTACCTTCACAACAGCATGTTCCTACCTCTTACCCTCACCACAGCAGTAGTTTCCTGCCTCTTCCCACCCCCACACCACAACATGTTCCTGCCTCTTACCCTCCACAACATGTTCCTGCCTCTTACCTTCACTTCCACAGCAGCATTTTACAGTATTACTAATTTTGTTTTATTATGTTGTTGTATTTCTTGTAGTATTATTTTGTAGTAATCTGATGCTGCACTATCTTTTGTTCTTTTTGTTTTAAAGTTGTATTTTGATGGTGTTTTTGTCTCTGGAATAATGTCCCCTGCTTGCGTGTTCTGTTGTGTTTGCTGCTAGGCTTATTTTATGAATTTCTGGTGCCGTTGCGCATACAGTACATGTATACTGTTGGAGACCGCTGTAAACTGTTGGGAACCATTAATATACCGTTAGGTTCCGTTGCTATGCTATTGTGCCGAGGAGCGTTATGGCGTTTTTACTGAATTTTTTTATTACTGATTTTCTTTACTGTATCTCTGCTGTTTAATTTGTATTTTATATCATCCCAGGTTATTCATATATATATATATATATATATATATATATATATATATATATATATATATATATATATATATATATATATATATATATATATATATATATATGACACATTAATTACTGTATAATTAACAATTTCTGCACACCATCATATGACTTAATAATCAAGATTCAATTAAGACATCCTGGAAGCCTGATTGAAAGTGATCGTAGAAGACTGGAATTATATACTGTGTGTGTGTGTGTGTGTGTGTGTGTACTCACCTAATTGTGGTTGCAGGTGTCGAGAGCTCAGCTCCTGGCCCCGCCTCTTCACCGATCGCTACTAAGTCCTCTCTCTCTCTCTGCTTCCTGAGCTTTGTCATACCTCGTCTTAAAGCTATTTATGGTTCCTGCCTCCACTACATCACTTCCTAGGCTATTCTACTTCCTGACGACTCTGTGACTGAATAAGTACTTCCTAACATCCCTGTGACTCGTCTGAGTCTTCAGCTTCCAATTGTGACCCCTTGTTTCTGTGTCCCCTCTCTGAAACAGCCTGTCTCTGTCCACCTTGTCTATTCCATGAAGTATTTTGTATGTTATCATGTCTCCCCTGACCCTCCTGTCCTCCAGTGTCGTCAGTCCGATTTCCCTCAACCTTTCTTCGTAGGACATTCCCCCGAGCTCCGGAACTAGCCTTGTTGCAAACCTTTGTACTTTCTCTAATTTCTTGACGTGTTTGACCAGGTGTGGGTTCCAAACTGGTGCTGCATACTCCAGTATGGGCCTGACGTACACAGTGTACAGTGTCCTGAACGATTCCTTACTAAGGTATCGGAACGCTGTTGTCAGGTTTGCCAGGCGCCCATATGCTGCAGCAGTTATCTGGTTGATGTGTGCTTCCGGAGACGTGCTCGGTGTTATGGTCACGCCAAGATCTTTCTCCTGGAGTGAGGTTTGCAGTCTTTGGCCACCTAGCCTATACTCTGCGGTCTTCTTTGCCCTTCCCCCAATCTTCATGACTTTGCATTTGGCAGGGCTGAATTCGAGAAGCCAGTTGCTGGACCACGTGTCCGTGTGTGTGTGTGTGTGTGTGTGTGTGTGTGTGTGTGTACTCACCTAACTGTACTCACCTAATTGTAGTTGCTGGGGTCAAGACTCAGCTCCTGGCCCCGACTTTTCACTGAACGCTACTAGGTCCTCTCTCTCCCTGCTCCATGAGCTTTATCATACCTCGTCTTAAAGCTATGTATGGTTACTGCCTCCACTACATCGCTCGTCAGACTGTTCCACTTCTTGACCACTCTGTGACTGAAGAAACACTTCCTAACATCCCTGCGGCTCTTCTGAGTCTTCAACTTCCAAGAGTGACGCTTTGTTTCTGTGTCCCCTCTCTGGAACATCTTGTCTCTATCCACCTTGTCTATTCCACGCAGTATTTTGTATGTCGTTATCATGTCTCCACTATCCCTTCTGTCCTCCATTGTCGTCAGGCCGATTTCCCTCAGCCTTCCTTCATAGGACATTTCCTTAGCTCTGGAACTAACCTTGTCGCAAACCTTTGCACTTTCTCTAATTTCTTAACTTGCTTGACCTGGTGCGGGTTCCAAACTGGTGCTGCATACTCTAGTATGGGCCTGATGTACACGGTGTACAGTGTCTTGAAAGATGCCTTACTTAGGTATCGGAATGCTAATCTCAGGTTTGCCAGGCGCCCATATGCTGCAGCAGTTATCTGGCTGATGTGTGCTTCCGGAGACATGTTCGATGTTATACTCACGCCAAGATCTTTCTCCTTGAGCGAGGATTGCAGTCGTTGGCCACCTAGCCTATACTCTGTCTGCGGTCTTCTGTGCCCTTCCCCGATCTTCATGACGTGTGTGTGTGTGTGTGTGTGTGTGTGTGTGTGTGTGTGTGTGTGTGTGTGTGTGTGTGTGTGTGTGTGTCTGTCTGTCTGTCACAGTGTTTGTGTACTTGTCTATTAACGTGTACATGCACAAACGTACGTTGTACAGAGAACAATTCTTCCTCTTAAAACCTTGTTTCCACAATGCTCGTGTAAAATTTTATGATGTAATTATTTTTTTAATCGTTGGAAAACGGCCAAATTTTATTTTGTAGGCGAAATGTAGGTTGCTGTTATTACATACGCTAATGGTTTTGTTAAAGTATAATATATTAAAAGAGAGAGTGTGAATGTGTGTGTGTGTGTGTGTGTGTGTGTGTGTGTGTGTGTGTGTGTGTGTGTGTGTGTGTGTGTGTGTGTGTGTGTGTGTGTGTGTGTGTGTGTGTGTGTGTGTGTGTGAATAAACGGAAGAGTGGACGAGGGGCTCCAACCGCGGTCTGTAAACTGACAGTCCAACGTGGGTCGAGCCCCACGTCCACTCTTCTCTATTCATCGGCAGCTGTTTATCACAACTTAATCTGAGTTCATATATATATACATATATATATATATATATATAATATATATATATATATATATATATATATATATATATATTTATATATATCTATTGATATATATATTTTTTTTTATTATCACACTGGCCGATTCCCACCAAGGCAGGGTGGCCCGAAAAAGAAAAACTTTCACCATCATTCACTCCATCACTGTCTTGCCAGAAGGGTGCTTTACACTACAGTTTTTAAACTGCAACATTAACACCCCTCCTTCAGAGTGCAGGCACTGTACTTCCCATCTCCAGGACTCAAGTCCGGCCTGCCGGTTTCCCTGAATCCCTTCATAAATGTTACTTTGCTCACACTCCAACAGCACGTCAAGTACTTATATATATATATATATATATATATATATATATATATATATATATATATATATATATATATATATATATATATATATATATATATGTATGTATGTATGTATAGTATGTAACAAATATTCACAATATAGCAAGAAGTAATCTGACACTTCTACACCTGACGCTCATTTACGAACTGAAGACCAAGCAAAACGTAAGAGGGAAGGTCAACTAACAGAAATAAAGCCATTAGGTAATGACTATGGAAGAGTGAGTAGTGGCGTTGCACTGAAGCCTCTCCCTCAAAGGAGAGTTTGAAGCCATGAGAAGCCACTCCTGAAAGTGACAAGGCAGTCTTGAAAGTGGCAGGCCACTCCTGAAAGTGGGAAGGCACTCCTGAAAGTGGCAGGCCACTCCTGAAAGTGACAAGGCACTTCTGAAAGTGGCAAGGCACTCCTGAAAGTGGCATGCCACTCCTGAAAGTGGCAAACCACTCCTGAAAGTGGCAAGGCACTCCTGAAAGTGGCAAGGCACTCCTGAGAGTGGCAAAGCACTCCTGAGAGTTACAGGCCACTGTACTCTCCACTATACCAACCCATTACTCTCGAACTGTTGAAGGTAAGACTTACGAGTAGGATAACCTTACAGGTAGAAAGAACCTACGAGTCATCAGGGGCAGACAGGGAGTAAAACCAAGGGTATTTAACTTCACTCCAGGAAAAGTATGAAATTATGCAAATGTGAATAGGTAAGGGGAAAGGAAGAGAAAAAAAAAACAGTCTAAGGGGCAGAGAGACTACTAGAAAGAGATCTGGATATAACACAGCGAGCATGTCACCAGAAGCGCATTTACGAAGAAAAAGCTTCCTTGGAATGTGTCAGTCTAGATAACCCAAGAACTGCATTTAGGATTCTTAGCAAAAAATGTGTTATGGATTTATATTGGCGAATTTAAATACATTTACAGAGGATGCAATAATAACCATATTTTGTCAAGCATGTTAAGAAGCTTGAAAATATCCAAAGATTCACAGTAAGTTTATACTAAAACTGAAAGCACTGATTCTCCATACCTTACTTGACCTAATTTTCTACAATATTTCACCTCTTCCTTCTTCCTTCAACTGCTCCTTCTCTCCTTTCCTGCACTGCTTCCTCCCTCTGCCTATCCCTCCCTCCCCCTCTTCCTACCAGGTGAGAGCACCATCACACCTTTACCTGCAGCAGCGGCAGCTTTCATTAACCAATGCAGGAAGTTTATTGGACAGGTCTCTCAGGTTGCGGCACCAACCAGGCACGGTAAATATCACTGGAACTGCTCCTTCCTAATAACAATGATTTTAATCACACCCACCAACTGCTGGGTCGTGTTTACCAGGCTGTTTAAGTTCTTTCTCTATTATTCCTCCCATTCCTCAGGTAAATCAGGACAGTGGCCGCCACAGCATGAACGCCGTGGCTGCCTGAACGCCGTGGCTGCCTGAACACTGGCGCTGCCTGCATGCTGCGGCTGCCTGAACGCTGGGCTGTCTGCATGTTACGGCTGACTGAATGCTGAAAAGAACTTATGGCTGCTTGAGTGTTTTCTGACCCAACTTCCGAGGGAACGCTCAGATTAATCGCACACTTGTCTCCTTTATTTCCAGGGATGCTGTCAGGGCTATCTTGAGGTGTTCAAGGCTGCCTTCAAGTGTTCACGACTGTCTTCAGGAATATCTTCAGACCTGCGTCCTCGACAACAAAAGACCTTCAAGTCGCGATGAAAGACTCCGCCTCTTCACCCTCACGGGATTCAATGGTGCCTTTTCAAACCCTCATATCCAGACCACCTGTTCCACCCCCACATACCCACCAGCACCTGGCTAACAACCTTTCATCTCTCACCCTGTGAACACCTTAACAACTCTTATCTCCTGTCTCTCTTATTCTGTTTCACCTCCCATGTTCCCATCAAATATTTACATTTTTAATTGTCTCTTTTTTTATATACCTTCACAAGCTCCCATCCTAGGAAGTGGTAATGCCTAGGTAATAGTAACTCCAGCTCTTCGGGAACAAAAACATTGAAGTCGCGGTAATGGATGAACCCTTAGTGACTGGAATAATTTTCCGGAATACCAAATATATTACATTTTACTGTAACAGATCTGGTATTCCGAAAAATCATAAGTTGCCATCAGTTTCGATGAAAAGTATAATAATCGACATATTTTAGCTTAAAAACGATGTCAGAAAATGCCTATAAATACTCTCTCTTCGCCTTTCGGAAGCATCCAGCTCATTTACGACAACCATCCCGAGTGATGGAATATGATAGTGAAATACAGCTAGCATTTGTTCCTTCTGTTTATGTATAGAGAGAAGGGTAGCCGTACACTGCCGTTATTCCCACTATTTAATTATCAAATAGTATAAAGTAGCAGTACACTTCAAATATTCCTATTTTTTAATATATGTTCCCTGAATATAATCCCATTTTTCCCTAAACTGTTCCCTTACTGTAACACACTTCTCTCCGACAATTCACTTTTGCTTCTCCCTATTCCCTGCGCAACATCGCCTCCATTTTACATTTCTTTACCCATTCCTACTAGCCCTTGTTTAATACCCATTCCTATCAGCCTTTCTTTCTTTACCCATTCCTACCAGCCTCCCTTCCTTGACCCATTCCTACCAGCCTCCCTTCCTTGACCCATTCCTACCAGCCTCCCTTCCTTAGCCCATTCCTACCAGCCTCCCTTCCTTCACCCATTCCTACCAGCCTTCTATCCTTCACCCATTCCTACCAGCCTCCCTTCCTTGACCCATTCCTACCAGCCTCCCTTCCTTGACCCATTCCTACCAGCCTCCCTTCCTTCACCCATTCCTACCAGCCTCCCTTTCTTGACCCATTCCCACCAGCCTCCCTTCCTAAGCCCATTCCTACCAGCCTCCCTTCCTTCACCCATTCCTACCCATTAATACTATTTTCATGTCCTTTAATCCTACCAGCTTCTACTTTCGCTCCTCCCCAGAGCGTGTTCTGCATTCACTCGTCCCCCAGGGCCATTTGCAGTCCTCGTTCATCTCAAGCACCCTCGTTTTTCACCCCAGGGTTGGAAGAGGCAGGACTACCTGGCTGGCTGCTTCTCAGATGCATAGGTCCGTCTTCAGGTTACTTCAGGTGAGATAACCTAAGACGGTTGTCAGGTACACGAGTATGTCTCGGAGTTACTACAGGCGGGACTTAGAATGGTCCAGTCCAAGGTGAATTTATCCTGAGAAGGGGTCAGCCTCGGGTGGGACCTTCCTTGGAAGGGACCATCCTCAGGTGGGACCACCCTAAGAAGAGGCCAGCCTCAGGTTATTACAGGGAAAAGAGGCAACAAAGACAGGGACAAAGGGCACCCTGGCAAGCCTCTATATTGAAGGCTCCACACCACCCACCACCTCCTCATATTTTTGGAGGTGGATGAGAAGGAGACAGAGAAGAAACGGGGGATGGAGGGTGAGCGGGAGAAAGAAAATTAGGTGGGGAAATGATATGGAGGAATAAAATGGAACGGAATAGGAGACAATTTCTCTCACCTACCTTTCCTGACACTGTAGTGATGCAACCACACAGGGAACTACCATCACACTCCCAAACTGATTTTAAGAAAATACAGAAACACCGAAAAACACAAATCAGTAAGTACAAATCAGAGGGCAAACGCACACTGACCAGGGCATAGAGAAAGCAATAGAATGAAAGCATATAGTTAGATAAACTTTCAATAAAAGCGATACTCGTAAATAAGATAGTGTGAAGGAAATGCGGAAAGCGAAGAATGGAATTGACAAAGTAGAAGAAAGAGGAAGGAACCGCAGAGTAGAAGAAAGAGGAAGGAACCGCAGAGTAGAAAAAAGAGGAAGGAACCGCATAGAAGAAAGAGGAAGGAACCGCATAGAAGAAAGAGGAAGGAACCGCATAGAAGAAAGAGGAAGGAACCGCAGAGTAGAAGAAAGAGGAAGGAACCGGAGAGTAGAAGAAACGAGGAAGGAACCGCAGAGTAGAAGAAAGAGGAAGGAACCGCAGAGTAGAAGAAAGAGGAAGGAACCGCAGAGTAGAAGAAACGAGGAAGGAACCGCAGAGTAGAAGAAAGAGGAAGGAACCGCAGAGTAGAAGAAAGAGGAAGGAACCGCAGAGTAGAAGAACCAAAATGAAACTTCTTCTCCCCCCCCACACACACACAGGGACACACACACACGGACACACACAGACGGACACACACACACGGACACACACACACACGGACACACACACACGGACACACACACACTCGGACACACACACACACACAGACACACACACTGACACACACACACACACACACACACACACACACACACACACACGGACACACACACATACGGACACACACACGCACACACACACAAGGACACACACACACACACACACACACACACACACACACACGGACACACACACACACAGGGACACACACACACAGGGACACACACACACAGGGACACACACAGGGACACACACACGGGGACACACACACAGGGGGACACACACACAGGGACACACACACAGGGACACACACACACAGGGACACACACACACGGACAGACACACACACGGACACACACACACGGACACAGACACACACACACACACACGGACACACACACACACACACGCACACATGGACACACACACACACACACACACCACCAGCACCACCCCACCAGCACCACCCTACCAAAACCACCCCACCAGCACCACCCCACCATCAACACCCCACCAGCACCACCCCACCAGCATCACCCCACCAGCACTATCCCACCAGCACCACCCCACCAGCACCACCCCACCCACCAGTATCACCCCACCACCACCTCACCAGCATCACCCCACCAGCACAAGCCCACCAGTATCACCCCAACAGCATCACCCCACCTTCGTCAACCCACCAGCACTACCCCACCAGCATCACCCCACCTACATCACCCCATCAGAACTCCCTCACCAGAATCACCCAACCTGCACCACCGTACCAGCACCACCCCACAAGCATCACCCCACCAGCACCACCCCACTCCATCAGCACCATCCCAGCAGCACCACCGCACCAACATTACCCAACCAGCACCACCCCACCAGCACCACCCCCTCCAGCACCACCCCACCAGCACCACCCCACCAGCACCACCCCACCAGCATCACCAGAGCCACTGTGCCTCTTATTACCACACTGGGTTCAGCGATCCACTGAATAAAACATGAATTGGAAAAACCTGTGTAAATATATGTAAGTGGTTAGCCTACTGGTATTTATGGTATCTCGGAGAGCCTGTGTAGTAGTGTGTGTGTGCTTGTACTCACCTATTTGTGGTTGCAGGGGTCGATTCACAGCACCTGCTCCTGCCTCGTAGACCGATTTGGTCGGCATCACTGACTTTTGGTCTCTTGGCATTTATCATATCCTCTTAAGACTTTGGACGTAGTAATTATATCTCCCCTAGTTCGTTTCTCCTCTAAGATCATCAAGTTGAGTTCAGTCTCCTCACAGTGCATTCCTCTCAGTTCTAGTACTAGCTGGTTGCAAACCTTTTTACCTTTTTCAATTTCTTCAAGTGCTTGACCAGGTGGGGGCTCCATGCTGGGGCTCCATGCTGGGGCTCCATGCTGGGGCTCCATGCTGGGGCCGCATGCTCAAATCACTGGCTAACACACGTCGTGTTTAAGGTTCTACAGAATTCTTTACTCAAGTTCGCTAATCTTGTATATTCAGTTGACGTTATACGGTTTATGTGCAATTCTTCAGATATGCTAGATGTTATATTCACTCCCAGGTCCTTTTCACTCCCTGATATTTGCAGCTTCTTTCCTATGCTACACTCTAAGTCAGGTCTGACCTTTCCTTCTCCTTTTGGAGAATGAAGCTGCTTGTGTAACCATCTCCAGTCTATTGAGGTCTCTCTGAAGTTTATTCTCTCCTGTCCTTATTCTTCTCATTAGTTTTACATCAGCAAACAGTGTCACAATCCCATCTGGTAGATCATTCACTTATTAGCAACAATAATAGTCCTAATATTTATCCTTGCGGAATCCCACTCGTTACTTTCTCACGTTCGGATGTTTCATCCCTTACTGTTACACTCTGCCTTCTGTCATTCTCATACTCTTGACCCACTGGAGCTCTCTACTTTTTCTTCTAATTTCTGGACTGACTAATCTCTGGTGTGGTATGTATACATCAAACGCTTTTCTTCAGTCCAAGAAAATACAATCCACTCAACCCTGTCTTTCTTATATTATTATTGTGATTCTGTCTTAGAATTCCAGCAAATTCGCTTGACAGGATTTTCCATCCCTAAATCGATGCTGTTTTTCCGTAGACAATCTTCTTTCCAAGTGTTTCAACATTCTTTTCCCTACTGTCTTTTCCAGAACCAATGGCAGTATACATATTAAACATACTGGACTGTAGTTCAGGACCTTTCGTTTGTCCCCTTCCCTATAGTATATAGAAACGACATTTGTCATTTTCCAATTTTCTGGCAGCTGTCCTGACTGGAGTGACTGACTGAATACCACTGCTATTGTTCCACAAGGCACAGTACTCGCCCCCATCTTATTCCTTATCCTCATATCAGACATAAACAGAGATATACACCACAGCACCGTATCATCCTTTGCGGATGATACTAGGATCTGCATGAGGCTGTCATCTGCTGAGGACGCGGTTAACCTCCAAGAAGATATAAACAAAGTTTTCCAGTGGGCAACGGTAAACAATATGATGTTCAATGAGGACAAATTCCAACTACTCCGTTATGGAAAACTGGAGGAGATAATAACTAGAACAGAGTATACTACTGACTCCGGCCATACAATAGAGCGGAAAAATAATGTAAGGGACCTGGGAGTAGTAATGTCTGAGGATCTCACTTTCAAGGATCACAACAGTGCCACGATCGCACGTGCAAAGAAAATGATAGGATGGATAATGTGAACTTTCAAAACGAGAGATGCCAAGCCAATGATGATCCTTTTCAAATCACTTGTTCTCTCTAGGCTGGAATACTGCTGTACTTGTACTCGTTGGAACGCAGGAGGGAGAGATATATCATAATCTACACTTGGAAAATCTTGGAAGGAATGGTCCCAAATCTGCACACAGAAATCACTCCCTACGAAAGTAAAAGACTGGGCAGGCGATGCAAAATGCCGCCAATAAAAAGTAGGGGCGCCATTGGTACACTAAGAGAAAACACCATAAGTGTCCGGGGCCCAAAACTGTTCAACAGCCTCCCATCAAGCATTAGGGGAATTGCCAATAAACCCCTGGCTGCCTTCAAGAGAGAGCTGGACAGATACCTAAAGTCGGTGCCGGATCAGCCGGGCTGTGGCTCGTACGTCGGACTGCGTGCGGCCAGCAGTAACAGCCTAGTTGATCAGGCCCTGATCCATCGGGAGGCCTGGTCGTGGACCGGGCCGCGGGGGCGTTGATCCCCGGAATAACCTCCAGGTAACCTCCAGGTATAGTTATTTCGCCCCTATTCTGGGCACCCACAGAGATATGTTACCAGATTCTATTAATTTTGTTACATCCAGCTCTTGTAAGATTCTCGTCACTTTTGTTGCGCTAATACTCTCCAATATCTGTTGGGGTTATTTGCGTATTGTGCCTTCAGTAGTTCTCCACGTTCCTGTGTGAAGATTTCTTTAAATATTTTGCTAAGTACGTCACCAACTTCTCTGTCATTATCTCTTACCATCGCTTTTTCCTTCCTCAGCCTCATCACAAGCTCCTTCACAGTCTTTTTCTTATGTTGCTGTGGAGTAACTCTGGCTCTGTTCTGAATTTGTATCATTATCAAACTTTTTTCAGCTCTTCCGTCTTATTCTTGCACATCCGTTTCTAGCTCTCCTGCTTACCTCTCAGTTTTCTGCATTTTCATTTGCTCTATATTTTTTTCAGACTCTCTTGCTCCTTCCTTTGGCGTCTCTGTAATGTTGGTTAAACCATAATGGGCTCTCTCTGTTTTTCATTCTTTTCATGTTTGGTATGTATCTCACCTTTGCCTCTTGGCATTTTGACACTATACCTCCATTATTTCTTCGACAGTTCTACCTACCAGTTTCCTTTCCCGTCCCATTTCAGAAAAAATTTCATGTCACTACTGTCCCCTCTTCTGTAGTCCCATTTTATGTGACTTGCTTCTTCCCTTTCTTTCTCAATTCCCCTTTCCAGCAGGCACTCAAAGCTTAGCTCCCATGGTCGCTGACTCTTATTGGTTCCCCATAATTTCCACTATGTCATATTCCTTTTGTGTGAAAACCAAATTAAGTCTCGCAGGCTCATATCCTCCCCTCACTTTTGTTATTTCCTTCACATGTTGGCTCAGAAAGTTCTTCAAAGTCGTGCCCATAACTTTCGCTCTCCATGTTTCTGGTCCTCTCTGAAGGTCCCAGTTTTTTCAGTCTCCTTCTAGTTGAAGTCTCCTAGTACTAAGAGCTTAGATTCATTTCTTTCTTTTGTTGCCTTCTCAGCCGCTGTTTCCAGTACGTGAATCACTGCCCCGCTATTTATATCATACTTCTTCCTTGCTCTTTTATTGTTTGTTTGGGGATTATATATCACTGCCACTCTTGTCTCTCTGAATACCACAGTACATACTACACTTGACATTCCTGAAGTGACACTTCAGTATGTTAACCATACAACAACTCTATCTCTCTCTCTCCGTCTTCATCTGTGAGACCTACTTACCTCTCAAACATTTTAATCTTTTTCTTGTTCTTTTTATAGTCATTGTCTTGATGATCTTTCTTGACATAAGTCGAGTCATGTTTCTTAGTCATCTTTCTTGGCATCTTACTTTAATAATCTTCGTTTGTCACTTATCCTATCGCCTACCATGTCATATTTCTTGGCATTTTTCCTCCGCCGCAAAAATTTCACCAGGTCGTCACAAAACACTTCACCTTCACCAGGTCGTCTTAATTTGCCACACCCCGCTGATATCTTCTTCTCCTCCTCGTTCTTATTCCTTCCACTGTCCGTGCTCTTTCTGCTGGCCACTCCCACCGACCCAGCCGCGGGTTGTCTTACCCACGACACCAGACGACCAACTTGTGCACCGCCAGCCTCCGGCATTATGCTAAACGCGACTCATTCACAAACTTTTCCCTCCTATACTGATCTAATTCTTCTTGCTGGCGTCACCCCCGGTCCCTCTCACATATTTACTTCGGGTATAAGGCACTGCCTTATATTCGTTTTACACACTAATCCTTGATGTATACAAGGCACTGGCTTATAATCATTTTTTTCACTAATCCTCGAAGTGTACAAGGCACCGGTTCCCATCCTATTTTTACACTAATCCTTGAAATACACAAGGCACTACTTTATATCCTCCTTTTTACTAATCCTTGATACGTACAAGGTACTAATTAACTTTGTTTCCCTCTAATCCTTGAAGCAGTGTAATGTAAATGACAACGATTTTCATTTTTTTTTTCACTTTTAATCCTGTAATAAGTGTACAGTGCACTAGTTTTAAACCATTTTATTTATTTTAATTCTTAAAAGTAGTACAGAAGACACTAATTTTCAACCTTCTTTTTCACTGTCAATTGTCATATACTAAAGATATGTCTGTTTTAGTTATGAAAAGAAATATTTCTAAGCTTCATATAAAAATAATTTTGCAGGTATATCGGTGCCCCTGTGGCAAGAGTCTGATGGAGTGAGTCATGGTGAAAATGCGTCTTCTTTTTTTGGGGGGTGGTCATCCTGCATCGGTGGGAGACGGCCGGTATGTTAAGAAAAATACAAACCAGTTAGCTTCTTGTTGACAACTGAAATTTTTATATTCCTGGTGGGTTTTCCACAGACCCAAAGTCTGATGACACTATTTTACGTGTCTAAATTTCTGTGGCACTTCTGGCAGATATCCACGGCACCCAGGTGTGCCAGCACATCCCGGGATGGGAGCCGCTGTATTAAGTGTTCAAGTGTCTTCATGGGACTCCAAAGTGATGGTCTCTCTTCCGGGAAATTAAATGCACGGGAGAAACTAGGAATGAGACTGCATAACTGTTTTGCCATTTTTTATAACTTTTGCACAAGATGATGTAAGTATTATCTTGAGACGTATCGCGTATTATACACGGAAAAAATATATAGCACCCAATCATTAAAGCACCTCCCTTGATGGGTCACTAGAGCTGGAGCCTAACCTTCAGTGACACACACACACAAACACACACACACAAACACACAAATACACACACACACACGAGGAGAGGTTAAGGGAAATCAAACTGGAGGACAGGAGAGATAGGGGGGACATGATAACACAAGGTGGACAAAGACAGGACACACACACACACTGAAGACACAGATGAATCACAGGGATGTTAGGAAGTATTTCTTCAGCCACAGAGTAGTCAGTAAGTGGAATAGTTTGGGAAGCGATGTAGTGGACACACACACACACACACACACACACACACACACTAGGTGAGTACACACACACACATACACGTCAAGAAACTAAAGAAAGTGCAAAGGTTTGCAACGAGACTACTCCCGAAGCTAAGGGGTATGTTATACGAGGAGAGGTTAAGGGAACTCGACTTGATGACACTGGAGGACATGGAAAATAGTAAGAGGAATCGACAAGGTGCAGAGATGGGACACAGCAGCATGGGGTCACAACTGGAAGTTGAAGACTCAGATGTTAGGGATGTTAGGAAGTATTTCTTTGGTCATGGATTTGTCAGAAAGTGGAATTATCTGGAGAGTGATGAAGTAGAGAATCAACACACAGCTTTAAGGTAAAGTACGATTAAGTTCATGGAGCAGGGAATGTGGACCTAGTAGCAACTAGCGAAGATGCAGAGCCAGGAGCTATAAATCGACCCCTGCAACCACAAACTGGTGAGTACAAATAAGTAAGCACAAACACACAAAACACAAACACATCAAATATACACAAAACATAAAATACACACAAATTAGTTAAACTAACAAATACACACAAATACATACAATACACCCGAAACACTCAACACAAACACAAAATACACCCACACACACACACACCCACACACACACAATGAGAGCATCTTAATGAGAAGTTTCCGTGTGGTGGCCCCTGGCCACACCGAGGGGCCACAACAGCTGAGTCTCACACTGGATGCCTTCATGATATTCATAAAATTATATAAAGGGTCCGGCTTCTCATTACACGTTTGTCTCTATACTTAAAAAGGCTCTATCACGTGGATCTTAATTAAGCCAGCCCGCAGGTCATGGTGGTTAGTGTGTGTGTGTGTGTGTGTGTGTGTGTGTGTGTTCCTGTTTGTTTTCCAACACTGAAACAGTGACACGATGATCTGTATAACAATAGTTTGACATTGTTAGTACACATATAATATGCAACTAAATCACAAACATATTAAGGAGGGGAAAACCTTTCAACGTTAAAACCACAGTGGGACTTTATATTACACTTGTCGGTCGATTCTATCATCCACAATAATGATTGCATCCTTAGTAATGCCTAGTTTTCCCAATAGGAAACTTGATCCCAGAGACGATGATTGGCCACTTGATCGCTGTTAAATCAACCAATAGGAGAGCTAGGCTGTCATGAGAGCCCAAGGCAATGACAGGCTGCATGAGCAGGGCTTTCCTTCAGCCAAGAAAGCATGAGCAAGTAGCCGCATATCACTAACTGGTTGCTTTCAGCGTATTTAAGTAATCTGCGCTACTATGAGTGGCAGAGTGCAACGAACGAGTGAAGTAGCAGCAGCAGCAACACACAGCAAGAGGCATTCTTGAGCTTCCTCAGCACTCGGGCTTAATGCCCAAAGCTGGGGTGTGGCTGCAAAAGGATCCTGTTGTGCTTGCTGCCTTTGCACCACCTGACATCGTCTGTTACTATACACCCTTCGAGCCCAATGTGGGCAGTTTGTGGCAGCCCAAGGTGCCTAGCTTCTCCCTCCGAGCCCCGTGGGGGCGGTGATTGAGGCTGGGCCCGGGTACAACTGGTCCCAGACAATGAGGGGGTACTTGTACTTCCTCCCATGGCAGACAATGGTCTGAGACACTCCTACGATAGTGAGCCAAGGCCGGGCCACCTCTCGGAAAAGGCCCGGGCCGGGCGATTATACCGGCGAATCTACAACATGTGACTGACTTATTTGGGATAAGCAATCAAAGAGCTCCAGTGAATTTTCTCCCTTATTCAAGTCAGACGTCGGGTAGTCACCATAGCATCTATCCTAATGGTTATAATCATAACCATAATTTTTAAAGAGGTAGACCGGTAAACCAGCGGAAGGCCTTGGTCATATGACCAAAAGCTCCAGCTGTGGGTCATCATATGACTAAGACCTGCGTCAGGAAACACTTGTCCTGTTGCCTGACGATCCTTACCTAGTCAGTCATCAACTTTTTAATGAAGAAGCAGCCACCCAGAATGAGAAAATACACAACCAAGACAGATTCTCTATAATCGAAGTGCTGCATTTTCATGGACACGGACCAGTGCTCGAGTACAGCACAACAAACACTACAAACTACACTTACACTTACAAACTACACTTATACTCTTTTATTCTACGATATAACTGTAGTATATAGAACGACTCGTGCAACATGTCACACATACAATAAGCTGTAGGTCAGTTAAACTCTTTGTAATATACAATGAGTCAGATAAACTTTACATAATATGCACTGGTTCAGCTGAAAGGGTTATAAAACGCAGAGGTTTGGTCATAATCCAAATTGGATTCATCAAATTGCTCGTAATATACAGTCTTTTACCCAGCTGAATTTACAAGCTAGGAGCTGTTATCCTACCTCAGCTGAATTTACAGGCTAGGAGCTGTTATCCTACCTCAGCTGAATTTACAGGCTAGGAGCTGTTATCCTACCTCAGCTGAATTTACAGGCTAGGAGCTGTTATCCTACCTCAGCTGAATTTACAGGCTAGGAGCTGTTATCCTACCTCAGCTGAATTTACAAGCAAGCAACTGTTATCCTACCTCAGCTGAATTTACAAGCTAGCAACTGTTATCCTACCTCAGCTGAATTTACAAGCTAGCAACTGTTATCCTACCTCAGCTGAATTTACAGGTTAGGAGCTATAATCCTACCTTAGCTAAATTTACACGCTAAGAGCTGTTATCTTACCTTAGCTAAATTTATAAGCTAGGAAATGTTATCATACATCAGCTGAATTTACAAGCTAGGAGCTGTTATCCTACCTCAATTCTCTACGATAGCCAGGAAGTCCCCCATAACAGTCGAGTAACAACACCCAGGTACCTACTTCCTACTAGGTGCTCAAGAGTAACAGGTACAGTACACAGAATTATGTTCAATGTCTTCACCAGCCCCAGAATCGAACCCGAGTCATTCGATTGTGATTATAAGGCGCTACCAATGTGCTATAAATGCTTCAATTACGCAAGTCGACAGTTATAAGGGTTTTTGCAAAGCTACCAAACAAATACGAAATGGTTCTGTTAAACGGGTCACATTATGCAGTGCTTCTGTTAAACGGGTTATAAACCGCAGGAGTCCGGTTAAACGGGTTATACAGCGCAGGAGTCCGATTAAATGGGTTATAAACCGTATGAGTCCAGTTAAACGAGGTCATAACACACAGGATCTGCTAAACAATTCGTAATACACAATGGCTCGGCTAAACAATTCCATATTACTCAGTATTTGGGTTAAACGGTTGATATGAGACAGAGGAGGTCCGAGAGAGTTGCTCCCACCTTGTGTATTCCATCATCTGGGTGTAGAATATGGCAGCTCCAACTGTTGTGCACCGCTCTGCTCGCTGTGTAAATGAGGAGAATTTAGAAAGGAGGATTAAAAACTGGAAAGGAAGGAGGCAGGGAGAAAGGAAGGAAGGAAGGAAGGAAGGAAGGAGGGAGAAAGGGAGGGAGGCAGAAAGGAAGAAGGGAGGGAGAAAGGAAGGAGAGGAGAAAGGAAGGAGGGAGAAAGGAAGAAAATTTATGAAAAATGAAGGGCAGAAGAGCTGGCAACAGGGCAGGAAAGGAAGGAGGGACAGAAGAAATGAAGGATGGAAGGAAGGAGTCTCTTATAATTCCTCAATGATGCTAATTCCCCCTCATCAGTCTTTTCACCTACTCTTCACTTCCTATTCGCTGACACCTTCACTTTCTCTTCCTTTTCCCTTTTCTCCTCCTCCTTCCAATTCCTCATGTAGTGTAATCGCTACCTCCTCGTTCTCCTTATCCCCATAATGTTATTCTTTTAATTCCTGATTTTTTATTTACATTTTCCCCTCCGTTTCGTTTCATCGTTCTCTTCCTCCTCTATGCTTCCCATATTTCATTACACATCCCATCATGTCCTCGATTTCAACGTTCTTATCCTGTTCTTCCTCCTCTTCATTCTCCTTCCCTTTCTTCTCCTGATGCTGTTTCATCTCACTATTCATCAATAGCATGTTTCTTCACTTCCTATTCTTCTTCCTCCTGCTAATCCTCTTCTTTCTCCTCTCGCTTCTCTTGCTTCTTATTCACTTCCTTCATCATCTGCTGTTTCTATTGTTGCTATTATTATTATTTCTTTACTTCCTATTATCTTCTTTTTTATCAACCTCTTCCTCATCCTCTTCCTTCTCATTTTCAGTTCTCCTTAATCCCCTTGTCTTCCACCGTTATCTCTTCCTCTTCTTACCTTGTAGTTTTCCTCTGTTTTTACTTAAGGCTAATCTTCACTCTCCTCCTTCCCCTCCTCCTCCTCCTCCACCTCCCCCTCCCTTCCTCCTCCTCTCCCTCCTCCACTCCCCCTCCTCCTCCTCTCCCTCCCCTCCTCTCCCTCCTCCTCTTCCCACCAACTACATAATCACATTATACAAGTTCTCCCTGAAAATTCCTCCTCTTTTTATTCTCCTCCGCCTCTCCTTGTTGATATTCGTAATCCTTCTATTCTTCCCCTTATCACTCCCCATCTCTTCTTATCCCTTCCTTTCTTCCTTTTCCTTCCTCTCCATGCAACAACAATAATAAGGTAATCAATTTAAGTGCTAAACTCGAAAGGGTCAAACAGCGCTCTTCCGTACAACAGTTCTTGAGTGCAACAGTTGGGTATCTTTATAGTTGAAACGTTTCGCCTACGCGGTAGGCTTCTTCAGTCAAATACAGAGTGTAGGCAGCAGAAGTAACCAGGTAATGATGTAATCAGTCCATCAACCATGGAGAAACACGGTTCTCAGATCGTCTCACTTCACAGGAGAAATATTAAGTTTTTAAAAGTTAGACATGAAGGAGTCAAGCGCCATTTACGACGGAGTGATGGAGACACACCTGTGTTAAGGTACGCAGGAAAACAACACATCTAGATATTATCCGCACACCTTCTCTCCCTCTCCGACACACCTGTGTTAAGGTACGCAGGAAAACAACACATCTGGATATTATCCGCACACCTTCTCTCCCTCTCCGCATAAAGAAGATGCGTCACGCTGGACTTCTTAAGATACACTGTGCATGCAATTCATCGTTCTTCAAACAAGAGTTTGAGAATATGTGCAACTCATTTTCTAAGTTAGTTTACACTAGGAATTTTGTAGACTGCTCATTTCTCGGGAAGATCTAAAAAATTTTTCAGAAATTCAATTGCTCGTCCTTGCATAGACAAACTTAAATCTTTAATCGAAATTCTTACAGTGTTGTGAATATTGTCGTCAGGAGTACCAATACCATAAAGACATTTGTTAAAAAGAAATTTCCGGAAGATATCCAAATAAATGCTAGCATTTTATAGATGCCACGAGTCGATTTGTGACAAATTTTACACTGAAGAAACAAATGATTTTAAATGAGGAATATATCAGTATAATCGTGCGGTATTTTACTGACATATTTGTTTTTTGAAGGGTCGAGACTTAGATCCTGAAAACAAACCTGTGTGTAAACTATCCTCTCCTCAGATGAGAACACACAAGTACATCATACACATCATACGTCTCGATCCTAAGACCTTGGTCACTCCAAATGACCCAAGAAAATGCCAAAATACAGTATAGAGAACACAGTGGTGGAAGGCCCTTTCAAAAAGAAACATCCGTGTAGCTACCATGGTCATGTTTTCCACCAGGAAGCTCACCAGGAACAAAGATCCGTATGACAAGCCCAGTAGTGAGGCAGAAGTGTTCACTGTGCTATGAAGTGGGTGTAACAAGATTTACGTGCGATGTTACTTTTATCAATTCTGTATCGACAGACAGGAAAAAAGTAGAGTTTGAAATATCTGTGGAAAGAAAGTCTTTCATGATTGCAGATAGATAAAAGTATCAGAGAAGAGCTCTGCTAAGCTTTTGTATGTGTTTGTGAGACATGGTATTTGAATGATGCAATAATGAAGCTGATAGTAGCGTTGATGTCCGTAATCAATGTGTGGTATGAATATGGGGAGATAAATTAGAAAACTGTTTTGTGGTATTAACAGCATAATCCAAAGTTCGAAAGAGGGGTTGGCGAAATGGCTTGATCATTTAGAATTAAAGAGGAAAAGCAAAATGCCTAAGAGTCTACAAATCTGGGTTGGAGGTAAGGAACGGTACAGGACGTCCCAGAAAGAGTGAGAGGGATTTATAATTTATCCCATGAAGTCATCATATAAAATTTTTAATTTTCTCAATAAAAAATGGCAAAACGGCATGACACATGTGCAACACCTGAGTATATTTATTTTCAAAGGTACTCAGGTGTTGCATTTGTGCGCAACTCCTCGTCATCTCGGTAATGTATACCAATACTAAAATATTATAACTGGCACCTAAACAGCCAACAGTAATAGTTTTGGTAGTAACAGTAACATCACAATGCCTTTACTCCGTCATTAATGCAGACAAATCAGCCATAAGGGCCTATTTGTCTGCATCAGCAATAACTATCTGTATTTAGGAGTGCCACATCTCAAGTCACTACCAGTAGTGCCAAGCCCGCCTCCTTCTCCCATTCTGGCAATGAGTATACACAAGGGAATACATTACCTTTGTCTTCAGCAAACACAGGTTAAAGTGGCACTGTTGTGGTGTTTCCCTGACTTGCAGACCCATCTGCAAGAGTGCCCTCAATGGCGTCTGGTTTAGATTATATCAGATGCTCTGGGTCTGGTTATGTCTTCAGCTGAAAAGGGCCTCAGTTAAAGATCGAAATATCTGGCACTCTCTTCAAGTGTCTTACCTTACATATGCGAGTTTGTTTGCCCCCCTTCCCTAATCAGTTTCCATCAGTATATATATATATATATATATATATATATATATATATATATATATGTGTGTGTGTGTGTGTGTGTGTGTGTGTGTGTGTGTGTGTGTGTGTGTGTGTACTCACCTAATTGTACTCACCTAATTGTGGTTGCAGGGGTTGATACTCAGCTCCTGGCCCCGCCTCTTCACTGATCGCTACTGGATCCCCTCTCTCTCTGCTTCCTGAGCTTTGTCATACCTCTTCTTAAAACTATGTATGGTTCCTGCCTCCACTACTTCACTTGCTAGGCTATTCCACTTGCTGACAACTCTATGACTGAAGAAATACTTCCTAACGTCCCTGTGACTCGTCTGAGTCTTCAGCTTCCAGTTGTGACCCCTTGTCCCTGTGTCCCTTCTCTGGAACATCCTATCTCTGTCCACCTTGTCTATTCCCCGCAGTATCTTGTATGTCGTTATCATGTCTCCCCTCACCCTTCTCTGTGTGTGTGTGTGTGTGCGCGCCACCAAAGTTCATTAATGATTTGAAAAAAATACAAAGTAATGGTGAGAGATATGAAAATATATTTCTCTACATACGATAGCGTATTTGTCGAATTATCAAATTCCCTGGTAGGTGAATTGGGAGTGATAGCCCCATTATATGGCCCCTGCACCACGCTCCCCATATATCACGGCTTAAAACTTTTTCTTAGGGGATGGGGGAAGGGTTTGTGAAGGGCTCTATTTTCCAAATGCCAGTACCTGGTATTAAAGCACTCTGTGCGAGAATAAGTGATGGAATCGGGAAAGTCTCACCGGATATGTTTGCCAATACATGCAAAAAACTGAAGTATTGATCAGATGTGTTACGGGCCACTAGAGGTACACAGCTGTACCTCTAGTGACCCAGAAAAACGCACTTTCATATCTGCTATCATTACTTTCTGGCGCAACGTTTCACTCATGAATGGGCTTTTACAAGCACATCATGAACTTTAAGAAAAAGCCCACTCATGGGCGAAACGTTCTACGAATGAAAACCTTCACTGCTACCCACGTCGTTTTCCGACACTTGTCAGCATAACACCTCCAGTACGGACCTGTTACCATCACACTGGATTCAACAGCATTGTACAGGAGCTTTCTGGGTTCAATGAAACCCTGATGGACGTTACTTTAGAAACCAGTTTTGGGGCGAATAGTTGACAGGAGCCCAACCTAGGCATAGTAATAGTAATAGCAATGATAGTAGTAGTAGTAATAGTAACAATAGTAATAGTAGTAATAGCAGTAGTAATAGTAGCAGTAGTAATAGCAGTAATAGTAGTAGTAGTAGTAGTAGTGGCGGTGGTGGTGGTTTTGATGGTGGTGGTTTTGATGGTGGTGGTGGTGGTGATAGAAGCAACTGCCTAGACAGAATTAAAAATAGTTAAATTACCTAATCTTTCTTAGCAGAGAGCCTCGGAATGGACCGTGGCCTCGGCTTTCTTTCTCTCTCTCTCTCTCTCTCTCTCTCTCTCTCTCTCTCTCTCTCTCTCTCTCTCTCTCTCTCTCTCTCTCTCTCTCACTCTCTCATTGTACACGAGGCCGCTCATTACTTTACCTGAAGAGGACAGGTGGGCGGGTCAAGGTCCTGACGTCATTCACTACTGACGTCACTTGATATAAAGAAGTCTGCTATCATGTGAATGATGACCGAACAGGAAAGAGAAAAGAGAGAAAGAGAGAGAGAAAATGCACTTAAGAAATAACTAAACTTTCTACAGTCGCTGTGTGTCCCCTGTATCCTATAGCCCTACGTGATTCCCTGTATCCCACATGCCTAGGTAGTTTCAAAGAGGTATAACTTGTATCCCACAACCCCAAGTGGTTACAGAGAGGTATCCCCTGTATCCCATAACCCCAAGTGGTGGCAGAGAGGTCTCCCTTGTATCCCGTAACCCAAGTGGTTATAGAGAAGTATCCTCAGTATCCCATAGCCTCACGTGATTCCCTGTATCCCATAATCCCAGGTGGTCGCAGAGAGGTATCTCCTATATCCCACATCCCCCCGTCCCCTGAGCCTCACCCCACTCCAAGAGCCCAGTAGCTATACCTCAAAACCTTCAAACGTCAGAGCAGCCGCGACTCGAGAGATATAGGAACTATAATTCAACCCTCCCAAGTCCAAGAGCTGGAGACCAACACCTTCAAGAGACCTACGCATTTTAGCTTAATACACTCAAGAAAGCCTAGCGTCTGGAGCAAAACAATCCTTCAGAGGCCCAGGAACTGCATAACAACACCCTCCAGAGGGGCACGAGACGTCGATCAACACCCTTAAAAGGGTCAGGAGCTGGAGCTCAACCAAGTCAAACAATGCAAATATTTACGCAGTAACACTCGGCATATGAGAGCAATACAAAGACCCTCTGGAGTGCTCTTGTGTACTCTGTGGCTCTACACTCTACAAACTGATAAGCTTTCATTACTTTCCAGTTCTCTTTTTTGTACTTGTGTATTATTTATCGATTCTCTCCACTCCTCTATTGGCTTAGCGCTTCTTTTTGATAATAATAATAATAATAATAATAATAATAATAATAATCCACTCCTCTATTCTTCATACTTAGTCCTTTTTTAAGGAACTGGCCACAGTAATGCTGCTGCAGCTGCCAGCAACGGACTGCAAAAGGGGGTTAAAATACAATTAGCAAATCGGCGCCGAAACAGTTCAATAAAAAATATTAATTTATATCTAGGTCAGATCCACCAGCGTTCAGAATTTGAAGCCAATTAGCAGACGTATTTTCTAGTCATTACAGGGAAACCAATTTCCCAATTAGTTCAATAAGATTGGAAAATCAGCAATTACATAAACCAAAATAGAGTATATACACAAAAATCAATATCCCAATTTGTTTAATGAAACTGGCAAATCGGGACTTACACAATTCAACAATACAAATCTTTCTTTGACACAATACACCAGAGTTGAAAACATAAAAATTATCAAAACAAACATGATTCTTTCTGTTATTCGGCTGCAATCAATAAGCCGCTCTTTTATGTTGTCAAATTTACAAATATACACAAATAACCCGCATAAAAGAGGAAAGCTTACGACGACGTTTCGGACCGAAACGTCCTCGTAAGCTTTCCTCTTTCCTATGTGCGGATTATTATGTAAAGTAAAAGGACACAAGTGCAACTAATGTGACATTTAAATGTGGCAACGTGTTGCGGCTTGACAAAGCTCCTGGAGAGCGAAACGTTGCCATAATAAAAATGTCACATTAGTCGCACTTGTGTCCTTTTACTTTACATATTGTCGGTAATTCTACCAATGTTATTACAATCCGTGCGGATTATTTGTGTATTAAGCCAGTCACTGTATTGTGCCTTTTCGTTCTCTGAAAATATACCCGTACACAACGTGAAGCCCTAAGTGGTGTTCTAGGTCTGGAAGGAAGCCCTAAGTGGTGTTCTAGGTCTGGAAGGGAGCCCAAAGGTGTTCTAGGTCTGGATGGAAGCCCTAAGTGGTGTTCTAGGTCTGGAAGGAAGCCCTAAGTGGTGTTCTAGGTCTGGAAGGAAGCCCTAAGTGGTGTTCTAGGTCTGGAAGGAAGCCCTAAGTGGTGTTCTAGGTCTGGAAGGAAGCCCTAAGTGGTGTTCTAGGTCTGGAAGGAAGCCCTAAGTGGTGTTCTAGGTCTGGAAGGAAGCCCTAAATGGTGTTCTAGGTCTGGAAGGAAGCCCTAAGTGGTGTTCTAGGTCTGGAAGGAAGCCCTAAGTGGTGTTCTAGGTCTGGAAGGAAGCCCTAAATGGTGTTCTAGCTCTGGGAGAAATTAGCACTGTTGTCCCCCTCCCCCCCAAAAAAATATTTTCTCCACCTTGTATCTGTTTTCCAAACTAAAAGAGAAACTGGCTGGGTGTGCAATGGAAAAGTCTAAGGAGTCCAGACGCCGTGTTTGGGGAACACGTAGACCAGTTTGAGATAAAGAGTTAAAATGTTTACGAGGGAAGGTAAGAAAGTTAAGAAAAGGGAAAAAGAAAATAGTGGATTATCAGTGAGTTTGTTAGAATGTTTCCTTCCTGCAAGCAGAATATAAACAAGGCGAAAATCTTCAGAAATCTTTTTTTTTAAATAGTTAATATAAAGGAAAAGGAAAATGTAACTTGCAATAATGTCTCTACGTCCACAGCAGGACTCGAACCTGTTAACTCTGTATCAGAGTCCTCAGTACTTTACCACGGAGCTAGACTCAAGATAAGTATGTGCGCTTAGCCGAAGCTAAGCGATGTTCCCCATACCCCCGGGCACCAAGCTCGTTTTGAATGTTATTTCATCGAATCCTGCCACATGCAGTGGACAACGAAAGAGATGAGCTTGGTGCCCGGGGTATATACATATACATATAGTATATATATATATATATATATATATATATATATATATATATATATATATATATATATATATATATATATATATATATATATATATATATATATATATATATATATATGCAATAAGATCACAGTAAACAGGTGATTTCAGAATATGCAAAACAACCACTGTGAAAGAATAGAGAAGTTCCAAGCGCTTTCGTGACTACTCACGACCGCGACGGTCTGGAGTTTTGAGACTCTGACCGCGGGTTCAATCCCAGCCGGGGTATGGTTTGTTTGCAATCGTGTCATTACGATTTCGTGAATCAAGGAACAATGTGAGTAGTCACGAAAGCGCTTGGAACTTCTCTATTCTTTCACAGTGGTTGTTTTGCATATATATATATATATATATATATATATATATATATATATATATATATATATATATATATATATATATATATATATATATATATATATATATATATGCAGCATCCACCAGTGACTATGACACACCAGCTAAGCTTCATGCATCCCCTACACATGCACGCGACTGATCCACAGCGTCAACCATCAGTAGTCTATGTTACACAAGGTAATACAGCGGTAGAGTATATCGACAGTATTTAAATAAGACACATAATGTTGGCTTAGTATATAACGCTACATACTATATCTTCCGTCCTTCTTGTGTCTCTATCCTTGAATGCTTATCCACCTACATACTTTTCTCCCTCTCTCTTTGTCTATCTTCTTCCCTCTGTATCTCTACTTTCCCTCTCTTTTCAATTTCTTTAGTAACCGGGCCGCGGTCAGATTTTTTTCGCGGTTAAAAATGTTCATTATCCGGCGACTGTGTATGAAAAAAATATTTTTAATAAGAGGTAATCCTGAATACGTTAGCAAAGTATACAAGACCTGTATTGTAGTCAGATTTTGATTATGTACATTGGTTGCTTTATTGGGTTTAAAGCCTATCGACTGCATGAGGCCCATTAAAGCTGCATGTTTCCTGCAGACTGCAAGTCAAGAATATTTTAGTTTTTTAAAACAGGATTAAAGTAAACTTTTAGTGTATATACACAAAGACAGGCTCGCATTATCCATCAGTCGTAACTGGCATAGTGCCCAGGACCTACGAATTATTTTTATACCAGGTCTTCAAATATGTGAGGTAATTAGACCAGGTCCGTAAATACGTGAGGTATTTCCATAAATATGTGAGGTATATCTTCTTCGTCCATAAAGTGCGTCCCAGAGAGTACACAAATATTAGGAAGTAGAACAGTTTCGAAATTCGCCATAGAAAGGTGAGCAAAAACATGGAATAACGGGAATCCCGTAGCCACACCAAAAGTTTGGAAACAGATATTACCTTGGAAGGAAACAAAATGTTAGTATCAAAACTAAGGTGAATAAGATGAAATACATGAATAGGGTTAACGAAACGAAGTAGAATCCCATTTTTTTCCATCACTGTGAGAACATATTCAACAGGAACATTAGTAACGAGGGACCCAACATCGAGACTTACCATCCTACAGGCAGGACGTGCATGTACACGTGTGATGACGTCCCGAGAGTGAGACGGAGGTGAACACCAGAAAAAGAACCAAGAAAAAGAGTGAAAAGTTTTAGCCAGCCAGGAAGTAAGAGTTTTAAAGGGAGTTTCTCTAGAGGAAGTGATGGGACACAGGACCTTCAGGTTTGTAGTAGCAGCCATGACATTTACATGGTACTTTGAACACGTATGTCACTCGGAACTCATAGCCATGAAATATACAATTAACACAAAATCAAAGATAAAATTAACAAACAGTAAGTGCAAAGAACATAACACTTAACAAAAATAAATACTATCATACCAAGTTGAAATAATCATTAAAAAACCCATTAAATTATTAATGTCCAAATCTCTCCTAAAAGTTCCCCGAGGTCTCTACGGGCATTAACTCCACGTTTATGAAATAAGGAAGAGAGAGACAGCGAAGCTCCAGACCTTCAATAAGATCAAAATTATTACTTGATAAGTAGCCATGAAGGAACCAAACGTTGAGTTTCTTCTCGAATTTACGAGTTAGCAGTGAATTGTACAAAGAAAGAGCTGCAAATATCGCAAGAGAAACAAATGCCAAAACTTCCAACGTGACAAGTGTAACAAAAAACTTTCATTTTAGCATTTTATTCAAATATAAAAAACTAAGTGTCGCAAGTGGCATAAAAAATACTTCGAATGTCACAGCTGTCGCTAATTATACATATAAAAATCTTTAAAAACATCGAGCGAGCGAGAGAGAGAGAGAGAGAGAGAGAGAGAGAGAGAGAGAGAGAGAGAGAGAGAGAGAGAGAGAGAGAATGAGAATCAACGCCTTCAGAATTGTTGGCGTATGCAGATGACGGACCGCCCAACCACCTCACGACTTTGTGTATCTTAGCAGTTGTAAATTTTGAGTTGCTAACAAAAAACAAGCTGCATACATTTTTGTTTGCCTGTGTTTCTGGCCGCGAAAACAGAAGAGTCGGACCTGGGAGCAACAACACCACCACTTGGTAAACACAAGTTGAAATGCTGCACAATCTTATGTTCCCTTAAGCTGGCAAGACAGGTCCCAGACCCACCTATTTCCTCTCGTGGAGACGAGAATGACTAAAGGGTTAAGGATGAATAGGAGATACCGGTGCCTGGAGGCTGAGTCAGATGAGGGATGCATAAAGATACGCAAGTGATGTGCATGTGTCTTATACAATGACAGCTGCTTGAGGAGGGAATGAGGCGACGGTACATAGAAATCAAGAAATTGAAACACAATAGTTACAGTGGATGGGCCTGAACGTACAATTGTACGATGTATTGAAAACCTTGATATTCCACAATATTTTCAATGTTTTAAGGATATCGAGCATTTATACCATATACTAAAATTATCGCGTTTTTTAAACAATTACAACAGAAATGCCTAAATAAAAGCTATTACGCAAAGCATTTTATGCCTTTTTTTTTTTTAATTAAACTTGTTTCACAGGTTAAGAGCTGTTAGGTTAGGTTAGTGCATTCTAAAACCTGCTCCTAGCAATGTTATGGTAATTAATTTTAATGGTTCAATCTGCACTATAAGAATTATCTTAACCCACTTCATACCCAACCCTTCCCAGGATGCCACACACACACACACACACACACACACACACACACACACACACACACACACACACACACACACACACACACACACACACACACACACACACATGCAAACGCGCGCGTACAAAAATGCCAATAACTATTGACAAGAGCCTTTTACAGATGGTAAGGCACACACAGTCGCCAGTGATAGACAGGAAATAGAAAGGGATTGACGACAAGGGGAGAGTAATGAGATAAGTGTAATGTGAGTGCAAGGAGGAGCAGGGAACAAAGGTGGTAGTATTTAATAAGCTTATGTAGGTGCGCGCGCGCGCGCGTGTGTGTGTGTGTGTGTGTGTGTGTGTGTGTGTGTGTGTGTGTGTGTGTGTGTGTGTGTGTGTGTGTGTGTGTGTGTGTGTGTGTGTGTGTGTGTGTGTGTGTGTGCGCGCGCGCATGTGCGCGACATGTCCACCTGGGTGTGTACACACACTTGCCTATTTCTAGCTGTGGAATTCCAGTCTCAACCCTTAACAAATTCTTTCATAAAGTGGCAGGCGATGAGCATCAACTTGAAGATGGTCTCGGGGAGAGCAGGGAATACACTCTAAGTCATTATTTTGCTTCATTCACTGGCTGCTGAAGAGCCTTCTAGCTATACGTCCTTGAATTGTATTGATAAAGCCACTGGATAGCGAAACGTCTACAAATATAGATACCCAGATATTGTACATGTGTCCAATTCTATATGAATTTCCTCCGATGAGGGAGTCAGTAAAATCTGTGTACTGCAAGAGAGAGAGAGAGAGAGAGAGAGAGAGAGAGAGAGAGAGAGAGAGAGAGAGAGAGAGAGAGAGAGAGAGAGAGAGAGAGAGAGAGAGAGAGAGAGAGAGAGAGAGAGAGAACTATTGCAAGGCTGTAGATTTTCTGAACCTTGTGTGTGTGTGTGTACTTGGTGAGAGTTTTATGTTGGTGTGTGTGTCTGATGTCTGGTTCCACTGACAAACTTGGTGTATTTTGCCTTTAAGCACCCTTTCCATAGGTTCATATTGCTTATTTGCTTTCAAAGGTCAATATATAGCTTATTTATTTCCAATGGTTAATAAGCTGCTTATTTGCTTCCAAAATCTAATATGCTGCGTATCTGCTTCCCAAGGTCAATATGTTGTTTAATTGCTTCCAAGGGTTTAACAGGTTGCTTATTTGCTGCCACAGATTGCATACATCTATGCTGCTTAGTTACGAAACACTCGTATATGCTTTAATACTTTCTGCCATTAAATTGTAGCAATGTCAAGGTCTCTCATCCACACATCCACTTCAAGGTCTTTCGCACATTCCCTTGTTCACGGTCTTTCACTTACACATCCACTTCTTCAAGGTCTTTCATCCACACATCCACTTCAATCTCTCATCCACACATCCACTTCTTCAAAGTCTTTCATCCACACATCATCCATTTCATCTCTAATTTCTTCCAGCTGCTGAGATAACACCCTGAGAGTCTCGCAGAATCTTCATTCAATTTTGCAGACCGCTATCTGCTTGCTATGTTTGTTGAGTCTTAGCACCTCATCACTGACAGTTTCTTCCATGATTGTGCAAGAGTTTATGTTAATAGATTAGGAAACAGACGGAGAAACAAAAAGAAAAATATTCCCAAGGTACTAATAATACAATTAATACAACAACATATTCATTAATACAAAAGATCAATGAATTTTAAAGGAGAGAGCACATCACAGTTACCTTCTTTATAAATGAAGACTCAGAGTCACAGCTATGCAAAAGAGGGACAAAAAGGGAAGTTGATTTTGTAATGAGTGTGTAAAGAGTGTGTGGAGCTGAATGATGGTGTGTACATAACATTGGATAGTAGAGGGTTATGGGTCTAAGCATAGAGAGGTGCAACTGGAGTGTTTTGTCTTGTACATTGGGACTCGGATGAAGAGTGTGAATAGGATAGAAGCTGTGGGTAGTGTGGGAAGTGTAGGTGAGTGTATTTGTAGTGTGGGAGGTGTGACTGAGGGGTATGAGTAGTGTGGCTAAGGATGAGGGAGGTGTTGATAAGAGTGTAGGTAGTGTGGTTGAGGGTGTGGGATGTGTGGCTGAGGGTGTAGGTAGTGTGGTTTGGGTGTACACTGAGTGGAGACTTCTGCTTTAAACGCGTCACTGCCACGATTACTAATGTGAAATTCCATTACGTCTAGTAAGCCTCAGGTCTGTACACCAGAAATGGATATCAGTAATTCTCTCGCTGAGGTCTCTATGACATAGTCGTGAGGAAGGTTGAGGGGGAGGAGGTAGGAAAAGGCATAACGTACAGAGGAGAACGTAAGATAACTGGGAGAGAGGCAAGGGGGGAGAAGAATGTAAGTTGAGGCATGATGCAAAGTGGGAGAACAATGGACAACTGGAAGAGAGGGTGAGAGAGGAGAGGGAGATAGAAAGAGGCAGAGTATAAAGTGGAAGAACGTAAGACAGTAGCTGGAAGGAAGGGTGAGAGAGAAGAAAGGAGAGTGTACATGGGATAAGAATCAACTGATACTTCTATATGATACATTAGCTGCTGATAATAAATATTACAATAAAGTATAATAAAACTCAATACTGTGGGTGGAACGGTTCTCAACTAAAACACTTACAAAGAAATCTGTTGAAGACTTTTCGGACCATCGTGGACCATCAAACCATGGCTGGCGAAACTTCAAAAACGTTCAAAAGGGTTCGAAACGTCTACTGTAGACGTATTTTCAACCTGTGTGTTGTGACCCACATTACCCTCACTGATCCTGCTACCTGCACAGGTGAACCATAGTAAAGCAAAAGACTCTCCTTTCATTCCACTTCCTCCGGCTCAAGAGCTGAAAGGTGAGACAGATGGCTGATATTCAACCGCACTGAAAAAAAAAAAAACAGTGTGCCTCTGAAATCCATCATCATTCTGCTACAACTACCACTAATACTACCAACATTACTACTTACATTTACTAACACCGGTGGTTGTAGTAACAACCACAAGTGTTAGTAGATATTATTTTTCCATGTGCAGAGAGACAGAGTGGGAGAGTGTGGGAGTGGGAGTGAGAGAGAGAGAGAGAGAGAGAGAGAGAGAGAGAGAGAGAGAGAGAGAGAGAGAGAGAGAGAGAGAGAGAGAGAGAGAGAGAGAGAGAGAGAGAGAGGTAAATGTTAGTTTTTATGGTGACAGACAATGTGGTCAGTGAACACATGTACTGCGCTTTGTTACATGGTGCTCACTCAATTTTCAGCTCATATCCCTCCCCATTTTCTTTCTAATTCCCTCCCCTCCTCATTTTCTTCCAAATTCCCTTCCCTCCCCATTTTCTTCCTAATTCCCTTCCCTCCCCATTTTCTTCCCAATTCCCTTCCCTCCCCACTTTCTTCCCAATTACCTTCCCTCTCCATTTTCTTCCTATTACCTTCTTTCCCCAGTTTCTTCCTATTCCCTTCTTTCTTATTACGTTCTCTCCCCATTTCCTTCCTATTACTTCTCTCTTTTTCTTCCATACCTTCCCATTTTCTTCGTTTCCTCCTGAATTTCTCCTCTTTCTCTCAATTTTCGTTTCTTCCTGTTTTCTCTTCGTACATATTTTCTCTTCTCCCACTTGCTGCACATATAATCTGTATCACTTTCCTTTAATATATTTACATGCACTGTATTCGCCTATTTGTGGCTGCAGGAGACGATACACAGCTCCTGGCCCCGCCTCTTCACTGACCGCTACTAGGTCCTCTCTCTCTCTCTCTCCCTGCTCCATGAACTTTATCATACTGTGTGTGTGTGTGTGTGGGTGTGTGTGTGTGTGTGTGTGTGTGTGTGTGTGTGTGTGTGTGTGTGTGTGTGTGTGTGTGTGTGTGTGTGTGTGTGTGTGTGTGTACGAGTGCATGCCTGTGTGTGCCATGACCTTTCTCACTGAACTTCAGTTTACAGGTCACACATATGCGCTTTCTCTCAGCCAAGTCACCTCAGTGGAAAGCACATGAGTTAGAGTTCCCTGGGAGCCCCGGAGTACGCTGCCCCTGCCACAACACAGCGGAGGCAGTGCTTAAGACACCTGGTCACGTTCACAGTGCTTCAAGACCCAGGCTGACGACCCAGCTCTGCATCATCATCGAAGCTGCGTATCATTATCAAGCTGTACATCATCTTCGAGCTGCATAACATTATCAAGCTGTACATCATCTACGAAGCTGAATAACATTATCAAGTTGTACATCATCTTCGAAGCCATGCATCATCTTTCAGAGTACTTAAGACACTAATACTGCTTGCTGTTGCTGAAGCCTGCAAGAATAGAGCAAAGGACACTAGCTATTTACTGAAAGCCATCCAATACTAACAGTGAAGACACCACAGCTCTCAGACACGAGAATACAGCAGATGACAAGGCTATTGTCATCTCAGCAAAATACAAGAATACGGTTTAAGACGATACAGCTGTCTTAGAACCTTGCACGAGTACAATGGAAGACACATCAGTTTAATTAGAAGCATCCAAGCATACAACGGGGAACACGACAGATGCGCTACAAAGCCATCCAAGAATGAAACACGTTGCACCGGCCTACAAATTTGTACACTCTGGTGGCCTACGGTGAGATAACGTCCGAAGTCCCTCCGTACATTCTGTACATGATGAGTCTGCTGATATACGAGACGAATATGTAGGTGCAAGCGATGAGTCTGTGTGTGTATTTAATAATAATAATAATAATATACATAACACACATTTTTTATTCTGGTTCTCTACGATATAACCTGCATTGTGTGGTTCTTTTTTTTTATCGTTGCGGTGTATTTGGTGTGGAGTCGAACTGGGGCTCGGTGAAGTGTATTGTGAGAGTGAACAGTTCGCGCCCATTGTGGGGAGCAAGTAATGATCCAATTGAACACACTGGGAACTGTTCTCTGAACTGTTTTGCTTCCTAGATGTGTGGGCTATATTGTGGTTTATATTATGGTGTGTAGCGTTGTGGAGCTTGTAGCGTTGTGGAGCTTGTAGCGTTGTGGAGCTTGTAGCGTTTTGGAGCTTGCTTGTAGCGTTGTGGAGCTTGCTTGTAGCGTTGTGGAGCTTGAAGCGTTGTGGAGCTTGTAGCGTTGTGGAGCTTGTAGCGTTGTGGAGCTTGTAGCGTTGTGGAGCTTGTAGCGTTGTGGAGCTTGTAGCGTTGTGGAGCTTGCTTGTAGCGTTGTGGAGCTTGAAGCGTTGTGGAGCTTGAAGCGTTGTGGAGCTTGTAGAGTTGTGGAGCTTGTAGCGTTGTGGAGCTTGTAGCGTTGTGGAGCTTGTAGCGTTGTGGAGCTTGTAGCGTTGTGGAACTTGTAGCGTTGAGGAGCTTGTAGCGTTGTGGAGCTTGTAGCGTTGTGGAGCTTGTAGCGTTGTGGAGCTTGCTTGTAGCGTTGTGGAGCTTGTAGCGTTATGGAGCTTGTAGCGTTGTGGAGCTTGTAGCGTTGTGGAGCTTGTAGCGTTGTGGAGCTTGTAGCGTTGTGGAGCTTGTAGCGTTGTGGAGCTTGTAGCGTTGTGGAGCTTGTAGCGTTGTGGAGCTTGAAGCGTTGTGGAGCTTGCTTGTAGCGTTGTGGAGCTTGCTTGTAGCGTTGTGGAGCTTGTAGCGTTGTGGAGCTTGCTTGTAGCGTTGTGGAGCTTGCTTGTAGCGTTGTGGAGCTTGCTTGTAGCGTTGTGGAGCTTGTAGCGTTGTGGAGCTTGCTTGTAGCGTTGTGGAGCTTGTAGCGTTGTGGAGCTTGTAGCGTTGTGGAGCTTGTAGCGTTGTGGAGCTTGCTTGTAGCGTTGTGGAGCTTGAAGCGTTGTGGAGCTTGCTTGTAGCGTTGTGGAGCTTGTAGCGTTGTGGAGCTTGCTTGTAGCGTTGTGGAGCTTGCTTGTAGCGTTGTGGAGCTTGCTTGTAGCGTTGTGGAGATTGTAGCGTTGTGGAGCTTGCTTGTAGCGTTGTGGAGCTTGTAGCGTTGTGGAGCTTGTTTGTAGCGTTGTGGAACTTGCTTGTAGCGTTGTGGAGCTTGCTTGTAGCGTTGTGGAGCTTGCTTGTAGCGTTGTGGAGCTTGCTTGTAGCGTTGTGGAGCTTGCTTGTAGCGTTGTGGAGCTTGTAGCGTTGTGGAGCTTGTAGCGTTGTGGAGCTTGTTTGTAGCGTTGTGGAGCTTGCTTGTAGCGTTGTGGAGCTTGTTTGTAGCGTTGTGAAGCTTGCTTGTAGCGTTGTGGAGCTTGCTTGTAGCGTTGTGGAGCTTGCTTGTAGCGTTGTGGAGCTTGTTTGTAGCGTTGTGAAGCTTGCTTGAAGCGTTGTGGAGCTTGCTTGTAGCGTTGTGAAGCTTGCTTGTAGCGTTGTGGACCTTGCTTGTAGCGTTGTGGAATTTGCTTGTAGCGCTGTCGAGCTTGCTTGTAGCGTTGTGGAGCTTGCTTGTAGCGTTGTGGAGCTTGTAGCGTTGTGGAGCTTGCTTGTAGCGTTGTGGAACTTGCTTGTAGCGTTGTGAGCTTGCTTGTAGCGTTGTGGAGCATGCTTGTAGCGTTGTGGAGCTTGCTTGTAGCGCTGTCGAGCTTGCTTGTAGCGTTGTGGAGCTTCCTTGTAGCGTTGTGGAGCTTGCTTGTAGCGTTGTGGAACTTGTAGCTTTGTGGAGCTTGCTTGTAGCGTTCTGGAGCTTGCTTGTAGCGTTGTGGAGCTTGCTTGTAGCGTGTGGAACTTGTAGCGTTGTGGAGCTTGCTTGTGGCGTTGTGGAGCTTGTAGCGTTGTGTAGCTTGCTTGTGGCGTTGTGGAGCTTGTAGCGTTGTGGAACTTGCTTGTAGCGTTGTGGAACTTGCTTGTAGCGCTGTGGAGCTTGCTTGTAACGTTGTGAGGCTTGCTTGTAGCGTTGTGGGGCTTGCCTGTAGCGATGTGGAGATTGCTTGTAGCGTTGTGAGGCTTGTAGCGTTGTGAGGATTGTTTGTAGCGTTGTGAGGCTTGCTTGTAGCGTTGTGGAGCTTGCTTGTAGCGTTGTGGAACTTGCTTGTAGCGTTGTGGAGCCTGCTTGTAGCGTTGTGGAACTTGTAGCGTTGTGGAGCTTGCTTGTGGCGTTGTGGAGCTTGTAGCGTTGTGTAGCTTGCTTGTAGCGTTGTGGAGCTTGTAGCGTTGTGGAACTTGAAGCGTTGTGGAACTTGCTTGTAGCGCTGTGGAGCTTGCTTGTAACGTTGTGAGGCTTGCTTGTAGCGTTGTGGGGCTTGCCTGTAGCGATGTGAAGATTGCTTGTAGCGTTGTGAGGCTTGTAGCGTTGTGAGGCTTGCTTGTAGCGTTGTGAGGCTTGCTTGTAGCGTTGTGGGGCTTGCTTGTAGCGTTGTGGAACTTGCTTGTAGCGTTGTAGGGCTTGCTTGTAGCGTTGTGGGGCTTGCTTGTAGCGTTGTGGAACTTGCTTGTAGCGTTGTGAAGCTTGCTTGTAGCGTTGTGGAACTTGCTTGTAGCGTTGTGAAGCTTGCTTGTAGCGTTGTGGGGCTTGCTTGTAGCGTTTTGGAACTTGCTTGTAGCGTTGTGAAGCTTGCTTGTAGCGTTGTGGGGCTTGCTTGTAGCGGTGTGGAGATTGCTTGTAGCGTTGTTAGGCTTGTAGCGTTGTGAGGCTTGCTTGTAGCGTTGTGAGGCTTGCTTGTAGCGTTGTGGAGCTTGCTTGTAGCGTTGTGGGGCTTGATTGTAGCGTTGTGGAACTTGCTTGTATCGTTGTGGAACTTGCTTGTAGCGTTGTGGAACTTGCTTGTAGCGTTGTGAAGCTTGCTTGTAGCGTTGTGGAGCTTGCTTGTAGCGTTGTGGAGCTTGCTTGTAGCGTTGTGGAGCTTGCTTGTAGCGTTGTGGATCTTGTAGCGTTGTGGAGCTTGCTTGTAGCGTTGTGGAGCTTGTAGCGTTGTGGAGCTTGTAGCGTTGTGGAGCTTGTAGCGTTGTGGAGCTTGTAGCGTTGTGGAGCTTGCTTGTAGCGTTGTGGAGCTTGAAGCGTTGTGGAGCTTGCTTGTAGCGTTGTGGAGCTTGCTTGTAGCGTTGTGGAGCTTGTAGCGTTGTGGAGCTTGCTTGTAGCGTTGTGGAGCTTGCTTGTAGCGTTGTGGAGCTTGCTTGTAGCGTTGTGGAGATTGTAGCGTTGTGGAGCTTGCTTGTAGCGTTGTGGAGCTTGTAGCGTTGTGGAGCTTGTTTGTAGCGTTGTGGAACTTGCTTGTAGCGTTGTGGAGCTTGCTTGTAGCGTTGTGGAGCTTGCTTGTAGCGTTGTGGAGCTTGCTTGTAGCGTTGTGGAGCTTGCTTGTAGCGTTGTGGAGCTTGTAGCGTTGTGGAGCTTGTAGCGTTGTGGAGCTTGTTTGTAGCGTTGTGGAACTTGCTTGTAGCGTTGTGGAGCTTGCTTGTAGCGTTGTGGAGCTTGCTTGTAGCGTTGTGGAGCTTGTTTGTAGCGTTGTGAAGCTTGCTTGTAGCGTTGTGAAGCTTGCTTGAAGCGTTGTGGAGCTTGCTTGTAGCGTTGTGAAGCTTGCTTGTAGCGTTGTGGACCTTGCTTGTAGCGTTGTGGAATTTGCTTGTAGCGCTGTCGAGCTTGCTTGTAGCGTTGTGGAGCTTGCTTGTAGCGTTGTGGAGCTTGCTTGTAGCGTTGTGGAGCTTGTAGCGTTGTGGAGCTTGCTTGTAGCGTTGTGGAACTTGCTTGTAGCGTTGTGAGCTTGCTTGTAGCGTTGTGGAGCATGCTTGTAGCGTTGTGGAGCTTGCTTGTAGCGCTGTCGAGCTTGCTTGTAGCGTTGTGGAGCTTCCTTGTAGCGTTGTGGAGCTTGCTTGTAGCGTTGTGGAACTTGCTTGTAGCTTTGTGGAGCTTGCTTGTAGCGTTGTGGAGCTTGCTTGTAGCGTTGTGGAGCTTGCTTGTAGCGTTGTGGAACTTGTAGCGTTGTGGAGCTTGCTTGTGGCGTTGTGGAGCTTGTAGCGTTGTGTAGCTTGCTTGTGGCGTTGTGGAGCTTGTAGCGTTGTGGAACTTGCTTGTAGCGTTGTGGAACTTGCTTGTAGCGCTGTGGAGCTTGCTTGTAACGTTGTGAGGCTTGCTTGTAGCGTTGTGGGGCTTGCCTGTAGCGATGTGGAGATTGCTTGTAGCGTTGTGAGGCTTGTAGCGTTGTGAGGATTGCTTGTAGCGTTGTGAGGCTTGCTTGTAGCGTTGTGGGGCTTGCTTGTAGCGTTGTGGAACTTGCTTGTAGCGTTGTGGAGCCTGCTTGTAGCGTTGTGGAACTTGTAGCGTTGTGGAGCTTGCTTGTGGCGTTGTGGAGCTTGTAGCGTTGTGTAGCTTGCTTTTAGCGTTGTGGAGCTTGTAGCGTTGTGGAACTTGTAGCGTTGTGGAACTTGCTTGTAGCGCTGTGGAGCTTGCTTGTAACGTTGTGAGGCTTGCTTGCAGCGTTGTGGGGCTTGCCTGTAGCGATGTGAAGATTGCTTGTAGCGCTGTGAGGCTTGTAGCGTTGTGAGGCTTGCTTGTAGCGTTGTGAGGCTTGCTTGTAGCGTTGTGGGGCTTGCTTGTAGCGTTGTGGAACTTGCTTGTAGCGTTGTAGGGCTTGCTTGTAGCGTTGTGGGGCTTGCTTGTAGCGTTGTGGAACTTGCTTGTAGCGTTGTGAAGCTTGCTTGTAGCGTTGTGGAACTTGCTTGTAGCGTTGTGAAGCTTGCTTGTAGCGTTGTGGGGCTTGCTTGTAGCGTTTTGGAACTTGCTTGTAGCGTTATGAAGCTTGCTTGTAGCATTGTGGAGCTTGCTTGTAGCGTTGTGGAGCTTGCTTGTAGCGTTGTGGGGCTTGCTTGTAGCGGTGTGGAGATTGCTTGTAGCGTTGTTAGGCTTGTAGCGTTGTGAGGCTTGCTTGTAGCGTTGTGAGGCTTGCTTGTAGCGTTGTGGAGCTTGCTTGTAGCGTTGTGGGGCTTGATTGTAGCGTTGTGGAACTTGCTTGTATCGTTGTGGAACTTGCTTGTAGCGTTGTGGAACTTGCTTGTAGCGTTGTGAAGCTTGCTTGTAGCGTTGTGGAGCTTGCTTGTAGCGTTGTGGAGCTTGCTTGTAGCGTTGTGGAGCTTGCTTGTAGCACTGTGGAACTTGCTTGTAGCGTTGTGGAACTTGCTTGTAGCGTTGTGGAACTTGCTTGTAGCGTTGTGGAACTTGCTTGTAGCGTTGTGGAGTTTGCTTGTAGCATTGTGGAACTTGCTTGTAGCGTTGTGGAACTTGCTTGTAGCGTTGTGGAACTTGCTTGTAGCGTTGTGGAACTTGCTTGTAGCGTTGTGAGCTTGCTTGTAGCGTTGTGGAGCATGCTTGTAGCGTTGTGGAGCTTGCTTGTAGCGCTGTCGAGCTTGCTTGTAGCGTTGTGGAGCTTCCTTGTAGCGTTGTGGAGCTTGCTTGTAGCGTTGTGGAACTTGCTTGTAGCTTTGTGGAGCTTGCTTGTAGCGTTGTGGAGCTTGCTTGTAGCGTTGTGGAGCTTGCTTGTAGCGTTGTGGAGCTTGCTTGTGGCGTTGTGGAGCTTGTAGCGTTGTGTAGCTTGCTTGTGGCGTTGTGGAGCTTGTAGCGTTGTGGAACTTGCTTGTAACGTTGTGAGGCTTGCTTGTAGCGTTGTGGGGCTTGCCTGTAGCGATGTGGAGATTGCTTGTAGCGTTGTGAGGCTTGTAGCGTTGTGAGGATTGCTTGTAGCGTTGTGAGGCTTGCTTGTAGCGTTGTGGGGCTTGCTTGTAGCGTTGTGGAACTTGCTTGTAGCGTTGTGGAGCCTGCTTGTAGCGTTGTGGAACTTGTAGCGTTGTGGAGCTTGCTTGTGGCGTTGTGGAGCTTGTAGCGTTGTGTAGCTTGCTTGTAGCGTTGTGGAGCTTGTAGCGTTGTGGAACTTGTAGCGTTGTGGAACTTGCTTGTAGCGCTGTGGAGCTTGCTTGTAACGTTGTGAGGCTTGCTTGTAGCGTTGTGGGGCTTGCCTGTAGCGATGTGAAGATTGCTTGTAGCGTTGTGAGGCTTGTAGCGTTGTGAGGCTTGCTTGTAGCGTTGTGAGGCTTGCTTGTAGCGTTGTGGGGCTTGCTTGTAGCGTTGTGGAACTTGCTTGTAGCGTTGTAGGGCTTGCTTGTAGCGTTGTGGGGCTTGCTTGTAGCGTTGTGGAACTTGCTTGTAGCGTTGTGAAGCTTGCTTGTAGCGTTGTGGAACTTGCTTGTAGCGTTGTGAAGCTTGCTTATAGCGTTGTGGGGCTTGCTTGTAGCGTTTTGGAACTTGCTTGTAGCGTTGTGAAGCTTGCTTGTAGCATTGTGGAGCTTGCTTGTAGCGTTGTGGAGCTTGCTTGTAGCGTTGTGGGGCTTGCTTGTAGCGGTGTGGAGATTGCTTGTAGCGTTGTTAGGCTTGTAGCGTTGTGAGGCTTGCTTGTAGCGTTGTGAGGCTTGCTTGTAGCGTTGTGGAGCTTCCTTGTAGCGTTGTGGGGCTTGATTGTTGCGTTGTGGAACTTGCTTGTATCGTTGTGGAACTTGCTTGTAGCGTTGTGGAACTTGCTTGTAGCGTTGTGAAGCTTGCTTGTAGCGTTGTGGAGCTTGCTTGTAGCGTTGTGGAGCTTGCTTGTAGCATTGTGGAGCTTGCTTGTAGCACTGTGGAACTTGCTTGTAGCGTTGTGGAACTTGCTTGTAGCGTTGTGGAACTTGCTTGTAGCGTTGTGGAACTTGCTTGTAGCGTTGTGGAGTTTGCTTGTAGCATTGTGGAACTTGCTTGTAGCGTTGTGGAACTTGCTTGTAGCGTTGTGGAACTTGCTTGTAGCGTTGTGGAACTTGCTTGTAGCGTTGTTGAACTTGCTTGTAGCGTTGTGGAACTTGCTTGTAGCGTTGTGGAACTTGCTTGTAGCGTTGTGGAGCTTGCTTGTAGCATTGTGGAACTTGCTTGTAGCGTTGTGGAACTTGCTTGTAGCGTTGTGGATCTTGCTTGTAGCGTTGTGGAACTTGCTTGTAGCGTTGAGGAGCTTGCTTGTAGCATTGTGGAACTTGCTTGTAGCGTTGTGAAACTTGCTTGTAGCGTTGTGAAGCTTGCTTGTAGCGTTGTGGGGCTTGCTTGTAGCGTTGTGGAACTTGGTTGTAGCGTTGTGGAGCTTGCTTGTAGCGTTGTGGAGCTTGTAGCGTTGTGGAACTTGCTTGTAGCGTTGTGAGCTTGCTTGTAGCGTTGTGGAGCTTGCTTGTAGCGCTGTCGAGCTTTCTTGTAGCGTTGTGGAGCTTGCTTGTAGCGTTGTGGAGCTTGCTTGTAGCGTTGCAGAACTTGCTTGTAGCGTTGTGGAGCTTGCTTGTAGCGTTGTGGAGCTTGTAGCGTTGTGGACCTTGCTTGTAGCGTTGTGGAACTTGTAGCGTTGTGGAGCTTGCTTGTGGCGTTGTGGAGCTTGTAGCGTTGTGTAGCTTGTACCGTTGTGGAGCTTGGTTGTAGCGTTGTGGAGCTTGCTTGTAGCGCTGTGGAGCTTGCTTGTAACGTTGTGAGGCTTGCTTGTAGCGTTGTGGGGCTTGCCTGTAGCGATGTGGAGATTGCTTGTAGCGTTGTGAGGCTTGTAGCGTTGTGAGGCTTGTAGCGTTGTGAGGCTTGCTTGTAGCGTTGTGGAGCTTGCTTGTAGCGTTGTGGAACTTGCTTGTAGCGTTGTGAAGCTTGCTTGTAGCGTTGTGAAGCTTGCTTGTAGCGTTGTGGAACTTCCTTGTAGCGTTGTGAAGCTTGCTTGTATCGTTGTGGAGCTTGCTTCTAGCGTTGTGGAGCTTGCTTGTAGCGTTGTGGGGCTTGCTTGTAGCGTTGTGGAACTTGCTTGTAGCGCTGTGGGGCTTGCTTGTAGCGTTGTGAAGCTTGCTTGTAGCGTTGTGGGGCTTGCTTGTAGCGTTGTGGAACTTGCTTGTAGCGTTGTGAAGCTTGCTTGTATCGTTGTGGAGCTTGCTTCTAGCGTTGTGGAGCTTGCTTGTAGCGTTGTGAAGCTTGCTTGTAGCGTTGTAGAACTTGCTTGTAGCGTTGTGAAGCTTGCTTGTATCGTTGTGGAGCTTGCTTCTAGCGTTGTGGAGCTTGCTTGTAGCGTTGTGAGGCTTGCTTGTAGCGTTGTGGGGCTTGCTTGTAGCGGTGTGGAGATTGCTTGTAGCGTTGCGAGGCTTGTAGCGTTGTGAGGCTTGCTTGTAGCGTTGTGAGGCTTGCTTGTACCGTTGTGAAGCTTGCTTGTAGCGTTGTGGAGCTTGCTTGTAGCGTTGTGGAGCTTGCTTGTAGCGTTGTGGAGCTTGCTTGTAGCGTTGTGGGGCTTGATTGTAGCGTTGTGGAACTTGCTTGTATCGTTGAGGAACTTGTTTGTAGCATTGTGGAACTTGCTTGTAGCGTTGTGAAGCTTGCTTGTAGCGTTGTGGAACTTGCTTGTAGCGTTGTGGAGCTTGCTTGTAGCATTGTGGAAATTGCTTGTAGCGTTGTGAAACTTGCTTGTAGCGTTGTGAAGCTTGCTTGTAGCGTTGTGGGGCTTGCTTGTAGCGTTGTGGAACTTGCTTGTAGCGTTGTGGAGCTTGCTTGTAGCGTTGTGGAGCTTGTAGCGTTGTGGAACTTGCTTGTAGCGTTGTGAGCTTGCTTGTAGCGTTGTGGAGCTTGCTTGTAGCGTTGTGGAGCTTGCTTGTAGCGCTGTCGAGCTTGCTTGTAGCGTTGTGGAGCTTGGTTGTAGCGTTGTGGAGCTTGTAGCGTTGTGGAGCTTGCTTGTAGCGTTTTGGAACTTGTAGCGTTGTGGAGCTTGCTTGTGGCGTTGTGGAGCTTGTAGCGTTGTGTAGCTTGTAGCGTTGTGGAGCTTGGTTGTAGCGTTGTGGAGCTTGCTTGTAGCGCTGTGGAGCTTGCTTGTAACGTTGTGAGGCTTGCTTGTAGCGTTGTGGGGCTTGCCTGTAGCGATGTGGAGATTGCTTGTAGCGTTGTGAGGCTTGCTTGTAGCGTTTTGAGGCTTGCTTGTAGCGTTGTGGAGCTTGCTTGTAGCGTTGTGGAACTTGCTTGTAGCGTTGTGAAGCTTGCTTGTAGCGTTGTGAAGCTTGCTTGTAGCGTTGTGGAACTTGCTTGTAGCGTTGTGAAGTTTGCTTGTATCGTTGTGGAGCTTGCTTCTAGCGTTGTGGAGCTTGCTTGTAGCGTTGTGGGGCTTGCTTGTAGCGTTGTGGAACTTGCTTGTAGCGTTGTGGGGCTTGCTTGTAGCGTTGTGAAGCTTGCTTGTAGCGTTGTGGGGCTTGCTTGTAGCGTTGTGGAACTTGCTTGTAGCGTTGTGAAGCTTGCTTGTATCGTTGTGGAGCTTGCTTCTAGCGTTGTGGAGCTTGCTTGTAGCGGTGTGGAGATTGCTTGTAGCGTTGCGAGGCTTGTAGCGTTGTGAAGCTTGCTTGTAGCGTTGTGAGGCTTGCTTGTACCGTTGTGAAGCTTGCTTGTAGCGTTGTGGAGCTTGCTTGTAGCGTTGTGGAGCTTGCTTGTAGCGTTGTGGAGCTTGCTTGTAGCGTTGTGGGGCTTGCTTGTAGCGTTGTGGAACATGCTTGTAGCGTTGTGGAACTTGCTTGTAGCGTTGTGGAACTTGCTTGTAGCGTTGTGAGGCTTGCTTGTAGCGTTGTGGAACTTGCTTGTAGCGTTGTGGGGCTTGCTTGTAGCGTTGTGGAACTTGCTTGTAGCGTTGTGGAGATTGCTTGTAGCGTTGTGGAACTTGCTTGTAGCGGTGTGGAGATTGCTTGTAGCGTTGTGGAACTTGCTTGTAGCGTTGTGGAACTTGCTTGTAGCGGTGTGGGGCTTGCTTGTAGCGGTGTGGAACTTGCTTGTAGCGGTGTGGGGCTTGCCTGTAGCGGTGTGGAGATTGCTTGTAGCGTTGTGGAACTTGCTTGTAGCGGTGTGGGGCTTGCTTGTAGCGTTGTGGAGCTTGCTTGTAGCGTTGTGGAACTTGCTTGTAGCGGTATGGGGCTTGCTTGTAGGGGTGTGGAACTTGCTTGTAGCGTTGTGGGGCTTGCTTGTAGCGTTGTGGAACTTGCTTGTAGCGGTGTGGGGCTTGCCTGTAGCGGTGTGGAGATTGCTTGTAGCGTTAACAGGTATGATGAATGAGATTTGTACAATAATTGGATATCGTTAACGTGGAAACGTTTCGCCAACCAGTGGCTTCCTCAGTCCAGTAGAGACGAATGGTGGAAGATGAGGAGTTTGAGGTAAACAGTCCCTCAGCCTGGAGTCGATGTGCTCAGTCCATCAATCATAATAAAAATACAAGCACTTGTCCGTTTTTCAAACCATTTATATTCAATTCTCATGTATACAATATGTATCCTCAAGGATACATATTGTTCTAGCACTCCCCATGTATAATGAGACTTGCAAAACGTTGCAGAGTTTCTTCGCATCAAACTTACCTCGGTACAAACGCTGTTATGACCACAGCTGATGCAGCAACGGTGACTCCACTGGACAACATACTTGATCAAATGTGACAAACACAGTACTATAAAATGGAACTATGATAAAAGGCACTGTAAATGTCTTCTGATTAAAGGTTGTCTGAGGTTAAACTTCTAATACATAAGACTTTTTTCTTCTTCTTATCTTCCTTGAGCGAAACGTTGTCTCAATTAAACCCTATTACGTATAGTGTCACTTCGTTTCTACCTCTCTCCTTGCCTCTCTTCCTATGTTTGTCTAAGTTTTTCCTTGCCTCTTCTCTCCTCTTTACCCCTCTCCTCGTCCTCCTCTCTATTTCTCTCCTTGCCCCTCTTCTCTTATTACTACTACTTGTCCTCCTCCTCTTCTTTGCCTCTCTCCTCTCTGTTTCTCCTCCTCCTCTTCCTTCCACCATTCAGTGCTACACTAATCCTAGTAGCACATATATCTAGATAACCTTTAACACCACAACTGATCAAGTGTTGTCTTCCTCAGCACATATCTTCTCATCAAGGAGAGTAATGTCTCACTGTCACACACACAATCCCACCTCAATCCTTTCTCTCTTTCTCTCTCTCTCTTTCATTACAACTTCCAAGCTGTAATTACCTAGATTTTTCCCACTTTGATCATATTTGATCCTGTCATTATTAAAATTATTAAGAATAATAACAGTAAAATAATAATATTACAGTTTGTATATTTTGAGGGATGCATTATTATTATTATTATTATTATTATTATTATTATTATTATTATTATTATTATTATATTATTATTATTAGACGCTATCGTTAAAAAGAGATTCTTTTGTCTAAGGAACTGGAGCTACCTGCCCATTCCTCGGATGAAACCAAATGAACTCCCATTCCCCAGGCATTGTACAACCCTTAGCGTACAGCGCTTCCCCATAAATGCAACAATAAATATCAACAATACTGTGCAGCTCGCGTCTTGAAGATGGTTCTGGAGGGACCGAAACCTCCTCCACAATTTCCTCTCTGAACTGTGATTTGTTTGTGAATTGTTCCAGCCACGAAATTATGGCTCTTTAATTCTTCAATAGGAAGTGGTATTTTATCTCTCAGGCAAGAGTGGTGTTTTATTTGTCAGGAAGAGCGGTGGTGTTTCATTCGTTTGTAAACGATGGTAGTGTTTCATTCATCTGTAAACGATGGGAGTATTTCCTTCATTTGTAAACGATGGTAGTGTTTCGATCGTTTGTAAACGATGACAGTGTTTCATTCGTTTGTAAACGATGGTAGTGTTTCATTCATCTGTAAACGATGGGAGTATTTCCTTCATTTGTAAACGATGTTAGTGTTTCGATCGTTTGTAAACGATGACAGTGTTTCATTCGTTTGTAAACGATGGTAGATGGTAGTGTTTCCTTCATTTGTAAACGATGGTAGTGTTTCGGTCGTTTATAAACGATGGTAGTGTTTCCTTCGCCAGGAAACAGAAGACAGTGTCTCTCTATACGGGTCCTAGTGAGAAGTTGCCGAGTTAGGACGCTAAGCCTGGGCTCAGGTGTTGTACGGTTGTCTTCATTAATGGTACACAATACCGAACAAGTTGATATATAAAACATGTGTTAAATAAATAAAACACCTGCGTTATCTTGGGTAATAAAACGTGTGCAGCACCTGCGTTATCTTGGGGAATGAAAAATGTGCAACACCTGGGTTATCTTGGGTAATAAAACATGTACAACTGTGTTATCTTGGGCAATAAAACAAGTGCAACATCTGGGTTATCTTGAGGAATAAAACAAGTGCAAAGCCTGGGTTATCTTGGACAATAAAACACGTGCAACACCTATGTTATCTTAGGCAATAAAACAAGTGCAACACCTATGTAATCTTGAGCAATAAAACAAGTGCAACACCTATGTTACCTTAGGCAATAAAACAAGATCAACATCTATGTTATCTTAGAAAATGAAACAAGTGCAACACCTGGGTTATCCTGGGCAATAAAACATGAGCAACACCTAGGTTATCCTAGGCAATAAAACAATTGCAACACCTGCGTTATCTTGGGCAATAAAAAGTACGAAGTGTTGCAGACGTATCAGGTATAAGAGAGAAATTTACCTTACAAAATTTCTCGCTCCAGAGTACTTTCAAAATTCAATTTAATCCGTCTTTTATATTTTTTATTTCTATGATATAACTATTACCATTATATTGTAATACTCTTCCCCATTATTCTGTAATATTCTTTCACCATTACGTGATAATCTCCACCTCATTATCTCGTAATACGGGACTCTCCCTCTCGTATCTCTCATCCTTGTCATCTTTCACATCTCTCACATATCACATCGTCTTAAGTCTAGCATCCCTTCCATCTTCTCTTCTTCAGCATCTATTCTCCATCTCCACATTCTCCATCATCTTCACCTCCATCATCTCCCCCACTTCCAGCATCCATCACCTAAAACATCTTACCAATATCATTTCGTATTTCCCAGCATCCGCCATATCACAAAAAAAATGCTGAAACTAATAACACCCTTCCCCCTACTCCTACACCCCCCCCCACACACACTCAATCTGGAGAGTGAAGTAGTAACAGGCAGGATCCATACCTAATTTCTTGGAGCCGAGAGAGAGTGAACTTATCAGCGACCTGCGAAAAGGCGGGGCCAGGAGCTGTGACTCGACCCCTGCAACGAAATACAGGCGAGCACTCATACACACGCGTTGTAGTACTGACGAGGGAATTCAGAAAAGCTGCCGACGGAACCACTTAAGAGGAAAATCACCCAATGTAAACAAACTCGTGGAGAAATATTGCACGCTGAAGCGAGTCTGTGTACACGTCCCAACTGAGGCGCCTTGTTAAGGCAGAAGCTGATGTTTTACCTTTTAGTCTGGGAGAAAAAAATGACATTTTGCAGGGCAAGCATTCACTGGGACAACTTTTCGCTCAGTGTAGAGTTTAATCACAAGGCGAAACGCGCCTTTTCTCCACTACTGTCGACTGTACACCATTTTCGCAACCTGTGGTCGACCTGTTGAGGGTGCCTGGGATCATCGCCCTCACTGTGTTCTCCCCATTCTACACCACCTAGTTATCAGCCTTGATCAACAAGGCTGTTGGTGTTGCCAACAAACAACACCCATGATCGTTTGTGTAGTCGATTAGACTAAACTGGAAAGAGTGGTTTAAAAATTGTTCAATGAATCGTACAGTAGAAACTGGAACCATTCATTTATATAGCGATGTAACCATTCAACCTGACTATTACCGTACTTTCCGGCATATAAGGCGCACGAGTGTCGGATGCTTGCAGGCACGATGTTACCAAGCAGATGTAACGTAACGTTAGTAAACAACTGCTGAAGTGTAACTCAAAGCCTACCCTTGACACTGACCTTGAGCAAATAAGGCGCAGGTTAATTTTCCAACACTTTTCGTGGTAAAAGAAAGCGCGCCTTATATGCTGGAAAATACGATATATGCTATTATCAACTATTATACTGATGGTGGGAGAGCTAAACTCGCACGACTGGGAAATGAGAGGCGTGTGAATTTATCAGGTTTAATCCATGAAAGGGACGCTCTAATTCAACAGATCAAGAGTCCATCAGAACCATGGACACCCCTACCCAGGAGAGGAAGAGGTGGGGGGGGGGGTTAAGAGGTAGTTCTGGTGCTCCAACAACTGAAAATATTTGTAAATGTAAATTTCTTCTGGATGTGAATGGTCATGTTTCAACGTGTTGATTTAGTGCCCAGTGCCAGGCTCAGTGCCAGCGTTAGTCAGCAAGGAGGAAGAAGAAGAGGAGAGGGAGGAAGAGGAGGAGAAGAGGAAAAAGAGAAAGGAAAAAAAGGGGAGAAGGTGCATTAAAGGGGGAGGAGGAATATTAGACAGAGGAACAACTGAAGAATAAAGAGTCAGAAGATAAAGAAAAGAAAGAGAAAGAGGAGAAAAAGAAGAATATATAGAAGAGAAAGAGGAAGACAAAGAAGAATTCCTTCGTGCAGGGAATTAACCACAAGTACAATACATCTCTCTTACCAAGAGTAGCAGTCTAGGAACTGAATTATTTTCCTACAGCAGTGCGAGTGAAGTTCCACTGGAGTTACACCATGTGAGGTTCCACTGGAGGGAGTTACACCAAGTGAGGCTCCACTGGAGGGAGTTACACAATGTGAGGTTCCACTGGAGGGAGTTACACCAAGTGAGGCTCCACTGGAGGGAGTTACACAATGTGAGGCTCCACTGGAGGGAGTTACACCAAGTGAGGCTCCACTGGAGGGAGTTACACCATGTGAGGCTCCACTGGAGGGAGTTACACCAAGTGAGGCTCCACTGGAGGGAGTTACACCATGTGAGGCTCCACTGGAGGGAGTTACACCATGTGAGGCTCCACTGGAGGGAGTTGCACCGAGTGAAGCTCCACTGGAGAGAATTCCACCGTATAAGGTTCCACTGGAGAGAGTTACACCGAGTGAGGTTCTACTGGAGAGTCACACCGTGTAAGGCTCCACTGGAGAGAGTTCCACCGTGTGAGGCTCCAATGGGGGAGTTCCACTGTGTGAGGTTCAAATGGAGGGTTACACCGTGAGAGGCTCCACTGGAGGGAGTTATACCACGTGAGGCACCACTGGAGGGAGTTACACCATGTGAGGCTCCACTGGAGGGAGTTACACCATGTGAGGCTCCACTGGAGGGAGTTACACCATGTGAGGCTCCACTGGAGGGAGTTACACCATGTGAGGCTCCACTGGAGGGAATTACACCAAGTGAGGCTCCACTGGAGGGTTACACCATGTGAGGCTCCAATGGAGGGAGTTACACCATGTGAGGCTCCACTGGAGGGAGTTACACCATGTGAGGTTCCACAGGAGGGAGTTACACCATGTGAGGCACCACTGGAGGGAGTTACACCATGTGAGGCTCCACTGGAGGGAGTTAAACAGTGTGGGGCCTCCACTGTAGTTACATCGTGTGAGGCTCCATTGGAGAGTTACACAGTGTGAGGCTCCCCTGGAGGAAGTTCCACCGTGTGAAGCTAAACTGGAGAGAGTTTCATTGTGTGAAGCTCCACTAGAGAGAGTTACACAGTGTGAGGCTCCACTGGAGGGAGTTACACAGTGTGAAGCTCCAATGGAAGGCGTGACACGGTGTAAGGCTCCACTGGAGGGAATTCCACCGTGTAAGGCTCCACTGGAAAGAGTTGCACCGAGTGAGGCTCCACTGGAGTCACACCGTGTAAGGCTCCACTGGAGAGTTCCACCGTGTGAGGCTCCACTGGAGGGAGTTACGTTGTGTGAGGCTCGACTGGAAGGAGTTACACAGTGTGAGGCTCCAATGGAAGCAGTGACTCCGTGTGAGGCTCCACTGGAGGGAAATCCACCGTGTAAGGTTCCACTGGAGAGTTACACCGAGTGAGGTTCTACTGGAGAGCCACACCTTGTGAGGCTCCACTGGGGGAGTTCCTCTGTGTGAGGTTCAACTGGAGGGTTACACCGTGTGAGGCTTCACTGGATGGAGTTCCACCGTGAGAGGCTCCACTGGAGGGTGACACCATCGGAGGCTCTACTATAGGGAGTTACACCGTGCGAGGCTCCACTGGAGCCTGGTCACAGACCAGGCAGCGGGGGCGTTAACCCCCGGAACTCTCTCCAGGTATACTCCAGGAGGGAGTTACACTGTATCAGGCTATACCTCCAGTTATCTTATAATCTACTCTACCACCTCCACAATTATCTTATAACCCACTGTATCACCTCCAGTTATCTTATAATCCACTGAACCACCTCCAGTTGTCTTATAATCCACTCTACCACCTCCACAGTAAGCTTATAACCCACGACCACCTTCACAGTTATCTTATAACCCACTACCACCTCCACAGTTATCTTATAACCCACTCTACCACCTCTACAGTTATCTTATAACCCACTACCACCTCCACAGTTATCTTATAACCCACTACCACCTCCACAGTTATCTTATAACCCACTCTAACACCTCTACAGTTAGCTTATAACCCACTACCACCTCCATAGTTATTTTATAACCCACTAACACCTCCACAGTTATCTTATAACCCACTACCACCTCCACAGTTATCTTATAACCCACTCTACCACCTCTACAGTTATCTTATAACCCACTACCACCTCCATAGTTATCTTATAACCCACTCTACCACCTCTACAGTTATCTTATAACCCACTCTACCACCTCCATAGTTATCTTATAACCCACTACCACCTCCACAGTTATCTTATAACCCACTCTACCACCTCTACAGTTATCTTATAACCCACTACCACCTCTACAGTTATCTTATAACCCACTCTACCACCTCTACAGTTATCTTATAACCCACTACCACCTCCACAGTTATCTTATAACCCACTCTACCACCTCTACAGTTGTCTTATAACCCACTACCACCTCCACAGTTATCTTATAACCCACTCTACCACCTCCATAGTTATCTTATAACCCACTACCACCTCCACAGTTATCTTATAACCCACTCTACCACCTCCACAGTTATCTTATAACCCACTACCACCTCTACAGTTGTCTTATAACCCACTACCACCTCCACAGTTATCTTATAACCCACTCTACCACCTCCACAGTTATCTTATAACCCACTACCACCTTTACAGTTATCTTATAACCCACTACCACCTCCACAGTTATCTTATAACCCACTCTACCACCTCCACAGTTATCTTATAACTCACTCTACCACCTCCACAGTTATCTTATAACTCACTCTACCACCTCTACAGTTATCTTATAACCCACTACCACCTCCACAGTTATCTTATAACCCACTCTACCACCTCTACAGTTATCTTATAACCCACTACCACCTCCACAGTTATCTTATAACCCACTACCACCTCCACAGTTATCTTATAACCCACTACCACCTCCACAGTTATCTTATAACTCACTCTACCACCTCCACAGTTATCTTATAACCCACTACCACCTCCACAGTTATCTTATAACTCACTCTACCACCTCCACAGTTATCTTATAACTCACTACCACCTCCACAGTTATCTTATAACTCACTCTACCACCTCTACACAGCACTTTTTGGAGTTACACTCTGCGGGATGGTCCAAATAAAGTACTCAATTTGGCTAACCCGGGGCGTTCGAATATTGGCACTCAATAAAATTGTGTGTTCCAACTAACGCTGTGTTCTCTGAACCGACGAGGGACGGGAGGGAGGGAGGGAGGGAAACATAGGGAGAGGGAGAAAGAGAATGAGAGAGAGAGATATTCACTATTTTTTCATATTTGTGTTTCTCCATATATATATATATATATATATATATATATATATATATATATATATATATATATAATATATATATATATGTGTGTGTGTGTGTGTGTGTGTGTGTGTGTGTGTGTGTGTGTGTGTGTGTGTGTACTCACCTAGTTGTACTCACCTAGTTGAGGTTGCGGGGGTCGAGTCCGAGCTCCTGGCCCCGCCTCTTCACTGATCGCTACTAGGTCACTCTCCCTGAGCCGTGAGCTTTATCGTACCTCTGCTTAAAGCTATGTATGGATCCTGCCTCCACTACATCGCTTCCCAAACTATTCCACTTACTGACTACTCTGTGGCTGAAGAAATACTTCCTAACATCCCTGTGATTCATCTGTGTCTTTAGCTTCCAACTGTGTCCCCTTGTTACTGTGTCCAATCTCTGGAACATCCTGTTTTTGTCCACCTTGTCAATTCCTCTCAGTATTTTGTATGTCGTTATCATGTCCCCCCTATCTCTCCTGTCCTCCAGTGTCGTCAGGTTGATTTCCCTTAACCTCTCCTCGTAGGACATACCTCTTAGCTCTGGGACTAGTCTTGTTGCAAACCTTTGCACTTTCTCTAGTTTCTTTACGTGCTTGGCTAGGTGTGGGTTCCAAACTGGTGCCGCATACTCCAATATGGGCCTAACGTATACGGTGTACAGGGTCCTGAACGATTCCTTATTAAGATGTCGGAATGCTGTTCTGAGGTTTGCTAGGCGCCCATATGCTGCAGCAGTTATTTGGTTGATGTGCGCTTCAGGAGATGTGCCTGGTGTTATACTCACCCCAAGATCTTTTTCCTTGAGTGAGGTTTGTAGTCTCTGACCCCCTAGACTGTACTCCGTTTGCGGCCTTCTTTGCCCTTCCCCAATCTTCATGACTTTGCACTTGGTGGGATTGAACTCCAGGAGCCAATTGCTGGACCAGTTCTGCAGCCTGTCCAGATCCCTTTGTAGTTCTGCCTGGTCTTCGATCGAGTGTATTCTTCTCATCAACTTCACGTCATCTGCAAACAGGGACACCTCAGAGTCTATTCCTTCCGTCATGTCGTTCACAAATACCAGAAACAGCACTGGTCCTAGGACTGACCCCTGCGGGACCCCGCTGGTCACAGGTGCCCACTCTGACACCTCGCCATGTATGTGTGTGTGTGTGTGTGTGTGTGTGTGTGTGTGTGTGTGTGTGTGAGTGTGAGTGTGTGTGTGTGTGTGTGTGTGTGTGTGTGTGTGTGTGAGTGTGTGAGTGTGTGAGTGTGTGTGAGTGTGTGAGTGTGTGAGTGTGTGTGTGTGTGTGTGTGTGTGTGTGTGTGTGTGTGTGTGTGTGTGTGTGTGTGTGTGTGTGTTTGTGTGTATGTGTTTGTGTGTATGTGTGTGCGTGTATGTGTATGTATGTGTGTGTATGTATGTGTGTGTATGTGTGTGTCTATGTGTGTGTGTCTATGCGTGTGTGTCTATGTGTGTGTGTCTATGTGTGTGTGTCTGTATGTGTGTGTGTCTGTATGTGTGTGTGTCTGTATGTGTGTGTGTCTGCGTGTCTGTGTGTCTATGTGTGTCTGTCTATCTGTCGTGCCGAATAGGTAAACTTGCGATTTTGGCTTAAATAGCAACTCTCTTCTCGCCGAATAAGACAAGCGAAAATTTGTGTATGCAATAATTTCGCAAAAATCATTCTGAACTTAACGAAAAAAATATATTTCACTGTTTATTTATTATTAAATTATTGTAAACTTATTTTAAATATATTTAGTTGGATTAGACCAAATTAAATTGCGCTTGTTATAACAAGGTTAAGAAATTTTTCTACGGTTCTTTTGGTACAAAATTATTAATTTTTACATTAACATAAATGAAAAGAAATATCTTTAAACATATAAGAGAAAATTTTAAGTCTTAATTTTAAATGAGTTCTTGCTAACTGACCAATTTTACCTATTCGGCACGATATATATATGCCAGTACACCTCCGTGTGTACTGCTAAGAATATTTAAAAATCCTCCTTAACTCTTTATGCTATTATGTTACTGTTATTGTGTATATCACATTATTACTTCGGTCTCATACTGGTCCCGTCCCAATATGCCAAAATTCCAGTAGCATGAGACATGGTGGACACAGAAGAGAAAGTCTTGTTTCTCTTCAATAAAAGTCCTCAGAGAAAGAACAACTTGCCACAGCTTCCCACTACCTGCCAAACAACATTCATTTAACGCCATGATGCATCCGCGTGGTTTTGTGAGCTGTACTGAGCCACTGTGTTCTGTCTGATATATATCTTCAAGTAAAGGGCTTTCATTCGTGACATCCTATGAAACATCCACATATCTAGCAGCCATTTACAAATTTCCAGCTTATTGTAAACTTTGTGGCCTTTAAAAATTATATGAGAACACCGCTGAACTCGGCAAGATCTAAGGAATAAAGAAAGACAAAGTACTTTCCTCACCAGACCACAGATTCGGTGAAATCCGCTGCTCAATAAACCAAACCAAACAAACAAACAATCGCTTAAAACTTTACTAAATGATTTACAGAAGCCATTCACGCTGGTGAAAATATTAATAAGTATCCACGTAATCCTAAGAGGCAGGGTCAACTAGCACAACGGAACTGCATGCCAGCAGTAACCCTGGAAAAGTAGAGCAGCAGTCACTAGCAACACTAACTTGATCAACTCACTGCATAACAGCAACTGCCGCATTGCGCTTAGTGGACAATATGCGTATCCAGCTTTCTGAATCACAGAATTTGCATAAACGGTTTAGAAAACCGATAAGTTGGGACAAATGTTGCCCAATGTCTCAACTATCTGAATAACACACGGTTCTAAAAACGCTAAAATATTCACTAGTTTTCATGATGAAAATGTACGAATTCCAAGAGGAATCCTCTCAGAAATGAACCGACGGAAAATTCACGTAGAAGATATGTTGTAAATATGATTTCTGACACAGTCTACTATCCGAACATTTACTGTAATGCTGACAACTCTGTGTACAAAAAGTGTGACAAGTTGTGGATGTCAGCGTTTACAACATTAAACTTCAACTATTAAAAACCTACCTTCGCTCTTCACTGAGTCAGGAGATACTGAAAGGATTAGCATTAATGCTGAGTTAACAAGCGTCAGCAATGATTAAATGAAATAGAGAAATTTGCTATTAACCAACCACAAAAATGAAACTTGAAAATATTTAATCTTGAATGTTATATGTATTAAGATGAAATTAATCGATGATGTTAGTGTAGCTGGCAAATATTTGCAGTGCTTTGAGATCAAAATTGTGTTCAAGATGGTGAAGAATTGGCAGTTTTCAATTCTCAATATAAAATGTCTATTTTTGTGTCGTAAATTATATCATCATTACTATTATTATCATTATCTTTATTGTGGATTTTAATTTTATATAATTCATTTATTTGTGTAATGTTAGATGTTTTTAATAAAGGGTTAATCTCTGTATAATCTGTTTGTTTAATCTTGAAGTTGAACATTTTATATGGTTCAACTGACTAAGGAAAAAAATCCACTTAGAGAAATATTTCTCGACGATTATTTTAGTGAGGACCCACATGGTGCACCAAGTAAGCCAGCAAGAAACTCTCAGCACTGTGACATGCGTCATTCTTGTTCGACAGCGACGGCTGACAAAGCCTGTATGAAATACAAGATTATTCTCGCCTTGAGTATACACACACAGCCCTCGACTTTTCCAGGCTCGATCTGTCATATTAACAGAGCCCTCAAAACATGAGACAAATGTGTGGCGAATATATTTTCACATGACCTAAGTTCGTGGATAGCATAACGACAGCTATTACATTACAAGACGGACAACACTACCAATAACCTTGCCAGGGCCCTGACTCTTACCTGGAGGTTATTCCGGGGATCAACGCCCCCGCGGCCCGGTCCATGACCAGGCCTCCCGATCCAACGTACGAGCCACAGCCCGGCTGATCTGGCACTGACTTTAGGTATCTGTCCAGCTCTCTCTTGAAGGCAGCCAGGGGCTTATTGGCAATTCCCCTAATGCTTGATGGGAGGCTGTTGAACAGTTTTGGGCCCCGGACACTTATGGTGTTTTCCCTTAGTGTACCAGTGGCGCCCCTACTTTTTATTGGGGGCATTTTGCATCGCCTGCCCAGTCTTTTACTTTCGTAGGGAGTGATTTCTGTGTGCAGATTGGGGACCATTCCTTCCAAGATTTTCCAAGTGTAGATTATGATATATTTCTCCCTCCTGCGTTCCAACGAGTACAAGTCAAGTGCTTCCAAGCGATCCCAGTAGTTAAGGTGCTTGACAGAACTTATACGTGCAGTAAAGGATCTCTGTACACTCTCTAGATCTGCGATTTCACCTGCTTTGAATGGAGATATTAATGTACAGCAGTATTCCAGCCTAGAGAGAACAAGTGATTTGAAAAGGATCATCATTGGCTTGGCATCTCTCGTTTTGAACGTTCTCATTATCCATCCTATCATTTTCTTTGCACGTGCGATCGTGGCACTGTTGTGATCCTTGAAAGTGAGATCCTCAGACATTACTACTCCCACGTCCCTTACATTATTTTTCCGCTCTATTGTATGGCCGGAGTCAGTAGTATACTCTGTTCTAGTTATTATCTCCTCCAGTTTTCCATAACGGAGTAGTTGGAATTTGTCCTCATTGAACATCATACTGTTTACCGTTGCCCACTGGAAAACTTTGTTTATATCTTCTTGGAGGTTAACCGCGTGCTCAGCAGATGACAGCCTCATGCAGATCCTAGTATCATCCGCAAAGGATGATACGGTGCTGTGGTGTATATCTCTGTCTATGTCTGATATGAGGATAAGGAATAAGATGGGGGCGAGTACTGTGCCTTGTGATCATTCACTCACCGACCGACTGCCGTTTGTAACATATTCTCGAGATACTTAAACTTTGAAAAAAGCAGTCCAAATCTGCAAGCTATAGGTCACCCATGGCTCTAACTTCACCCTATACCCTCTATATATGTGGTTTAATTATGAACAGCACCCATACATTAGCAAGAGCCTTAGAGCCGATCCCCTCGCTCTGGTGCAGGATCTGTACTGCGGCTGCTGCCTCTCTTTCTTTCTTCCCAAAAGTCTTCATAACTAAAGATAAGACACTCTGCAGTTACCTAGGTCAGAGATTTCCAACAGTTCATTGAAAGTCAGGCTTAGCAATAACCACTAGTGGGGCCAGGTAAGACTAAGTTGAAATGTGATGAACAGCTCTAAGCCTGTAAAATACGTGTAGAAATTCATGTGTAGAAACCCTGAGAGAGAGAGAGAGAGAGAGAGAGAGAGAGAGAGAGAGAGAGAGAGAAAGAGAGAGAGAGAGAGAGAGAGAGAGAGAGAGAGAGAGAGAGAGAGAGAGAGAGAGAGAGAGAGAGAGAGAGAGAGAGAGAGAGAGAGAGAGAGAGAGAGAGAGAGAGAGAGAGAGGGGGGGGGGGAGGGGGGAGGGAGAGGGAGAGGGAGGGAGGGAGAGGGAGGGAGGGAGGGAGAGGGAAGGAGGAAGGGAGGGAGGGAGATGGAGGAAGGGAGGGAGGGAGAGGGAGGAAGGGAGGAAGAGGGAGGGAGGGAGGGAGAGGGAGAGGGAGGAAGGGAGGGGGAGAAAGAGAGAGGAAGGGAGGGAGAGCAGGGTCACACAGTGAGAGGGGTCCCAACTGTTCGGCTTTAAGGTCCACCAAAACACAAAGATGGCCAGTGGGAGGGGGGGGGGAGGAGACAAGTGATGACCATTGTTATAACTACTGCTGACGTCTACTACCTACTAACTACTCTCGATCCAAGGAATCAGAGCTGCAGTCTATGGTTATAATAATAATAAGTAATTATAATAATTAATAATAAACTAATAATAATAATAATAATAGCAATAATTGCACCTGACTGCTCCCTAACATCTCATCTAACTTACGTTCAGACTTATGCTCCTTACCCCTGGAACCTAACTGGATGTATTTCGGCCCCTGCACGATCGGAAAAAGGTGTTCCTGTATTTCGTAAGCCCAACCCCGTCTATTTCAATGCACGCAAAAGGAATAGTGCAGAGTGTTGAGAAACTTATGTGGCAACAAAATACAAAAAATATATGCATACGTGTGTGTGTATAGCATGAATGTTTGTGAGTATGTATCCCAGTACATATTTACACTCCTAATATCACCATCACCACTATCACCATCACCACCATGTACATATCAATGTATGTGAATCTATAACGAATAAAAATACAAATCAATCACTGGGACGATACTTGGCAGACGACATCCTGCAGGGTTGTGAAATGAAAAACATTTGCAAGTCATCAGAGTGTCTATACTGTTACGAAGAGGATGGGTTGTCAAATCATGGCGTCCCTGCCAGGAAAGCCAGCAACTTGTGCTCTTCTCCCTTCTAACACTATCGACCTGAAAAATGGCCTGGTGATACCGCCAAGATGTGGAAAAAGACACTTATGTATAGTTCAGGACTAATGGCTTCTTCGGGACTGAGACAGCATCTTGTGGCGAAAAGGTTCCTCTAATAAATGTCCTGAAATGTACCTAAATGTCCTTTTCCATATTATCGACCTGAGTCCAGAGAATAAAATTACAATACGGGATTTATTTTCGAGTCTACACTACGGAAACTAATAGGTTAATTTTAATGAAACTCACACACGTTATGCTGCTATGGAAACACACACACAGGAGACTAAACCATTAAAAAATAAATAATTAATAAATAACCAATATTTTAATTTTTCCTAAACGGTAAAGAGAACCGTGTGAAAAATTTAGACGGCGAATGTTTGAACTATTTCAAAGGTTTTTATTTTTTTTCACCTTGGTAGTCATATTTTTTTAGTGGTCTAGAAGAGCAAGTTTGGTACTCCCAAATTTTATTCATTACATTAGAAAATTAAAGGTCACAAGACCCGCTAAAATGCTAAATCTACTTTAAAGACACCCTAACAAAGTTTGAATCCCACCAGAGGAAACATTCTCCAGTTATCCAATAATTTCAAGTTGCCAATAACTACATTTGTATATTTGCAAATCTATACCACCAAAATTTGAACTTATAGTACATTTCAGTAAATGAACCAGCGTTGGTGGTTTGAAGCCGAGCGGAACATTCTTTATTGAATGGAAATCAGTTTCACAATTTATTTAATAGGCAAAACAGGATTCATGTTGCCAAAAATCGAGGTTAAGCATATGTTCCAGATATCTCGCCAACACTAAAAATTTTGAAGCCGACAGGAAGACCCATTCTCCAGTTATTGCACGGATTCCTAGTTACTTTTATATATCTAATTTGGTATAATGGGTATAATTTGATATAATGGGTATAAATGGGTATACTGGGTACTATCCTGGCTGTAAGATACATCAGCCATTAAATATCGAAGACGTTCAAAAGTAGACTTAAATTTACTTAACGTGAGTTAACAGGAATAAAAAAATCACACTATTCTAACCATAAATTAACATTGGAAATATATCTTCCTACATATTTAAATTTCACTCTCCACTATCATCTAATTAGGAGGTACCATTATCGAACGCTCAAAGCTAAGCAGCAGAGGGTTTTGAAAGTTATCAGACTCACTCCAGGATGCTGGGAATGGCCTCTACAACTTTGGTCATTAAGCACCTGCACATATCACCTGTTCCAAGAATCTTGTCTCACTTACCGTACACAAGTGATGGAAACTTAAAGCCTGTCAAATGAGACCGTCTTGTGTTATGAGGGAGGCAAAAAATGAAACTTTGGAAGACAAAAAAAAATATATGGAAACTGAAAGGTTTTCGTTTGCAGTTCCAGGAGACTAACATATTTCCAGCAGATTTCATAAATACTGCTGGAACAAAGAGGCTTCAAGAAGCTGGAAAGCTTCGCTTTACAAATGCTGAATCAATCGGATTGTGAAGAATAAAAAATGCACAATGCATTGACTGGAACAATACATATATAACCCGCACACCGGAGAGAGAAGCTCATTGTCTAAGTCGGACCGAAACGTCATAAGTTTCTCTCTCCTAAGTGCGCGTTATCTGTGCATGGGTTGTGGTGGCTGTGTTGTGGTGTTGCTACCACTAACAGCCTGGTTGACCTGGCAATTAACAGGAAGGTTAGCGAGGAACAAGAGACCTCAAAACAGGTATTAGGTAAATCCCAGGTAAATCCTTCCCTCCCACGTTTCATCTCAGACATCACCTTCCAACTCATTTCTCAAAGCCGACAGCACCACTTTCAGTCGCGCCTCTCAAAGCCGACAGCACCACCTTCAGTCCTATCTCTCAAATCCGACAGCACCACCTTCAGTCCCACCTCTCAAAGCTGACAGCACCACCTTCAGTCTCACTTCTCAAAGCTGACAGCACCACCTACAGTCCCACCTCTCAAAGCTGATAGCACCACCTTCAATCCCACTTCTCAAACCCGACAGTACCACCTTCAGTCCCACTTCTCAAAGCTGACAGCACCACCTTCAGTCCCACTTCTCAAAGCTGACAGCACCACCTTCAGTCCCACCTCTCAAAGCCGACAGCACCACCTTCAGTCCCACCTCTCAAAGCCGACAGCACCACCTTCAGTCCCACCTCTCAAAGCTGACAGCACCACCTTCAGTCCCACTTCTCAAAGCCGACAGCACCACCTTCAGTCCCACCTCTCAAAGCCGACAGCACCACCTTCAGTCCCACCTCTCAAAGCCGACAGCACCACCTTCAGTCCCACCTCTCAAAGCTGACAGCACCACCTTCAGTCCCACCTCTCAAAGCCGACAGCACCACCTTCAGTCCCACCTCTCAAAGCTGACAGTACCACCTTCAGTCCCACCTCTCAAAGCTGATAGCACCACCTTCAGTCCCACCTCTCAAAGCCGACAGCACCACCTTCAGTCCCACCTCTCAAAGCCGACAGCACCACCTTCAGTCCCACCTCTCAAAGCTGACAGTACCACCTTCAGTCCCACCTCTCAAAGCTGACAGCACCACCTTCAGTCCCACTTCTCAAAGCCGACAGCACCACCTTCAGTCCCACCTCTCAAAGCTGACAGCACCACCTTCAGTCCCACTTCTCAAAGCTGACAGCACCACCTTCAGTCCCACTTCTCAAAGCTGACAGCACCACCTTCAGTCCCACTTCTCAAAGCCGACAGCACCACCTTCAGTCCCACCTCTCAAAGCTGACAGCACCACCTTCAGTCCCACTTCTCAAAGCTGACAGCACCACCTTCAGTCCCACTTTTCAAAGCTGACAGCACCACCTTCAGTCCCACTTCTCAAAGCTGACAGCACCACCTTCAGTCCCACTTCTCAAAGCCGACAGCACTACGACCCTCTGTCAGCAACTTCACACACACTAAACTACTCTTGTAAATATAATCCGCCATGTTTTTATGCCATGTATTTACACAGTAACTTCCTTTCATTCGAACATTTAAACGAACACTTTTTACATTTACATTTTTGCACCAATATCTTTCATTTACATACACCAATTTTTATCATTTACAATTATACACGAATACCTATAATTTATATATACTAATATTTTCACATCCAAATTTGTTGGCATTCCTGTCTGTTTATATTCGCACCTGTTGGCAGTGGAATCTGTTTACACTGGTATCTGTTGACTCTGGATTCCGTTTACATTTCTCCCTGTCTACATTCCCGCCTGTTTACATTCCCAAATGTGTGCATTCCCGCCTGCTTAGATGAGCCCTGATGGTTGATGTGGTCAGCTACCAGCTAACGTTACTATTAGTAGTAGTAAAGTACTACTTGTACTAATGCTACTACTACAAGTAGTAATAGTATTATCACAATCAAAATCGCTAAACCCACAACGGCCATACAGCAGCTTCAGTAGTAGTAATAACAGTAGCAATAGTGATAGCAGTAGTAGTAGTAGTAGTAGTAGTGGTGGTGGTGGTAGGAATAGTAATAACAGCAGCAGCTGCAGCAATAGCAGTGGTAATGGGAATATTCTGCACCAAACGCTAATCCTGTGTAGGTCTTTCAACGCAAGAATTAGTGAAGGCTCTATCCTCCGTTCGCTAATGACAAGGAAACACCTTAGGTTATAGAACCAGCGCAGAGCAACACCAGCGACTGACACTGACCCAGTCTGTCTCGCTCTCTAGCTCACCTCTAGAAGACCGACGGACTATAATTTAAGTCTCAATATTTCAAATGTTGTGATTTTACATTTAAAAATGTGATACATAAAAACTGTAATACATTTTAGATCCTGATGATGGCTGACGATGCATCCTAAACGTCAAAACAACTGGATATCAAGATATTTCTGGCAGACATGGTCCTGATTTAATAGTGAGTTTCCGTTTTCACGTGGAACCTGAATTGGCCTTTTCTGTATCTTTTAACTCTTTTGAGCTCAGGTTCCAAGGTCTTAACAGCTCTTAACTCTTCCGGGCCCTGGTTCCTAGGCCTTTGTGTATCTCTTAACTCTTTTGGGCTCTGGTTCCTAAGTCTATGAGCATCTCTTAACTCTCCTAGTTCCTAGGCCTTCATGTATCTATAAGCTCTTGGGCTACCTTCCATACGAGGGGTATGGGGGTGTACCATAAACTAGCCACTTCGGTGGCAAAAATCTAGAAATCTCTAATGTAAATCTTTCAGGGAAAGCAATCACTACCAGCACAGTCACGTATTTAAAAAATAATTCACGAAATTCTACCTAGATATATATTCTGTACCTGTTCCTCTGCAATGAGACTGCTGAAGGCACACAGTTTTGATCCGGTTAAAGGGACTAAAAGCTCTTCTCCATCGTCTTCCCTCGAAGGGAAGATGGAGAAAGCGAAAAATATCTTATTTTCATGGCTCTTAAAGGTCACATAAGAGAAGACCATGGTGTTCTTATTGTAGTCTGCACAAAAGGAACGCAGAGGAGTGTATCCTAGATGGTCACGGTAAACTTTGTGAGAACCCACCCACCACAACCTGAATTACACAACCTGTACTTCAAGTTGCAACAAATTTTCCTTGTTTGCAGATCAGAACACTCGGGAAAATTTGGAAGCTGGAGCTGGAAAATCTAATGCTCTGATATTTGCCCTCGCGCTCTTGCTCGTGCTTTCTCTCTCTCTCTCTCTGTCTCTGTCTCTCTCTCTCTCTCTCTCTCTCTCTCTCGTTTTCTTTCTATGTTCGCCAGGAAGAGTGTATGCAGTCATATATTTGTGTTCGCCTATTTATAAGCGCCTATTTGTGTTGACCTGTTTCTTCTCACCTTTTTGTGGTTGGAAGGGTTGAGTTTCGGCTCGTGGTTCTCCCTCTAAACCTCGCCAGTAATAATTTTATCATATATATTATTATAGCATTGTCTTGAGGAGAGTGCCAGGCCATGACACTTTCTGACCACAACGTGACTGAAGAAATATTTCAACTGTGTGTGTGTGTGTTTGTGTGTGTTTGTGTGTTTGTGTGTGTGTGTGTGTGTGTGTGTGTGTGTGTGTGTGTGTGTGTGTGTGTGTGTGTGTGTGTGTGTGTGTGTGTGTGTGTGTACTCACCTATATGTGGCTGCAGGGGTCGAGTCTCAGTTCCTGGCCCCACCTCATCGCTGGCCGCTACCAGGATCACCTAGTTTGGAGTCTCATCGCACCTCTTCTTAAAACCATGTATGGATCCTGCCTCTACCACCATTCTCAGGATGTATGTGTGTGTGTGTGTGTCTGTGTACTCACCTATTTGTGGTTGCAGGGGTCGAGTCATAGCTCCTGGCCCCGCCTCTTCGTTGATTGCTACTAGGTCCTCTCTCTCCCTGCCCTATGAGCTTTATCATACCTCGCCTTAAAACTATGTATGGTTCCCTCCTCCAATACGTCACTTTCTAGGCTATTCCATGGCCTGACTACTCTATGACTGAAGAAATACTTCCTAACATCCCTTTGATTCATCTGCGTCTTCAACTTCCAATTGTGACCTCTTATGTCTGTGTCCCTTCTCTGGAACATCCCGTCTTTGTCCACCTTGTCTATTCCGCGCAGTATTTTATATGTCGTTATCATGTCTCCCCTGACCCTCCTGTCCTCCAGTGTCGTCAGGTCGATTTCCCTCAACCTTTCTTCGTAGGACAATCCCCGTAGCTCTGGGACTAGTCTTGTTGCAAACCTTTGCACTTTCTCTAATTTCTTGACGTGCTTGACTAGGTGTGGATTCCAAACTGGTGCTGCATACTCCAGTATGGGCCTAACGTAAATGGTATACAGAGTTTGAACGAATCCTTACTGAGGTATCGGAACGCTATCCGTAGGTTTGCCAGGCGCCCGTATGCTGCAGCAGTTATCTGATTGATGTGCGCCTCAGGAGATATGCTCGGTGTTATACTCACCCCCAGATCTTTTTCCTTGAGTGAGGTTTGCAGTCTTTGGCCATCTAAACTATATTGTGTCTGCGGTCTTCTTTGCCCTTCCCCAATCTTCATGACTTTGCATTTGGCAGGGTTAAACTCAAGGAGCCAGTTGCTGGACCAGGCTTGTAGCCTGTCCAGGTCTCTTTGTAGTCCTGCCTGATCCTCATCCGATTTCATTCTTCTCATTAACTTCACATCATCTGCAAACAAGGACACTTCTGAGTCTATCCCTTCCGTTATGTCGTTCACATATACCAAGAACAGCACAGGTCCTAGGACTGACCCCTGTGGAACCCCGCTTGTCACAGGCGCCCACTCTGACACCTCGTCACGTACCATGACTCGTTGTTGCCTCCCTGTCAGGTATTCTCTGATCCATTGCAGTGCCTTTCCTGTTATGTGTGCCTGATCCTCTAGCTTTTGCAGTAACCTCTTGTGAGGAACTGTGTCGAAGGCCTTCTTGCAGTCCAAAAAAATGCAGTCGATCCACCCCTCTCTCTCTTGTCTTACTTCTGTCACCTTGTCATAAAACTCTAGTAGGTTTGTGACACAGGATTTTCCTTCCCTGAAACCGTGCTGGTTGTCAATTATACACTTGTTTCTTTCCAGGTGCTCCACCACTCTCCTCCTGACGATCTTCTCCATGACCTTGCATACTATACACGTTAGTGATACAGGTCTGTAGTTTAGTGCTTCATGTCTGTCTCCCTTTTTAAAAATTGGGACTACATTTGCCATCTTCCATACCTCAGGGAGTTGCCCAGTTTCAAATGATGTGTTGAAGATCTTTGTTATTGGCACACACAATATCTCTGCTCCCTCTTTAAGGACCCATGGAGAGATGTTGTCTGGTCCCACCGCCTTTGAGGTGTCAAGTTCGCATAGCAGCTTCTTCACCTCCTCCTTGGTTATATGTATCTCGTCCAGCACTTGCTGGTGTACCCCCCTGTTCTGATTTCCTGGAGTCCTACTAGTTTCCACTGTAAATACTTCTTTAAATCTCGTGTTGAGCTCCTGACATACCTCTCGGTCGTTTCTTGTGAATTCCCCATCACCCTTCCTCAGTCTGATTACCTGGTCCTTGACTGTTCTTTTCCTCCTGATGTGGCTGTACAACAGCTTCGGGTCAGTCTTGACTTTTGATGCTATGTGTGTGTGTGTATATATATGTGTGTGTGTGTGTGTGTGTGTGTGTGTGTGTGTGTGTGTGTGTGTGTGTGTGTGTGTGTGTGTGTGTGTACTCACCTATTTGTGGTTTCAGGGGTCGAGTCTTAGCTCCTGGCCCGCCTCTTCACCGGTTGCTACTGGGCCCTCTTTCTCCCCGCTCCATGAGCTTTATCAAACCTCGTCTTAAAACTGTGTATGGTTCCTGCCTCCACTACGTCATTTTCTAGGCTATTCCACTGCCTGACAACTCTATGACTGAAGAAATACTTCCTAATATCTCTCTGACTCATTTGTGTCTTCAACTTCCAATTGTGGCCTCTTGTTTCTGTGTCCCCTCCCTGGAACATCCTTTCTTTGTCCACCTTGTCCATTCCACGCAGAATTTTATATGTCGTTATCATGTCTCCCCTGACCCTCCTGTCCTCCATTGTCGTCAGGCCGATTTCCCTTAATCTTTCTTCATAGGACATTCCCCTTAGCTCTGGAACTAACCTTGTCGCAAACCTTTGTACTTTCTCTAGTTTCTTGACGTGCTTTATCAAGTGCGGGTTCCAAACAGGTGCTGCATACTTCAGTATGGGCCTGACATACACGGTGTACAGTATCTTGAACGATTCCTTTCTAAAGTATCGGAATGCTGTTCTCAGGTTTGCCAGGCGCCCATATGCTGCAGCAGGTATCTGATGGATGTGTGCTTCCGGAGACATGCTCGGTGTTATACTCACCCCAAGATCTTTCTCCTTGAGAGAGGTTTGCAGTCTTTGGCCACCTAGCCTATACTCTGTCTGTGGTCTTCTGTGCCCTTCCCCTATCTTCATGACTTTGCATTTGGCAGGATTAAATTCGAGAAGCCATTTGCTAGACCAGGTGTCCAGTCTGTCCAGGTCTCTTTGAAGTCCTGCCTGGTCCTCATCTGATAAATTCTCCTCATTAACTTCACATCATCTGCAAACAGGGACACTTCTGAGTCTAACCCTTCCATCATGTCGTTCACATATACCAAAAATAGCACTGGTCCTAGGACCGACCCCTGTGTGTGTGTGTTATTCATGTGTTATTCAGGTAATTACAGGAAGGTGTCTCATAGTATTTGTCTTCAGTCAAAAAAAACTTATTTGAATTCCTAATACTTTTGTCTTACATTTCTTTCCAGCCAACAACTACTGTTTGTGAAAAAAAAACTCCCAGCATACCTTCTGCACTTCTCCTTACGGAGTGTAATGTTACGACTTCTTTCTCCTTGTCTACTGTTTAACAACTTTAAAGACAGAGAGGAAAAAAAAGGCACAATACCAGTGTGTAATGTTAAGTAAAAGGAACTTGACAAAGCTCCTGGAGAGCGAAACGTTGCCACAATGAAACGTCGCATTACTTGCATTGGTGACCTTTTACCTAACATATTGCCGGTAATTTTACCAATATCATTACAGTCTGGGGCTAATTAATAATCCAACTCGGTCCGAAACATCGTCTTACGTTTCTTTCTCCTACGTGCGGGTTATTTGTGTATCTTCCAAGATATGTGTTGCTATTACACTGTATCTTCTCTCGTGACTCCCTGCAAGGAAGGGTTGGGTATACTGATGCTACCTGAAGGGCCTTTGATCCAACGAATTACAACTACCTCCTCCTCTTCCTCCCTTGGATCAACTCTCATGAGGCTCCTCATGCTCTCCCAACGAAGACATTTCCATTGTCTTAATTAAGCCATATTCCTCATTTCCAGAATCTATTATGTCTCATCACCAAAAAAAAAAATCACATTTTCTTAATTGAAACAAACACGATAACTTGAGATATATAATAAGCATCATCATGTACGACGTCATATATACCGAGAGGTATTATACTCTTTCAGGCAGGTATATACTGAGAAATTTAGGTATATATTGAGAGTATCAGGTATATATTCTGAGAGTTTACTTTAAACTCTATTTTAGGTATTTAAATCCTATTTTAGTTATTTAAATCTTATTTTAGGTATTTAAATCCTATTTTAGGTATTCAAATCCTATTTTACGTATTTAAATCCTATTTTAAATATTTAAACCGTATTTCAGACATTCAAACTATTTTAGGGAACCATTTTCGGTATTTAAACCCCATTTTAGATATTTAAATCTTATTTTAGGTATTTAAATCCTATTTTAGACATATAAGCTCTAGTTTAAGGGTCCATTTCCGATATTTAAACCCTATTTTAGAGATTTAAACCCTATTTTAGGAATAAAAGTATCCCTGACTGGAGGTGATAAACAGGTGCCATGCACCCTTAATGACCCTTTGTGTAGTTGATAGGCTTTAAACCCACTTAAAACCAACATCACGAAGATATATACACAGAGTTGTATAAATAGTTGCAGCAACAGGTGAGACTGGTATGAAATACAGACACAGGGACGAGGGAAATAAAAGTATCATAGTCACCCCTCCTTACCACCGTAGTGGTAGGGAGGGATAACTAGTGTGTGCACTAGGGGTGACAGGGGTGTGCACACAACTGTGTGTATACACAACTGTGTGCATGCAGATCTGTGTATATAAATTTGTGTAGAAAAAGATACTGATGTAGAGATCAGGACATTACAGGAAATGTTTTCCCAGCCAATGGCTTCTTCAGGACTGGAGATGCCACTCGTGGCGAACGTTTCCTCCAGTGTCCTGTCCTGTACCTTTTCCCACATCCTGTCGGTATCACCATACCATTTTTCATACAAAGATCTGTGTATACACAATTGTGAATACACACCTGTGTGTATGCACTCTCTCGACGAAGAAGAAAACTACACACAGTTCCATGGAAACAACGCCACAAATGTAATTTAACGAGATCCTACAATCGCAACGTTTCGCTCAAGCAGTATTTTAAAGTCGCAGAGATTAATAAGGTAGCACTGAAAATGAATTGGGGCAAATATGTTTGTTAGTGGGTCTGGGTCTGAGCAGGACCTGCCTAGTATGGGCCAGTAGGCCTGCTGCAGTGTTCCTCATTTCTTATGTTCTTATATACAGAGAGCGTAGTGAGCAGTGAAGTGCTCAACCAAGTTTTGTCTGCGAGTCGAAAAAAGAGCCCAGTGTGTGAGCGAAATGTTGCCGATACAAAACTCATCAAGCTGTATTTGTGTGTTCATCCTGTCGGTACTCCAGGCCAGAATTAAGAGAAGGAGCCAGGAGCTATGACTCGACTCACTCGTGTAAGTAAACACAGGTGTAGCTGTTCTTGCCGAACAAGGCGCATGTAAAAAAAAAAATTGCCCATTTTTTAATGATCAGTTTTAATGGGAAAATGCGTGCATAACAACCTCGTGAAGGGCCGCATTTATGGTTAATTTTGAGATTAATGTTGCGGTTAATTCTGCGGTTAACACCTGCGGTAATGACGGAAGCGCTTCCGGTAATTGATGGAGAGTGGCGATAATGATGATAATGGCGATCATAAAACATTACCACTTTCAAAGAATGATGATTGATGATGATGATATTATACTTTATGTGAAGCGCTGAACCCGTATGGGTAATTCAATACAAGCATCGGGTGGAGGCTCGATCCTCCGTCCGCTAACAGACACGCTAATAACCGTACTCAACTGTTGTGGCGGTGATGTTACTGATTGTGATGATGACTGTGGTGATTGTGATGATGACTGTGGTGAATATGATGATGACTTTGGTAACTGTGATGATGACTGTGGTGATAACTAAATGCAACTCGGTCAACCCAGAGAGTGATCCCAATATTTCACAATCCCAGCCTCCTCTACCTCAACCAACGCAAGAAGCCTAGTAGAAGTACTTTTAAAACCCCTCAAGAAGAAGAGGAGCAGCGAGAGACCCAGGAGCTACAATTAAACACTTTAAAGAGGTCCATCAACAGCTTTAGCATCAGCCAATAAAAATGAAACTGTTGAAAAACGAGACATATTTGACAGAAATAAAATCACACTATTTTAAATATCAAACTGGCAAATTAGTACCTACGTTCTACAATATTATTATAATCATAACTAAGCGCTAAACCCACAAGGGTCATACAACACACTCCACAATAACAATCCTCAACCCTCAACTAAGCAGGATACACCAGTGCTGGAAGTTGGAGGTTATCATGTGGAAACCAAAAGTTGGAATGGTCTATATATAATTATCCATGACACTTGCGCATGCCAACAGTAACATGGACCTTCACCAAGTAACACTACACCAGCACTGAAAATTTGATGCTGATCAGAAGCGGCGTTCTCAAGTTATAAACGAAAATCTTGGAGGAAGAAAAAAAATCTGTCAATTCGGTACTCCAAAGGTACCACTTTCGGATACCGAATTAGAAGTTTGGCCCCGATGCAATTAAATAACCATCAGAATCTTTCTCTAAATATGTCAATGATGGCAGTGTGAATCCGATACAAAAAGGCATTTTCCAGTAAAAGCACCAAAACCAATGTCACAAATTGTTCAATAAACTTGAAAGATTAGCAACAACACAAACCAAAACCAACCCCAGCCTTGAAAGTTTGAAGCCGGTTAGAAGCAGCATTTTTCAGTCACAACATGGAAATTAATAATCCCCATTTATTTTTAATTATGCAATAAAATTAACTAAAACTACACCAAATTTTTCTTTGGTTTGCTATAACAGCTTTTTCAGTTTGAAGCCTTTCAGAAGAAGCATTTTAAAGTTATATTATGGTAAAAAACAGGTCATCGCATAATCAGTAAAAGTGACAGATTTACACTTACACTTACCATTAACACTGAACCACTTTCTACTTGAGACACACCTTTGTTAAATGTTTGAAAGAAAATCAAAGGAGACGTTCAAATACTCGTGCGGAAACTGCCATGGTATTTAAGTGTAAAAACTGACAAATTTGCACCAATTTCACAGTCTACCAACAATCTGAACCTTCCTATATGATACACTAATACTAGAAGTTTGAAATCGATCAGAAGAGGCATTCAGGTTACCGCATGTACACCTCACAGGAAGAAAAAATCAACTGTAGGTATATAGATTTTGAAGGGATACCTAAATATAAGTCTATATATCCTGCTGAAGTATGTATAGAGACGAGATAGCAGAGAAGGCAGTGGAGGAGGAGGAGGCAGTGGAGGAGGAGCAGGCAGTGGAGGAGGAGGCAGTGTAGGAGGAGGAGGACGTTGTGGATGATGAAGAGAAGACACAGAACGATGAAGCAGAGAAAGAGAAGGGGAATATGAAGGAAGTTATGGAGTTAGACAGATATATTTGGAAGGTGGGGAATGTGGATTGCTATATAAAGGGAGATATGGAGGGAAAAGTGACATGGAAGGAGGGGAGAAATAGAGGGAAACTGGGAGGAAAAGAGGGAGAGCTGGATAAGAGAGGGGGAAGCACCAGTGCAAAGATCACTGTGGAGGAAGGGTATGGGAGAGAGACAGGAAGAAGAGAGGGAGGAATGAGAGGGTTTTGTGCCAGTGCAAACAGAATAGTTCCCTGAGGCTATAGTTCATTAGAGGAAGTAGGCGAATAAGAGAGAGAGAGAGAGAGAGAGAGAGAGAGAGAGAGAGAGAGAGAGAGAGAGAGAGAGAGAGAGAGAGAGAGAGAGAGAGAGAGAGAGAGAGAGAGAGAGAGAAAGTGCACATGAGCTTTCATCCACGGATGAAAGTGTGGATGCAATATGCATGCTACACATGCATACTGCATATGTAACATGGAGTTCTCTCTACGTACTTCATGCATGACAAGGGCTGTAGTATTTCCCTAATCAACATGTATACTATATGTATGTTGGTCAGGGAACAATCATAACTACAACCACCATACATACTGCATGTACAGCCACCATTCATACATGTACAACCTCCATACATACTGGACGTCTTGCAAAGACTGTTAAATCAGCTGTTAACACAAACTACAGCACAAGAACAATCCTTTGTTGTACATTTCTCACGGGACGAACTTCATCAAATTTACTGAATTAAACACTTAAGCTATAAGCTTGTGTAGCCCTCCCAGGGGGATGAGGGGAAAAAGAGAAGGAAGAGGGGGTAGAAGAGGGAGAAAAGGAAGAGGGGTAGAAGGAAGAGGCAGATTATGTGGGAGGAAGTTTCATATATGAGGGGAAAAGAGGCCTCAGGTTTGAGGGGAGGCGGTGACTTTGATGGGAAATGAGGCCTCACATTTTTATGAGTGGGCGAGTCCCTCATCAATCATTTCAATGTTCAAGTGTTCTTGTTAATTTATTCATGGAAAACTGACATGACCTGGTTCTCAATATTACTCGATCAATAGTTCATTAAGATTATCTTCAAAAACGATGTCAAAGCGCTAGCAGTTGTGTCCTGGACTCGAGGGTCACAATTTGCGTGTATTACGCGTAGTAGAAGACGCACACTACTCTATCTCTCTCTCTCTCTCTCTCTCTCTCTCTCTCTCTCTCTCTCTCTCTCTCTCTCTCTCTCTCTCTCTCTCTCTCTCTCTCTCTCTCTCTCTCTCACTCTCACTCGCATGTGCTGCTGTCCAGACGGGATACACCACTAATCTGTAAATTTAAACTGACCCGTTAATTTTTTTTCTTACCTGGCTGTTGTGTGTTTATGATAAAACTAGTAACTACACCAAGACGACTCCAGTCACAGAAACTTAAAGCGACTCAAGAAAGTCTTGTAGGTTTCGTTTACACTGGAGAAATAAACTGACGATACATTTTTTCGCTTCTGTTATATGCTGAAAAAAAAACACAACAAACTGAAACTGAGAATGGCATATTGTAGATCACTTTATTACTGGAGCAACGTTTAGTTCTATTTAGAACGAAATAGAGCGAAATGTTGTCGAAATAAAGTATTGTTCTGCAACCAGTGTCTCCGTAACTCAGTCAAACAAACCCATAAACACAATCTAATACACTTCCACTCACACCACAAAACAAACTCAAATGCAGCATACTTATAAGCGTCTTTCTCAGGGCAAACAATTTGCAGTAAGGCGTTGCTTGAAAAATTCCAATACTTGTTACAAACATTTGCTAAAGTTTCACCGTCATTTCATCAAACTTTGTAGATGAGAATGCTCGCACTAACACTCAAACACAACAGGAAATCGAGTGAACTTAATAGACCTATCCTGTTTATCACAGGCCTACACTGCCACCATCTTCTTAAGAGGGTTCATCTTAAGATGACGGATCATCCTTCAGACAGGTTACACTGCTCCTAACATTTCCTGAGTGGTCATCTTGAGCAGTATCGGTGTCACTTACTACACAACAAAGACCATTAGGGACGCATGCAGGACAGTTACTCAAGGCTACGTAGATTTACGCGTGGACGCAGGCACCAATCATTGCATGGGAGGCAGTAAACTCCACGCTGAAGACGCAGTACTGGGCATTTTGATACAATGATTCACCAACATACAAATACATATGTTTGTTGCACACATGAACAACGATTGAGTAGAATAAAAGGGAAAATACCATTACTGTAACAATTCACAACCCACTATATCTATTTTAGAGTTTCTCACAACAATTTAAAACTTCTTGGCATTTCGCCCCAATCCTGGACCATCATCACTAGCTATTTAATAATGGTCTAAGACGAAAATATCCAAAAATCATCACTGAATTGCGTGCTAGCTGTCAAAAAATAACAATACAGATAAAATAAATAAAAGCATTGACAATACGTTGCAGAATGTACAGTCGACCAGGAGGAACATGTACAGCGGTGTACAGCTACTATCAGCCAGCCCAGCACAGCAATAAAGTGTTGGCCATTCGTTAACCCGCTGCCCTAAATTTGGCCATCAGGGGAAAATATGAGGTAGCATCATTGTATCAGGAAGCAGGGGCAAGTGTGCGATCAGTGGGTGATGTACTGGTGTGTGTGTGTACTGGTAACATACTGGTGTGTGTGTGCGTGTGTGTGTACTGGTAACATACTGGTGTGTGTGTGTGTGTGTGTGTGTGTGCGCACTGGTAACATACTAGTGTGTGTGTACTGGTAACATATTGGTGTGTGTGTACTGGTAACATACTGGTGTGTGTACTAATAACATACTGGTGTGTGTACTGGTAACAGACTGATGTATGTGTACTGGTAACATACTGGTGTATGTGTACTGGTAACATACTGGTGTGTGTGTGCTGGTAACATACTGGTGCGTGTGTGCTGGTAACATACTGATGGGTGTACTGATAACATACTGGAGTGTGTGTGTACTGGTGGCATACTCCTGCACTGGTAACATACTGGTATGTGTACTGGTGACACACTCCTGTAATGGTAATATATCGCTGTGTGTACAGGTGGCATACTCCTGTACTGGTAACATATTGTTGTGTGTACTGGTGGCATACTCCTGTACTGGTAACATATTGCTGTGTGTACTGGTGGCATACTCCTGTACTGGTAATATCCTGGTGTGTGTACTGGTGCCATACTCTTGTACTGGTAACATACTGCTGAATGTACTGGTGGAACACTCTTGTACTGGTAACATACTGCTGTGTGTACTGGTGGCATACAGCTGTGTGTGCTGGTGGCATACCCCTGTACTGGTAACATACTGCTGTGTGTACTGGTGGCATACTGCTGTGTGTACTGGTGGCATACTCTTGTACTGGTAACATACTGCTGTGTGTACTGGTAACATACTGCTGTGTGTACTGGTAACATACTGCTGTGTGTACTGGTGGCATACTCCTGTACTGGTAACATACTGCTGTGTGTACTGGTGGCATACTCCTGTACAGGTAACATACTGCTTTGTGTACTGGTGGCATACTCCTGTACTGGTAACATACTGCTTTGTGTACTGGTGGCATACTCCTGTACTGGTAACATACTGCTGTGTGTACTGGTGGCATACTCCTGTACAGGTAACATACTGTTGTGTGTACTGGTGGCATACTCCTGTACTGGTAACATACTGCTGTGTGTACTGGTGGCATACCCCTGTACTGGTAACATACTGCTGTGTGTACTGGTGGCATACCCCTGTACTGGTAACATATTGCTGTGTGTACTGGTGGCATACTCCTGTACTGGTAGCATACTGCTGTTTGTACTGGTAACATACTGCTGTGTGTACTGGTGGCATACCCCTGTACTGGTAACATACTGCTGTGTGTACTGGTGGCATACCCCTGTACTGGTAACATACTGCTGTGTGTACTGGTGGCATACTCCTGTACTGGTAGCATACTGATGTTTGTACTGGTAACATACTGCTGTGTGTACTGGTGGCATACCCCTGTACTGTTAACATACTGCTGTGTGTACTGGTGGCATACCCCTGTACTGGTAACATACTGCTGTGTGTACTGGTGGCATACTCTTGTACTGGTAGCATACTGCTGTTTGTACTGGTAACATACTGTGTGTACTGGTGGCATACCCCTGTACTGGTAACATACTGCTGTGTGTACTGGTGGCATACTCCTGTACTGGTAGCATACTGCTGTTTGTACTGGTAACATACTGCTGTGTGTACTGGTGGCATACCCCTGTACTGGTAACATACTGCTGTGTGTACTGGTGGCATACTCCTGTACTGGTAACATACTGCTGTGTGTACTGGTGGCATACCCCTGTACTGGTAACATACTGCTGTGTGTACTGGTGGCATACTCCTGTACTGGTAACATACTGCTGTGTGTACTGGTGGCATACCCCTGTACTGGTAACATACTGCTGTGTGTACTGGTGGCATACTCCTGTACTGGTAGCATACTGCTGTTTGTACTGGTAACATACTGCTGTGTGTACTGGTGGCATACCCCTGTACTGGTAACATACTGCTGTGTGTACTGGTGGCATACTCCTGTACTGGTAGCATACTGCTGTTTGTACTGGTAACATACTGCTGTGTGTACTGGTGGCATACTCCTGTACTGGTAGCATACTGCTGTGTGTACTGGTGGCATACTCCTGTACTGGTAACATACTGCTGTGTGTACTGGTGGCATACCCCTGTACTGGTAACATACTGCTGTGTGTACTGGTGGCATACTCCTGTACTGGTAACATACTGCTGTGTGTACTGGTGGCATACTCCTGTACTGGTAACATACTGCTGTGTGTACTGGTGGCATACCCCTGTACTGGTAACATACTGCTGTGTGTACTGGTGGCATACTCCTGTACTGGTAGCATACTGCTGTTTGTACTGGTAACATACTGCTGTGTGTACTGGTGGCATACTCCTGTACTGGTAGCATACTGCTGTGTGTACTGGTAACATACTGCTGTGTGTACTGGTGGCATACTGTACTGGTAACACGGTGGTATAACCTGTCAATAACCATGGAAGGATATAAAGCTCCCGGTAACAACTACATCTGTGTTTTCTTGCCTCTGCCAGTACATCGTCACTATTATATTTATAATAATAATTATTATAATCACGAAGCGTTAAACCCGTTGGGATCAAACAGCGCCAGGAGTAAGAAGAGATAATCAAGCTTCGTCTACGGGGGGGGGGGGTTAGCTCCAATCCCTGTCATCAAGAGCTCCTCACTAGCATCGATGTCAACAAAAGTTTCAAAAGAATTTGCATGTAAATGCCGCAAGAACAACTCACTTGAGGCAACTTTCCACACATCTTTATTATACACACAATAATACGGGATTATCTTGCTCTTACACACAATAATACGGGATTATCTTGCTCATACACACAATAATACGGGAATATCTTGATCAAACACACAATAATACGGGAATATCTTGATCAAACACACAATAATACGGGAATATCTTGATCAAACACACAATAATACGGGAATATCTTGATCAAACACACAATAATACGGGAATATCTTGATCAAACACACAATAATACGGGAATATCTTGATCAAACACACAATAATACGGGAATATCTTGATCAAACACACAATCATACGGGAATATCTTGATCAAACACACAATAATACGGGAATATCTTGATCAAACACACAATAATACGGGAATATCTTGATCAAACACACAATAATACGGGAATATCTTGATCAAACACACAATAATACGGGAATATCTTGATCAAACACACAATAATACGGGAATATCTTGATCAAACACACAATAATACGGGAATATCTTGATCAAACACACAATAATACGGGAATATCTTGATCAAACACACAATAATACGGGAATATCTTGATCAAACACACAATAATACGGGAATATCTTGATCAAACACACAATAATACGGGAATATCTTGATCAAACACACAATAATACGGGAATATCTTGATCAAACACACAATAATACGGGAATATCTTGATCAAACACACAATAATACGGGAATATCTTGATCAAACACACAATAATACGGGAATATCTTGATCAAACACACAATAATACGGGAATATCTTGATCAAACACACAATAATACGGGAATATCTTGGTCAAACACACAATAATACGGGAATATCTTGATCAAACACACAATCATACGGGAATATCTTGATCAAACACACAATAATACGGGAATATCTTGATCATACACACAATAATACGGGAATATCTTGATCAAACACACAATAATACGGGAATATCTTGATCATACACACAATAATACGGGAATATCTTGATCAAACACACAATAATACGGGAATATCTTGATCATGCACACAATAATACGGGAATATCTTGATCAAACACACAATAATACGGGAATATCTTGATCATGCACACAATAATACGGGAATATCTTGATCAAACACACAATAATACGGGAATATCTTGATCATACACACAATAATACGGGAATATCTTGATCAAACACACAATAATACGGGAATATCTTGCTCATACACACAATAATACGGGAATATCTTGATCAAACACACAATAATACGGGAATATCTTGATCAAACACACAATAATACGGGAATATCTTGATCAAACACACAATAATACGGGAATATCTTGATCAAACACACAATAATACGGGAATATCTTGATCATACACACAATAATACGGGAATATCTTGATCAAACACACAATAATACGGGAATATCTTGATCATACACACAATAATACGGGAATATCTTGATCAAACACACAATAATACGGGAATATCTTGATCATACACACAATAATACGGGAATATCTTGATCAAACACACAATAATACGGGAATATCTTGATCATGCACACAATAATACGGGAATATCTTGATCAAACACACAATAATACGGGAATATCTTGATCATACACACAATAATACGGGAATATCTTGATCAAACACACAATAATACGGGAATATCTTGATCATACACACAATAATACGGGAATATCTTGATCAAACACACAATAATACGGGAATATCTTGATCATACACACAATAATACGGGAATATCTTGATCAAACACACAATAATACGGGAATATCTTGATCATACACACAATAATACGGGAATATCTTGATCAAACACACAATAATACGGGAATATTTGATCATACACACAATAATACGGAAATATCTTGATCAAACACACAATAATACGGGAATATTTGATCATACACACAATAATACGGAAATATCTTGATCAAACACACAATAATACGGAAATCTATTGATCATACACACAATAATACGGGAATATCTTGATCATACACACAATAATATGGGAATATCTTCGTCCCGCGCCAATGCATCATTCCTAATGGCACCTCAATTTGCACACAAATGTGCAGATTGCATACCATCACAGCCAGGATGATCGAAGAGGCACGAGTCAGCTACATATGGAATGGGAAGCATTCAAGTTGCAATCCAAAGAAGATACAAAGTCCATTTCTTCGGACCAATAGCTCAACTTATTCCTCACAAGAGGACATAAAATTCCATTACCTCCTACAAGAGAACATCTCACTCCATTACCTCCCACAAGAGAACATCCCACTCCATTACCTCCTACAAGAGGACTTCCTACTCCATTACCTCCTACAAGAGGACTTCCTACTCCATTACCTCCTACAAGAGGACTTACTACTCCATTACCTCCTACAAGAGGACTTACTACTCCATTACCTCCTACAAGAGGACTTCCTACTCCATTACCTCCTACAAGAGGACTTCCTACTCCATTACCTCCTACAAGAGGACTTTCTACTCCATTACCTCCTACAAGAGGACTTCCTACTCCATTACCTCCTACAAGAGGACTTCCTACTCCATTACCTCCTACAAGAGGACTTCCTACTCCATTACCTCCCACAAGAGGACTTCCTACTCCATTACCTCCTACAAGAGGACTTCCTACTCCATTACCTCCCACAAGAGAACATCCCACTCCATTACCTCCCACAAGAGAACATCCCACTCCATTACCTCCCACAAGAGGACGACAGAGCATTTCACACCTCCAAAAGCTCTAACTTAATATATAGTTTTGGTCAGAGTTTATTAACTGTTCGGTTACGTTTCTGCCAAACTTGACTCCAAACTTGCAAGGAATTCATTATAACTTAGAGGTACAACTTACATTTATAACTTTCACAAGTTGTAAGATTCATTCTTAGCGTTAATTCCGCCAATGTTTCTTAGACAAATGAATTTTGATCAACTGAACCTGATTACTGTGTGTGTGTGTGTGTGTGTGTGTGTGTGTGTGTGTGTGTGTGTGTGTGTGTGTGTGTGTGTGTGTGTGTGTGTGTGTGTGTGTGTGTGTGTGTGTGTGTGTGTGTGTGTGTGTGTGTGTGTGTGTGTGTATGTGTGTGTATGTGTGTACTCACCTAATTGTGGTTGCAGGGGTCGAGACTCAGCTCCTGGCCCCGCCTCTTCACTGATCTCTACTAGGTCCTCTCCCTCTCTGCTTCCTGTGTGTGTGTGTGTGTGTGTGTGTGTGTGTGTGTGTGTGTGTGTGTGTACTCACCTATTTGTGGTTGCAGGGGTCGAGTCACAGCTCCTGGCCCGTGTGTGTGTGTGTGGAGTCGCAGCTCCTGGCCCCGCCTCTTCGCTGATCGCTACTACTAAAAAACCCACTCTCTCCCTACTCTAAGAGCTTTATCGTACCTCTTCTTAAAGCTATGTATGGATCCTGTGTGTGTGTACAAGACAGAGAATGGGAGAATGAACGAAGGATAGAGCAAGAGAAAAGATAGAGTTAGGGAGATCAGATAAGGGGTCATAAAAACGAGAGAGAGACGTACTGGAAGGGGATGAGAACACAGAATAGGAAAACTGGGGAAAATGACAATTTAGGGTTGAGGGGGAGAGCTAGTAGAGTGGGAGGGGGTAAATAATGGGGCGAGAGAAGGAGGCAGGGAGCCAGGGAAGAAGGCAGGGAAGCCAGGGACGAAGGCAGGGGAGCCAGGGAAGGAGAGGGGCAGTATGTGTGGGAGGCTGTAGAATAGGAGACAGTGTGAGACACAGAAGAACATTTATCACATGCAAAGTTTCCCTCTGTGGAGCTTCACGACGCTGTAACTTGATAAAGCTCTACACAGCACAGGTATACAACACGTCTGTCACCCTGCTACACGGAGGATCGAGTTTTCATCAATATAGGTCTACACGACGGGTGTTACCACCAAACTCGCCAACCATACCTGCCATCCTACAACAGGAAAGAAACGGAAGGGTAATGGGAAACAGGCAAATAATTTTATTGAGGTACAGGCCCACTTAAGTACCATTATGATACAAAGTATACATAGTAACATATACAGACCAAACATTGTGAAAAGAATAGTGAACTTCCAAGCGCTTGCGTAATTTCTCACATTATCAAGGAATAATGTGAGAAATCGAGAAAGAGCTTGGAACTTCACTATTTTTTTCACAGTGACTGTTCTGCATATTGTGATATCACCTGTTTACTGTGATCTTAGTGCATCATAGTAACGTATGTGTAAATTACGGAGGACAACACAAAAATGTCAGACAAAGTGACTTATTTCCATTAGGGTAGCAATAGTTGGGAGGAGATTACTGCTGTACGACGACGAAGAAGACAAGTGAGGTAGTGGAGCAGTGTCTTGCCAGCACTAATGAAAACATGAATAAGAAGAGCTTTTACTGTGACACCGCTGCTATGTCGAGTGATTCATTTTATAAAGCTCTGAATTTGTGCGAAACGTTGTCTCATCAAAAAGTGTTCTCCGCACATACTCCTTTTGTTCAGGATGGGTAAAAGCAATGATGCTTTCATTATGATAACGTTTCTCTCAAAATGAGCTGTCTCAAATCATGACTTGAAAAAGCTCCCCTCTGCGCGAAATATTGTGTAATAAAAGCTTACTCTATTATGAGTGCCTTTGTTTTAGTCATTATCATTCCATTACCGTGGGACGTGGGAAGCCGCACTCCCACGTTAGCGAACTGGACAAACACAACACACACACGGTTACCACACAGCAGGACCCGGCACCTCTCTCTGAAGACTGTCAGGCGGCCTTGACAGTATGTATCGCAGCTCTTGGTCCCGCCTCTTCGTTGGTCGCTACTAGGTTCACTCTCCCTGCTCTAAGAGCTCTTTGTGTTGCGCTCCTACTGATCACAGAGCACCTGAATAACAGGAGGAGAAAACTAATTATATAAATGGAATAAAGGATAAAGAATAGAGACGATGTGAAGAGGATATCTGTTGCTGTCACAGTGAGCTGACAAATTTTAGTAGGGCGATGAGGAGAGCGTCAAGCATTCCATTAAAGATTCAGCAGCTATTGCAGCTTCAAAAGCTTCAGCAGAGCTTTGAAGCTACTGAACCCAGACTGGAATACTGAAGATAACCCCATCGTCTTACTGAAGTCTCCCGGCTCACGTTACCACATTTAATCACATTGTGAATGAAACTCTCCCTGTGTAATGGATTATGACAGGGAAACATAGCTAGCTTTTTCCCCGTAATGTGACTCTCATATAGTGTGTGTGTGTGTGTGTGTGTGTGTGTGTGTGTGTGTAGCCGCACAGTGCGGGTGTTCCCACAATGCAGCACATACACAACACAGTAGCCCCACACTGGTGTAGTACTATGTAACTATATGAAATCGTACAGCAGCACAATTCGGGTGCTCCCACAATGCAACTCTCAAGCAGAACAGGAAGACTTCACATTGAATTTGTCTACAATGTAATATGTAAAATAGGGAAATTCCACAGTTGCCATAATTCATATAATAGGGTAAACTCACGAAATCGTAATAACACAATTGCAGACAAACCTCGTAAAAACTTATATTTGTGGTCACAGTGGTGGCCCATGCTAACCTCCCTATGGTGTATAAATATACCTAGCTGGGTGAATTTTATTGTAACAAGCTGGCCCAGTGGCTCACGTACTGGCCTGACGTTTTAAGACTCACTTGCCATGGGTTCTAACTCCACCCGTACCGTTGTAATATTCAAATTCAATTCAAATTCAAAGTTTATTCTCTATAAGGATTACAATGTTGAATTTACAGAATTTGGTTATTGTGTGGTTTACATGTAGTTAAATAATGATTACAGAGTGTACCACTAGAACGCCTAGCATGGCTAGGCATTTCGGGCAGACTTAGTTTAATTCTTTATTTTAAAATATTACAAATTATGAGGTAAGTTGGTATTATGGCTAAGCGACTAAATACTAGTTTGTGAGTTTAGCAATGTGAATGCTTTTGTTTTGGCACAGTACATAGTTTCAGTATTGGAGTATCATAGAATTCATTATTTTAAGATTGAGATTAATATTTCTGTTTATGGTCAAATGGGTGAGTGAGTGTAAGTGTGAACCACTAGGTGGTATTCGTGGAGTTAGTTGATGGGGTGTATCAGGGAGATAAGATGTTTTCTAATGGTAGTTTTAAAGGTGATGAATGTGTCTGCAGTTCTAGAGTTCTCAGGTAGGGTGTTCCAGATTTTAGGGCCTTTGACATACATTGAATTTTTGTAAAGGTTTAGTCGGACACGGGGAATGTCGTAGAGATGTTTGTGTCTGGTGTTATGCCTGTGGGTTCTGTCACAACTATCAAGAAAGCGTTTTAGGTCAAGGTTGATATTGGAGTTTAAGGTCCTGTAGATGTAGATTGCACAGTAGTAAGTGTGGATGTACTGAACAGGGAGTAAGTTTAGATCTATGAAGAGTGGGGGTGGGTGTTGCCAGGGATGGGATTTAGTGATTATTCTTATTGCAGCTTTTTGTCTGCTACACGTCCCATTTCCACCTGACGTTAGTATATAAGCGCCAGGTTCCTTGCTTCTGCTGCAGAATCTCCACGACTACGGTGCTCTTCGCACCTACTCCAAGGTTGAGGGACTGATTACCTCATCTTCTGTACATAGTCCTACTGTCTTCAAGTTATGTCCTGGAATTTGTATTGATAAAGCCACTGGATGGCGAAACGTCTACAATAAAGATACCCAGATGTTGCACATGTGTCTTAATTTCGTCTCTCCCTGTCTCTCTCTCTCTCCCTCTCTCTCTCTCTCTCTCTCGCTCTCTCTCAAAAAAGAGTCTGTGGACGACCTGTCTTCGTGATTCTCAAGTGATCTCGACCTCACTAACCACACACATACATCCAAGTGATCTCGACCTCACTAACCACACACATACTTCCAAGTGTGACTCCAGACAATTCCATGACAGTTATTACTTAAAAAAAGAGGACGAACTTTAAAAACTTAACGCTAAACTTTCAACATACGTCCTTTTACTGATTTTTGTGCTTCAGAATTAAACAAATTTGAATAACAATGACTGTAAGACAACAATAATTTTATAAAAGCTCTATTCTTTATTTGTTAGTCGATGACCTTGACCTCAGGTGTTTTAACTATTTACATGACATCTAATACCTGAGTGATGGTACCGTTAATACCTGACATACGAGATCGTTAGTGCCTTGCATTTAAGACGAGTAACGAAGAGGTGGATCCTGGCTTCGTTAGCCCTGCATTGGACATTGTTATGCTGGCCAGTTTTGTAAGGAACAGCTACACACCCATAACGTTAATGGCCGTTAACGAAATCTTTCGTATTAAAGGTAAAGAGACGTTGGGAGGCCAGAGGATTAGGAGGAATATTACATTTTTTTTACAGGTAAATTGAGGTTATTTATGGAGCATAAAGACGCATTTCTTAAAGGGTGTTAGATTCTAAGGGATCTTAAATTACCTAATGACGCCCACTGAATTATATCCCTTAACCTTCTTTTACTCTTCTATAATTGTTACAATTGGAGAAAATAAAGCAACATATTTTACTGAATCAGTAAATCTTGACACTTTTTTGTACTTTTTTTTATACATATTTTAGCTCAAAATTGCGATTCATCGTCTCTTAAATACTCTGGTAAATCTACACCGCCCACACCACCCAGGTGAGCTTTATCTAACACTTTTTCTTTTCGTTGTGGATTTCCGTGCTGTGCTGCCACCTGTTTTGTAGGGGATGTGTCCCCTTCAGAGATACGTTATTCCTTTTTCCTTTTCTGTGACTTTATCCGTTCCTTTCCTACTCTGTGCTCGCACTTTCTCTCTTTCTCTCTCTCTCTGGGAGCGCTTTTTTACTTCCCTCTCTTTCTCCTTCCTCCTGTCCTGTCCCTCCATTTCTCTCCTATCTCTTAGCCTCTTTTTTTCCTCTCTCACCTGTCTCTCTCTTCTCTCTCGCTCTCTCTTCTCTACCCCTACCTTCTTCTCTGCCACAATACAACGCCCACTTCTGCCTCCTCTCCTTCCTCACCTTTATCAAGGTTAACCAATAATTACCAAAATAAAACCGGTTGCACTTCAATCTTCTCATAATGGGTGTTACCTCTATGAGCCAGGATAATGGGTGTTACCTTTAAGCCAGGATAATGGATGCAACCTTTATGCCAGGATAATGGGTGCCCCCTCTAAGCCAGGATAATTGGGGCTACCTTTAAACCAGGACAATAGGTGCTACCTCTAAGCCAGGATAATATATGCTACCTTTAAGCCAGGATAATGGGTGCTAATTTAAGCCAGTATAATGGGTGCTACCTCTAAACCAGGATAATGAGTAATGCCTCTTAGCCAGGATAATGTGTGCCATCTCTAAGCCAGGATAATGGATGCTTCCTCTAAGCTAGGATAACAAGTGCTCCCTGTGAGTCAGGGTAATGAAAATCAAAACTCTAGAGGGAAAATAAATCTTCAATGTCATTTTTCATTATTCTTACAATATAAAACACAGTAGTCTCCCAGCCAGCTCACACTCCACACACACACACACACACACTGGAGTAGGCTCTGACAAGCTCATATTGCAAGCACACGCACACGCCTACCCCACGCACACATTATTTGGAACAGGCTCCAAGCGAGAGCAAACTGCCTACTTAATACACAGACCATACAGCATTTACGAATCAATCAACAGTATTTTCTCGTGATGTCACAGTGTGATGGTCCGCTATCTTGACAGTCGAGAGTACGTCTGGTACGTATCAGTGATACTGTGTTTACCTCGCGTGTAGCAACAAGAGTTTACTTGAAGGATTCTGATGCTTGAGACCTGCTCTGCTATGGGTGCTTCAAAGAGATGGAGACAGAGAGAAGACGCGTTTTTTTAATCGCATTTCTGTCGAGAACGACTGCACGAAAATGTGGGTAGCAACGACCAGGAGACAACACTGGGTGTCAACACGCTACACACGCCTGTGTACCTGTCATAAATGTTACATACTGCCGACAAGTTGATGAGTAAAGCAGGTGTAGCACTAGGGTGTCTTTACCGTAGAAAAACTTAAGCTTCTCGCTCTATTTTATGATTAGAATTAGCTGCATTCTCCGTCTTGGTTCTTCTTTTCACAGTTTTCCAATAACAGAGTAAGTGAAATTTGTCCTCATTGATCATATTGCTTTTAGTGGTCCACTAGAAGATTTAGTTTATATCAGCCTAGAGATTTTTGTATCCTCAATGGGTGCCACATGTAAATTCTAGTATCGCCTGCAGAGGATGATAGTATGCTATGCTATGCTATACGTCCCCGTCTATGTCGTATAAGAGGCTGAGGTAAAGGATGGGGGTGAGTACTGTGCCTTGGGGAACAAAGCTTATCACTGTGGCAGCCTCTAAACTAAATGTTTACTGTTATTCTTTATGATCTCTGTGTTAGAAAGTTAAAAATACATCTGCCTTCATGCGCTTTCATGCCCAAGGAACTGGACCTAACCTCCCCTTCCATGGATCAAACCTGACTGCATCCTATTCCTCAGCATTATACAGCTCCTTCGAGCTTAACAATGATGATGATGATGATAATAATAATAATAATAATAACAAAATTAATAACAATACAACAAAATGAATAACTGAAGTATAATGAACACTTGTCAGTTCTCAATAATAACCAAACATATAGACAGAAAAACAGGATGTTGATTGATCTGTATATTTCGATCCCCTTCTGGGATCCTCTTCAGCTGAAGATGATCGCAGAAGGGGACCGAAATATACAGATCAATCAATCTCCTGTATTTGTCTCCATGTGGGTTTTACTGTCCATAAAAGAAAATGTATAACTTCAAGCTGTGAATAAAGAAAGAAGGTAATTTTTAAAACAAGGATGTAAATCGATGTAAAACGATGTTAAATCGTTGTTTCCCATCAAGATCACACCTAACATCCCTACTTGTAATTTATCTGACCACTGTAGTTAAATAACACAACGAAAATAACACTGCTACACTTTGTCAAGACTGAGGGACTAAACACATTGACTCCAGGCTGAGGGACTGACTACTTCAAACTCATCCCCATCTTCTACCTTTTTCTGCACTGGACTAAAGAAGCCACCATGTGGCGAAACGTTTCCAGAATAGAGATACCCAAATGCCGCACAAACGTCTAATTTATCAACTGATTAATAAACATGAAGCATCAATGACAATTGTCTTTCAGGGTAAGTTGTATTAAAACTACTGAAAACTATATTAGTGAGGCATTAATTATAATTTCTTAAGACAATAAGTTCCTTTAAGTTTTGAAGTAATCTTACGGTTATTTTATTAGTCACTGTTGATACTTGATAGTGTTTAAAAGTGAAGTTGATACTGAGAGTATGTTGGTCGGGTGTTCTACGAGCTTTCATAATAATAATAAAAATAATATCTTTATTTACGACAAGTACATGTACAAGGTATACAGTCCTAGCTGACATCACTGACATACTACTATATAGAAAGCCGCTTGTTATGCTGAGCAATTCGGGCAAATTTGGTCAGTTTTGTCCCAGGATGCGACCCACACCAGTCCACTAACTCCCAGGTATCCATTTTACTGATGGGGAATATAGACAAACTGTGTAAGGAAACACGCCCAATGTTTCTACTCTCGCTGGGAATCGAACCCAGACACTCGCCGTGCGAGAGCTTTAGCCACTAGGCCACGGAGCACCCGTGGCCTGGAGGTAAATAGACAGCGTGGGTGAGAAGGGTTGGGTAACAAGTATAAAGGATGGGTAGCGAGAGTGGATGGAGAGGGATTGTGTGGGATGGGAAAGAGATGTAAATATGAAGGGATGGAGGGGACTGAGGAGGAGGGAAGAAGGGAGGGAGGGGACTGCGGAGGAGGGACAGAGGAGACTGGGGAGGAGGGAGGAAGGGGGGAGGGGACTGAGGGAGGGAGGGACGAAACTGAGGAGGAGGAGGAGGAGGAGGAGGAGGAGGAGGAGGAGGAAGAGATGAAGGAAGAGGAGAAGGAGGAGGAGGAGGAGGAGGAGGAGGAGTAGGAGGAGGAGGAGGAGGAGGAGGAGGAGGAGGAGGAGGAGAAGAAGAAGAAGGAGGAGAAGAAGGAGGAGGAGAAGTAGGAGGAGGAGAAGTAGGAGGAGGAGGAGGGGGGGTGGCTGGAAGGGAGGGGAAGCGGAACTCACAATTCTGACCACCATTTAACTCTCCCAAACAAACAAGAACAGAGGAAAAGTTTGTTGGGTTGTGTGCTGCGAGGGTCACACCGGTGGGTCACGCTTGAGGGGTCACACTTAGTCACGGTGGGCCACGCTGCTGGTGACACTGGAGGTCACGCAGGTGGATCACACAGGTGGGTCACACCAGGAGTCATACTGGTGTCACAGATTCACACGGGTGGATCTCAAAGGTGGGTCACAAGTGAGTCACACAGGCAGGCCACAAATATACATCAAGACAACCTTGTACGCAAGGAAAAAAAGTTTTCACTCCAACTTTTCCTATTTCCCTCCTACGGAAATCACCTTCGCACGGGTGATTCATTTGTTTGTGGAGTAAACACCATGAGAGCGTCGTATTGAAAATGAGGAGGGAGAGGCAGGAGAGTATGAGGAAGAAAGTGTACATAGGCAGCTGATCCTCCAACGTAAGCAAAGAGCGTGGGGAAACTAACGTTTTGAAATCACAGAACGGGTGGGGTATCGAACCCATGGTAGTCTTAATATAACAGGCCAGTGCGTTGTCCACTGGACAATGCTGCCTAATGTCTCAACCAACTAGGTCTATTGCTATTCGACATAGAAAAGTTAGCATTGGCCACCACTGTGACCACAAATGCAGGTTTTTACAGATGAATCTCACACCAGCATGGCTGTGTCGTGTTCTAGCTCAGGTCCTCTTAATGTGGAGCACATGCTAACCTTTCCTATAGTGTATAGAAATATGTATACTTATTTGGATGAATCTTGTTAGACCAGCATGGAGAAGGGGACAACGCACTGGCCTACCTGGAGGTTGATAATATTAACACCATCGTGCCGTGAGTTCGACCCCAACCCGTTCTATAATTTGCTTGCAGTCGTGTTGTTACGATTTCGTTAATCATAACGTTCTGAAGAACTGTCTTATGTCCCGCGTTGCCAGACGTAAGACACCCACTTATGCTACTTCATTACTGCCTGTTAAATTACGCATATGCACGTAAACTAATGTTAAATTAACCTTACCTTAACCTAGAATAAGGACTGTTACACGTTCGTGAGGATCAACGAACTGCAATTCGTACGGAAACACACGTCTTAATTGAGGGACAGGCGTGTGTGGATCATGTAAGAAAACCAGGTAACTCAAGATCATCCTCACTACCGTATGTAGTGGTTACCTGCTGAGGATGGTTATCTGCTGAGGATAGTTACCTGCTGAGGATGGTTATCTGTTGAGGAAGGTTACCTGCTGAGGATGGTTATCTGCTGAGGATGGTTACCTGCTGAGGATGGTTATCTGTTGAGGAAGGTTACCTGCTGAGGATGGTTATCTGCTGAGGATGGTTACCTGCTGAGGATGGTTATCTGTTGAGGAAGGTTACCTGCTGAGGATGGTTATCTGCTGAGGATGGTTACCTGCTGAGGATTGCTACCTGCTGAGGATGGCTATCTGCTGAGGATGGCTATCTGCTGAGGATGGTTATCTGCTGGACTAAGAGAGGAGCACTGCAGTATTCACCAGTCATAAATACTCTGTTCCATAATCCATTCTTTAATCAAATCCAGCTTTCAGTGTATATACACCAACGCATACATACTTAATGTATACAAGAGATACCTCCGTGTATATAGGCTCTGTTGTATTAAGCAATTCAATATATATACAGTGAGATTCATCTTTCCGAGCAACAGCAGTGGCAGGCATTTTATATCCCTGGTCCAGCCCTTGCACCGTATGCGCTTGAATCCAATATTTGCAAGGTGCTCAGTCCCACTGTGTCTTCAAGGACTGTGTTGCAGTGGTCCTTAGAACATCGGAAAGTAGTATTTTCTATTGTTGCATGACTGTTGGCAGGGAAATCCTCTTTTTTTTGTGCTGCGCCTCCTGCACCAGCATCAGAGTTCCCTAGTTATGTTGTCGTGTTAGAAAATCGCAGCCCACTTCAAGTCGCAGAACACCTAAATCGCCGGGCACTCTCGTTTGTTTACAATCTGACCTCGCCACACACTCAAACTGATTCTTATATGTACTATCCAACATTCACATATTATCACACACACTCAAACACTCCCTGACAAACATTCTCCTCTCGTTCTCTCTCTCTCTCTCTCCCCTCCCTCTCTCTCTCTCTCTCTCTCTCTCTCTCTCTCTCTCTCTCTCTCTCTCTCTCTCTCTCTCTCTCTCTCTCTCTCTCTCCCCTCCCTCTCTCTCTCTCTCTCTCTCTCTCTCTCTCTCCCCTCTCTCTCCCTCCCCCCTCTCCCTCTCTCCCTCTCTCCTCTCCCTCTCTCTCTCCCCCCCTCCCTCTCTCTCTCTCTCTCTCTCTCTCTCTCTCTCTCTCTGTCCTGCTATTCACCGCGTTAAACATACGCCTCTTTCGACAACATAAGCCTTTCATATAATTTTTTCACTCTTTCTACTCCGTTGTGTCTAACACACACTACTCTTTAAGGTTCCTCTTACTCTGATGCTTTTTCCTCTCCCTTTACACCATCTCCATTTCTTTTCACCACTCCTCGTGTGTGTGTGTGTGTGTGTGTGTGTGTGTGTGTGTGTGTGTGTGTGTGTGTGAGAGAGAGAGAGAGAGAGCTCGTTATTAACAGGTAAGCGGGCGCTTACCCATTAGTACCGAACTCAGACACACACACACACACACACACACACAGGAATGGAATGGATGGCATGGAAGGAATGGAAGGAATGGAAGGAATGGATGGCACGGGTGAAAGGGACTACTTAGTAGGAACAATCCAGTCTGAGGGACATAAGGTGATAATTGCAGTAATGTACAACCCACCACAGAACTGCAGGAGACCAAGAGAAGAATACGATGAGAGCAACAGAGCCATGGTCGACACACTAGCCGAGGTGGCCAGGAGAGCACATGTGGGGGGAGCAAAGTTACTAGTTATGGGTGATTTCAATCACAAGGAGATTGACTGGGAAAACCTGGAGCCCCATGGGGTTCCGAAACATGGAGAGCCAAGATGATGGATGTAGTACTGGAAAACCTAATGCATCAACATGTTAGAGACACTACCAGAGAGAGAGGAGAAGATGAACCAGCAAGACTGGACATTGTATTCACCTTGAGTAGTTCAGACATCGAGGATATCTTGTATAAAAGGCCCCTGGGAGCTAGTGATCATGTGGTTCTGTGCTTCGACTACATAGTTGAGCTCCAAGTGGAGAGAGTAGCAGGAATAGGGTGGGAAAAACCAAACTACAAAAGGGGAAACTATTCAGGCATGAGGAACTTCCTTCAAAACATTCAGTGGGAGAGGGAACTGACAGGAAAACCAGTACAAGAAATGATGGACTATGTGGCAACAAAATGCAAGGAGGCAGAGGAGAGGTTTGTTCCCAAGAGAAACAGAAATAATGGGAAGAACAGAACGAGTCCTTGGTTTCACCCAAAGGTGTAGGGAGGCAAAAACTAGGTGTACTAGAGAATGGAAAAGGTACAGAAGACAGAGAACTCAGGAAAATAAAGAGATTAGCCGAAGAGCCAGAAATGAATATGCACAGATAAGAAGGGAGGCTCAGCGACAATATAAAATGACATAGCATCGAAAGTCAAGACTGATCCCGAAGCTGTTGTACAGCCACATCAGGAGGAAAACAACAGTCAAGGACCAGGTAATCAGACTGAGGAAGGGTGATGGGGAATTCACAAGAAACGACCGAGAGGTATGTCAGGAGCTCAACACGAGATTTAAAGAAGTATTTACAGTGGAAACCAGTAGGACTCCAGGAAATCAGAACAGGGGGTACACCAGCAAGTGCTGGATGAGGTACATATAAATCCAAGGAGGAAGTGAAGAAGCTGCTATGCAGAACTTGACACCTCAAAGGCGGTGGGACCAGACAACATCTCTCCGTGGGTCCTTAAAGAGGAGCAGAGATATTGTGTGTGCCATTAACAAAGATCTTCAACACATCATTTGAAACTGGGCAACTCCTGAGGTATGGAAGATGGCAAATGTAGTCCCAATTTTTAAAAAAGGGAGACAGACATGAGGCACTAAACTACAGACCTGTATCACTAACGTGTATAGTATGCAAGGTCATGGAGAAGATAATCAGGAGAAGAGTGGTGGAGCACCTGGAAAGAAATAAGTGTATAATTGACAACCAGCATGGTTTCAGGGAAGGAAAATCCTGTGTCACAAACCTACTAGAGTTTTATGACAAGGTGACAGAAGTAAGACAAGAGAGAGAGGTATGGATCGACTGCATTTTTTTTGGACTGCAAAAAGGCCTTCGACACAGTTCCTCACAAGAGGTTACTAAAAAAGCTAGAAGATCAGGCACACATAACAGGAAAGGGCACTGCAATGGATCAGAGAATACCTGACAGGGAGGCAACAACGAGTCATGGTACGTGACGAGGTGTCAGAGTGGGCGCTTGTGACAAGCGGGGTTCCACAGGGGTCAGTCCTAGGACCTGTGCTGTTCTTGGTATATGTGAACGACATAACGGAAGGGATAGACTCAGAAGTGTCCTTGTTTGCAGATGATGTGAAGTTAATGAGAAGAATCAAATCGGATGAGGATCAGGCAGGACTACAAAGAGACCTGGACAGGCTACAAGCCTGGTCCAGAAACTGGCTCCTTGAGTTTAACCCTGCCAAATGCAAAGTCATGAACATTGGGGAAGGGCAAAGAAGACCGCAGACACAATATAATTTAGATGGCCAAAGACTGCAAACCTCACTCAAGGAAAAAGATCTGGGGGTGAGTATAACACCGAGCATATCTCCTGAGGCGCACATAAATCAGATAACTGCTGCAGCATACGGGCGCCTGGCAAACCTACGGATAGCGTTCCGATACCTCAATAAGGAGTCGTTCAAGACACTGTATACCATTTACGTCAGGCCCATACTGGAGTATGCAGCACCAGTTTGGAATCCACACCTAGTCAAGCACGTCAGGAAATTAGAGAAAGTGCAAAGGTTTGCAACAAGACTAGTCCCAGAGCTACGGGGATTGTCGTACGAAGAAAGGTTGAGGGAAATCGGCCTGACGACACTGGAGGCCAGGAGGGTCAGGGGAGACATGATAACGACATATAAAATACTGCGCAGAATAGACACGGTGGACAAAGACAGGATGTTCCAGAGATGGGACACATACACAAGAGGTCACAATTGGAAGTTGAAGACTCAGATGAATCAAAGGGATGTTAGGAAGTATTTCTTCAGTCATAGAGTAGTCAAGTCGTGGAATAGTCTAGAAAGTGAAGTAGTGGAGGCGGGAACCATACATAGTTTTAAGGCGAGGTATGATAAAGCTCATGGAGCAGGGAGAGAGAGGACCTAGTAGCAATCAGTGAAGAGGCGGGGCCAGGAGCTATGACTCGACCCCTGCAACCACAAATAGGTGAGTACACACACAGACACACACACACACACACACAGACACACACACACACACACACACAGACACGCACACAGACACACACCGACACACCGACACACAGACACACACAGACACACACACATGATGAGGCAAGGGGCTCCAAGGACGAATCTGGGAGGGAGGAATGGGAGGCAGAGCTCAAAAAAAGGGAGGAAGAGTGGGGAAGGAGACTAGATGAGCTGGAAAGGAAGATGGAAGAGAGGTTAGCAGAAGAATGCAGAAGGTGGAAGCAACAGGCCACAGCAGCAGAAATCAAGATAGAGAGATTAGAAGAGGAGCTGAGACATCTGAAACAGCACAGAGACAAAGATATTACAGAAGTAGCATCGGCAATGGCTACATCAGACACAGACAACAGGTCTGAAGGAATCATGGAAACTAAACTGTATGCAGAGGTCCTGTCAAACCCACATGGGGCCAAAACAAAGACAGGGAGCACACTAGGACAGAATGAGAGGTTGGAAGACATTGAAGGAACTAGGACATGTGCAGGGACCATACCAGATACCTGTGGGGGCCAGGAACAGGTGAGCAGGAAGGACAAACCAAGAAGCATAGGGGCCATAACTAGGGAAGGGACTGAAGGAAGGAACACTCCACGGGAAAGAACTAAAGCACATCAGAGGATGCAATGGGAGTCACAGTGGGAGGTGGAAAGGGAGAGATCCGTGTTTGTCTATGGGCTAGACGAAGCTAAAGGGGAAACTTATGATGAAAGAAAGCAGGAGGAGAAAAAAGCGATTGAAGATATCATGAAGGTGATAGGCGAGGGGGACATGACCCAGGTGGCAAATTTTCGGAGAATTGGGTGGTTCACAAAGAAAAGGAATCGGCCTCTCAAAGTAATTTTCAAGGCAGAATCAACCCGAACCATGATCCTGCAGGAGAAAGCACGGCTGAGAGGCAAGCAGGAGTTCCAGAGTGTGTACCTCGATCGAGACAGAACACAGGACGAAAGGAAGACGATGAAAGAGAGAGTTCAAAAACGAAAGGAGAAATGGGAGGAAATGAAAAAGGAGAGCAGAATAACCCAGGATCAAATGGAAGGACAAGCACACCCCCCAGAAACACCTGCAGAAGGACTCCAGCCACGACACCCCCAAGGCAACTGAACAATCCAAACCAACCATCACACACCGATCCCTCTGTTTCCACCCCCCGCACCACAGTTACAGTATTAGAACAGAAGTTGAAGGTTTGGTACACAAATGCAGATGGATTAACGAATAAACATGAGGAATGGCAAGAAAGAATCAATGAGAAGTCCCCAGACATCATAGCAGTTACAGAAACAAAACTTACGGAGACAATAACAGATGCAATCTTCCCACCAGGATACCAGATCATGAGGAAAGATAGAAGGGGCAGGGGGGGAGGTGGGGTTGCTCTGTTCGTAAAAAACAGATGGAAATTCGAGAAAATGGAAGGCATAGATGAGACGGGAGAGACTACATAGTAGGTACACTTCAGTCTGGGGAACACAAAGTGGTCATTGCAGTGATGTATAATCCACCACAGAACTGCAGGAGGCCAAGAGAGGAATATGAAGAGAGCAACAGAGCAATGGTGGACACACTTGCTGAGGTGGCAAGAAGAGCTCACTCCAGCAGAGCAAAGTTGCTGGTTATGGGGGATTTCAACCACAGGGAGATTGACTGGGAAAACCTGGAGCCACATGGGGGTCCCGAAACATGGAGAGCCAAGATGTTGGACGTGGTGCTGGAAAACCTCATGCACCAACATGTTAAGGACACTACCAGAGTGAGATGGGAGGATGAACCAGCAAGATTGAACCTTGTGTTCACCCTGGGCAGCTCAGACATTGAGGACATCAAGTATGAGAGTCCCCTAGGAGCTAGCGACCACGTGGATCTGTGCTTTGAATACATAGTAGAGCTGCAAGTGGAGAGAATAACAGGAGTTGAATGGGAAAAGCCTGACTATAAAAGAGGGGACTACATAGGGTTGAAGAACTTCCTGCGGGAGGTCCATTGGGACAGAGAACTGGCAGGAAAGCAAGTACATGAAATGATGGAATATGTAACAACAAAATGCAAGGAGGCAGTGGAAAGGTTTATTCCCAAGGGCAATAGTAACAACGGGAAGATCAGAACGAGCCCCTGGTTTACCCGACGGTGTAAGGAGGCAAAACCAAAGTGCAATAGAGAATGGAGAAAGTACAGAAGGCAGAGAACACACGAAAATAGGAGATCAGTCGCAGAGCCAGGAATGAGGATGCACAGGTAAGGAGGGAGGCCAAGCGACAGTATGAAAATAACATAGCATCGAGAATCAAGACTGACTCGAAACTGTTGTATAGCCACATCAGGAGGAAGACAACAAAGACCAAGTGATCAGATTAAGGACAGAAGGTGGAGAACTCACAAGAAATGATCAGGAGGTATGTGAGGAGCTGAACAGGAGATTTAAGGAAGTTTTTACAGTAGAGACAGGAAGGGCTGTGGGAAGACAGCACAGAAGGGAACATCAAGAGGGAATATACCAACAAGTGTTGGATGACATACGAACAACTGAGGAGGAGGTGAAGAAGCTCTTAAGTGACCTTGACACCTGAAAGGCGATGGGACCGGACATCTCCCCATGGGTCCTTAGAGAAGGAGTAGAGATGCTGTGCGTGCCTCTAACCAATCTTCAACACATCCCTTGAAACTGGGCAACTACCTGAGAAATGGAAGACAGCTAATGTAGTCCCAATATTTAAGAAAGGAAACAGAAACGAGGCGCTAAACTACAGACCTGTGTCTCTGACATGTATTGTGTGCAAAGTCATGGAGAAGATTATCAGGAGGAGAGTGGTCGAACACCTGGAAAGGAACAAGATTATAAATGAAAACCAGCATGGGTTCATGGAAGGCAAATCTTGTATCACAAACCTACTGGAGTTTTATGACAAGGTAACAGAAGTAAGACACGAGAGAGAGGGGTGGGTAGATTGCGTTTTCCTAGACTGCAGGAAGGCCTTTGACACAGTTCCCCACAAGAGATTAGTGCAGAAGCTGGAGGATCAGGCGCATGTAACAGGGAGGGCACTGCAATGGATCATGGAATACCTGACAGGGAGGCAGCAACGACTCATGGTACGTGAAGAGGTATCACAGTGGGCGCCTGTGACGAGCGGGTCCCACAGGGGTCAGTTCTAGGACCAGTGCTAATTTTGATATATGTGAACGACATGATGGAAGGAATAGACTCTGAAGTGTCCCTATTCGCAGATGATGTGAAGTTGATGAGAAGAATATAATCGGATGAGGATGAGGCAGGACTGCAAAGAGACCTGGACAGGCTGGACATGTGGTCCAGTAACTGGCTTCTCGAATTCAATCCAGCCAAATGCAAAGTCATGAAGATTGGGGAGGGGCAAAGAAAACCGCAGACAGAGTATAGGCTAGGTGGACAAAGACTACAGACCTCACTCAGGGAGAAAGACCTTGGGGTGACCATAACACCGAGCACATCACCGGAGGCACACATCAACCAAATAAATGCTGCAGCATACGGGCGCCTGGCAAACCTGAGAATAGCGTTCCGATACCTTAATAAGGAATCGTTCAAGACACTGTACACTGTGTATGTTAGGCCCATACTGGAGTATGCAGCACCAGTCTGGAACCCACACCTGGTCAAGCACGTCAAGAAGTTAGAGAAAGTACAAAGGTTTGCAACAAGGCTAGTCCCAGAGCTCAGGGGAATGTCGTACGAGGAAAGGTTGAGGGAGATCGGACTGACGACACTGGAGGACAGAAGGGTCAGGGGAGACATGATAACGACATACAAGATACTGCGGGGAATAGACAAGGTGGACAGAGATAGGATGTTCCAGAGAGGGGACACAGGGACAAGGGGTCACAACTGGAAGCTGAAGACTCAGACGAGTCACAGGGACGTTAGGAAGTATTTCTTCAGTCATAGAGTTGTCAGGAAGTGGAATAGCCTAGCAAGTGAAGTAGAGGCAGGAACCATACATAGTTTTAAGAAGAGGTATGATACAGCTCAGGAAGCAGAGAGAGAGAGGACCTAGTAGCAATCAGTGAAGAGGCGGGGCCAGGAGCTGAGTCTCGACCCCTGCAACCACAATTAGGTGAGTACAATTAGGCGAGTACACACACACACACACACACACGCACACACACACACACATCTTAATAAGGAATCGTTCAGGACCCTGTACACCGTGTACGTTAGGCCCATATTAGAGTATGCGGCACCAGTTTGGAACCCACACCTAGCCAAGCATGTAAAGAAACTAGAGAAAGTGCAAAGGTTTGCAACAAGACTAGTCCCAGAGTTAAAAGGTATGTCCTATGAGGAGAGGTTAAGGGAAATCAACCTGACGACACTGGAGGACAGGAGAGATAGGGGGGACATGATAACGACTTACAAAATACTGAGAGGAATTGACAAGGTGGACAAAGACAGGATGTTCCAGAGACTGGACACAGCAACACGGGGACACAGTTGGAAGCTGAAGACACAGATGAATCAAAGGGATGTTAGGAAGTATTTCTTCAGCCACAGAGTAGTCAGGAAGTGGAATAGTTTGGGAAGCGATGTAGTGGAGGCAGGATCCATACATAGCTTTAAGCAGAGGTACGATAAAGCTCATGGTTCAGGGAGAGTGACCTAGTAGCGACCAGTGAAGAGGCGGGGCCAGGAGCTAGGACTCGACCCCTGCAACCTCAACTAGGTGAGTACACAGCTATGCAATAAGATTCGTATCAGAGCAAAGAGATATGAACCAGAAAAGAGGGTAAAGGAACTGAACATGACGATTAGAAAATAAGAGAACTGTAAAAGACATGATAACGACATAAGAAATTTTCGAGAAAATTTAGAGAGGATTAGTTCGGGAGGTGGGAAAT